>NC_056744.1:657666080-657966080 GCF_019279795.1 Protopterus annectens
GGACTGAGGGCTACTGCAAGCAGATAACCCAAATGTGAGGACAGCAACAGTGAAACACGAAGAACAATATAGTGGGGTACCATCTTCACAATATAGAAGACAGTGGGCAATTAGAGGGCATGCATAACAAAGCTCTGCAAATTTGTGTTTGGAATACTACTCCAGCACAAGCACACAAGTGTACTTTAACACATAGTAATGTTAGTTATGCTACATTCTGTCTTAGAGGTTTAGTACCACCAATATCAACCTTTGCATGCCAATACAAAGACGTGATGTGCTTTGGGGATTAAAGGGTTGCAGTTCTTCATTACAGGAAACAAAACGTAGCATAGCATAACACTACACAGATAACAGCAATGGCAAACACCCAACAGACTGCATACAGGAAGAGATATCCTGTATTCCTTCTCACACAATGACCAAACAAAACTATCTTCGAGAGCAGTGTTGTGTTTTTTTTTTTTTTTTTTTTTTTTTTTTTACTGCTTCATCAAATGCTTTATTTTGTCATCAGTGAGGAGCAGTTGCATAGCTAAGAGAGTGCATCACCATTTGATTAGTCCTTTCCTGCATTTTAGTATTTGCTTTACTGGTTAATTTTTCATACTTTAACATACAGAATGAATGCTGCTGCCAAAGATTCCTCCAACAGCTACATAACCAGTCTACAAACAAGAATATTCAGGGCTGTGAACACATTACTTCTGTTAAACAGTATACTTAAGTCACAAGTTTAAAAAAGGCACAACATGCTGAAGCCTCACCTGTACCACTGAGTTGAGATACTCCGCACAAACTCCAAGTGGCTGAACTAGTGCAGATATTGCCTGAAAAAAAAAAGCCAAATATTAATATGAATTAAAATGTTCAATTTACAACCATATACTGAGAATACTTAAGAAAAACTTCTGTTAAAACTTTTTGGGTTTATTATTTAAATATCAGCTCAAATAATTCCAGTAAATTCCAGCTGATGTGCTATTTACTGAAATGTTTTACAGACAGCTATAAGCATAGTAAATAACACACTACAGTCAGTCATAATCGCGTAACAAAGGAGCTACTGAAGGTTTGTCTTACCAAAAATAGGACGACTGAAGCTGTGATCTTTTTCATCAATGTTGTCAGTAGAAGTTTTATAAATATGTGATGGTTTCAGAGTAGATTATAATTAATCTGGGTATGTGGAGGAGGAACTTCTTTTCTTCCTAATTTTAAATTCAGGAAAGAAAACTGAAATGGGAAGATAGATAGCATTGTTGAAAGTAAACTCATACCATTTTAGGCATAAAAGTTGGTTTAATTCTCAAAGAAAGCCAGACCATGCTGAAAATGAGGTAGGGTTGACTAATTATAAGAGCTTGCAACTCCGTTACCCTTTTGTAGACGTCAGAACAGTCAGTATAACTGTCTTCCACACTAAGAACCTAAGTCAGACAGGTAAGCTGGCTGAAATGGAGCCAGGGTTACCTTCTCTACCACAATATTTAAATCCCAAGAAGGGATCACTGGTTTTCTATGACACCTCTTATGCAAAACCCCATTCAAAAACATTTTAACATGAGAATGCATTGAAAGAGAAGGATCCATGGGCAGACATGATGAAATACCTGATAAATTAATTTTGATGAAAGAAGAAAGATAGTAACACACAGATATTGTAAAGCCAGAGAACTAACTTTGAATATTTGCTGGTTATGTTGTTGTCACCCACTAGAAATCCTTTTCCATTTGCTAATATACGACTTGAGTAGCAGGCTTTCGTCCATTAGCACTTGCTTCAGATCCTCAGTAAATAAGTGCCTAAAGGGAATTATGACCCTATCACCCAGGCAGTGGATTGAAGTTGACTGAGTTTGGGGGTGTATCAATTCAAAACCCCTGATCTTGTGCGAGTATATCCAGTCTGTGAGGAAGTTCATGGTAATTGCCCCTGGTCATTTCCAAAAGAAGGGAGAACCACTGTTGCCTGGGCCAGGAGGGAGTCACCACAGTGATCGGCGGGGATTCCTCCTGAATCTTCAAAAGTACCCTGGATATCAAGAGGAAAGGCACACAGGAATATTCCTGTCCAATGAAAAGAAAAGGCATCAGTCTTCCAGGCCTTCTTGTATAGAGTCCTGGAGCAGAATCTTGCCAGATGACTGTTCAGAGAGGAGGCAAATAGAACTCTCCACTGATGGAACAAATCTTAGAAGACCCCCTGATCTAATTTCCATTTGTGAGGGTCAGCACATGTCCTGCTCAGCTTGTCTGCCACACAGTTTTGCTCTAACTGAATGTAGGATGCCTGTAGAGTGAGATTGTGCTGTGAAGCTGTATCACAAACTAACACTGCTAATCTCAAAGGGCATACAACCTGGCTTCCCCTTGCTTAATGATCACAGGACTGTGGTATTGTCTGTAACAATTTGAAGAGGTCCTGGGACCAAAGATAATTCAAAGTTGAGTGTAGTGATCACAGTGGGCATCTCTCTTATTTATGTGCCTGTCAGGGTCCCACATATCTTGCACTTTTTTTTTTAAATAAGCAACATCTTTATTAAATCATCACTTATGATAGGCAATCATACGTTTATATAAATGAAAACAAACCATATTGACAATCTTAGTTGCAAGCATTTTACATCACAAACCACACTGACAGAATTATAGATGCAAACATTCTACATCACTTGTAATCTACCCAATCATTGTCAGCCACACATTACATAGCTCATTCAAAGCCCGCCTTCTTTTAAACCTCATTTCTCCCTTGCATGTATTGCTCCCGCAATTTCCATGTTTCCTATGTAATTTGCTCCTACCCTTTTCTAAAGATCCCAGTTCTAGCTGTTTTACCTCTATTACTACATTCACTACAGTTGGTTTAGACCGATTTCCACTTTCTAGTAATTGCTTTTTGGCAGCCACAATAATTAGACTCAGCAAGGCCTTACTATGTCTAGGCAATTCTGATTCTGGATCACAGTTCAGAAAAATTATTTCCCTGGTTACACCAATTTGCTCATCCAGTATCTGTTAGAGTAGTCTGCAGGGAATCTTTAAATACTGCCAACTCATTACTCTCCCAGAAAATGTTGCCAATTACCTCTTTCTTCCCCATCACACCTCCAACATTTGTTGTCTACCTGAGGAAAAATTCTCTGGAGTCTACTTGGGGTACAAAAATATCAATGTAAACAATTCCAAGCAGAAATCCTACATCTTTTAGATTTTGTTGCATATTTTGGGAGACAAACATATACCCCCCCCATTTCTTTGCAAATTGCTTATCCATTCTGTTTTCCCAATCCTTTCTGGCCTCCTCTGAATGATTCTTATAGTTATCATGCAATATTTTATACACTACTAATTATTCTTTTTTGATAGCTGCTGTTCTAGATTCTACTAAAAACTTTACCAGTACTGGTCTTTAGTTTAGGACCCCCCCCCCCACATTTCTTTCTCTTTGCCTACACTCTGATAGCAATCCTTGATGGGGAAAGCTATTTCTAGCCTGCAGTCCAAATAAATTCTTGGCATCTTCCCATTCTATTACTTTTCCTTCTCTAATTATTTGCACCCAATGCCTTGGTTCTTTGCCAGTTTTCTCCAATAAATTCCAGCCCGCTCTTGCATATTGTTTGTATCCCTAATTGCAGTCATCCCTATCAGAAGACTCTTCTTGCTCTATTCCTGTGGTGGCTTAGTTCTTAAGAGTACAATCTGCTACCTTATTATATTCTGCATGATTAATGTTATTCTCCTCAAAGATCTGCATCCAAAATCCCAGTCTCTCCTTTCTTGAGCCCAGTTTCATCCTTTTCCACTTTGAATTATAGCATTCTGCTATATATAGGAGCCTTAACTGTGCAGCTCTGAAATACCCCTTCATATTGAGTAATTCCAATCTTCCTTGTTATAATAGAAAAATCAACTTATCCCACTTGTCTCTTGCCATCTTCCCCTCCCAGATAAAATCCTTCAGCTCTTTATTACTTGCTATCCACAACTTCTCCTCGGGTTGATAAAAAATATGCCTGACCTGTGTACAAGATTTAAGGGGCTAAAAAGCATTTTAACTGCTTGTATCTTACTATCCTTATCCACATAACAGCACCTCCAATTTCTCAGTTTATGTATAATCTTCTGTTTAATCTCTTACCACATATCCTTAGCTGCCACACCAGAATCATTTTAATCCATACTGCTAAATACTCATGTTATGTCCTGATAAATATGGATATTTCTGAACCAATGTGTCTGTGGGTACATAATTTACTGTTATTGCTTTTGTTTTAGCTTTAATAACTTCACATCCCAAAAAGATCGGACACCGTCTCAAAATGTTCCACAACACTGTAACGTCCTTTTCGGGTTTTATCAGGTATAAAATAATATCTGCAAATACTGCCAGCTTTTCTTGTCAAACATACAAATTCTGTCCTTGAATTTCTGAGTCCCTTGTTTTCTTTGCCAATGATTCTAAATATAATGCAAATAAAGGGGAAATAGGGCACCACTGCCTGGCTCCTCTGGTCAAGCAGAAATTATGAGAGGAACCCACCCACTTTTAATTTGTACCTCTGATCCCTCATATATCCTTCTAATCAGCCTTACAATTAATGCAAAAGCGTCCACTGCCCTGCTCAAAGTCCCCACTTATTCTGTCAAATGCTATCTCTGCATCAAGACCCACCAACAACAGTGGCATTTTCTTACATTATGCTTCCCTCTGGATGATCAATGTTCTGTCAATGTTGTGAAATGTTTGTCTCCCCTTCACAACTGATCCATATCTATCAATTTTGGCATCATGTTTGCCAGTCTTTTAGCCATTATAGACAAATACTTTATAATTATGGTTTAGTATTGAAATCAGCCTGTATGAAAGCTGGGTTTGATGGATCTTTACCCACTTTAGGTATTACAGTTACCACTGCTTTCAGGATGTTGTTACTTCTCCTCCACTTAAAATACAGTTAAACAAAGCCTTCCAGATCTTCATTAGTTTTTACTCTCCTAGTTTCCAAACTTCTACATCTCTTCCTGGGGAACCTTCCTGTAGATGGGTTATACATCACCATTTTTATCTCATCTATCCTAGCTGTGATTGAGCCTAGTCCACCTCTAACCTTAGCATATGCACTTCTTCCATAAACATTTCAATTTGTACATTTTCTTGACTTCCATATTTCTCTGCTTTACACAGATTTTCATAGAATTTACAAAATATTTCTAATACTTCTACAGATCTCGTTACATTCCTTGTTAGAGGCTCCCTAACCTTGGCAACAGCCCTTTCTACTTTCTTTTGCCTGAGTCATTCTGCTAAAAGTTTTTTGATAATAATAATTCAAGATCACAAAAAATACACTCATGCATACTATCGTGGTAATCCCTTATTTTCTGTTTAGCATTCTTCAGTTGCTCTTCATGTTCTGTGAGATTCCCCCTATTTTGCAACAGTTTAACATTTGCCTGTCCCTCTAAATAATTGCGGTTACTTCTTTAACCATATCTCCTTTTCTTTTATTTCCACCTGTTTTTAAACTCAACTTCAATTTTATCCCACTCCCTTGCTATATTTTCAAAAGAAATTTCTATCTTCGCTAATAGCTCCTGAATAATTTCCACTACCCATTCCTTAAAGTCTTCTCTTTTCAACATATAGGTAGAAAAGTGCCAGTGTCTCATTTTTATTTCATTACCCTGTGCTTTTATTTTAGTTATTGGTGCATGATCTGAAATGGTTATTGGGTGCACATTAAGACCTTCAATTAAATGCACAAGTTCTGTGAAATATAAACTCTGTCTAGCCTAGCCCAGTTTTTGTTTCTTGGGGAATTGTATGTAAATTCATTCTGAACTCCTAGTATCGAGTTAAAATTTTCCATGAAAAATATGTTCATAAATTTCTTAAAAATCTACCACCCTTTGTTAGATTCTCCCATCTGGGCCCCCCCCGACACATCTTTATTGTTGCAAATCAAATTCCAGTCTCCACCAACAAAAAGAAGTTATGTCTTACCATAATGTTCCATCTGTATTGTTGATCTTCGTTCAGTCAATACGCATGGGTATCGGTTCTGACCTCGGAACCGAGCCGGCCATTTTCCAAGCTCGCGTCAGCTTCAACCTCTCGAGCTAAACTCTTACCCACAATCTCCCCGTTACCTCAGATTGAGTTTGCAAGTCAAAGAAGGTAGAGAATACCTCTGGTCAAATAACATAAGAGAACCGGATGGTGAGATCCACTAGAAACCACAGGAGGGGGAAGGAGGGAGGGTCATAATGACTGAACGAGGCTCAACAATACAGATGGAACGTTATGGTAAGACATAACTTCTTTATCTGATATTGTTAATCCTCGTTCATTCCTTACACATGGGACAGAGTCCCCAGCTACCTCTATTCCTGGGAGGCTCTCATGGAAGGACACTCCTGAGCACCATAGAACCGAAAGATGCTCTTCCCCTGGAGGACAAATCCAATTTGTAATGACTGATGAAGGTATGAGGCGTAGCCCAAGTTGCAGCAGCACAGATGTCATGTAAAGAAGCTCTGGCATGGAAGGCAGCAGGAGATGTCACACCGAACTTGTTGAATGAGCTTTCATGGTAGTAGGCAACGAGATATTACGTTGTGTATAAATGAAGGTCACACAGTCCTTCAACCATCTAGCTAATGTGACCTTAGCAACAGCAGATCCTAATCTAGGTCCAGAAAAGGCCAAAAATAGCTGGTCAGATTTACGAAAGGACCTAGTCCTGTTTAAGTAAAAATGGATTTGCCTGTGGATATCTAGGGTATGTAGGCAATATTCTCCTCTGTTTGAATGATTGGGAAGGAAAATTGGCAATTCAATGGTTTGGTTAATGGACATTTCAGAGATCACTTTTGGCAGAAATGATGGATTAGTTCTCAGAGACTCTCTCTCTATGAAAAATCAAGTATGGACTCTTGTTACATAAAGCTTGAAGCTCAGAAATATGTCTGGCAGAAGTAATGGCGACCAAAAACAAGGTTTTCCATGACAAATGCTAGAGGTCGCAAGAGGAGGCTGTAGAACTAATGATAAATCCGATGGTTGAATAGGTTCTCTAAAAGGTGGCTTCAGATGATTCACACCTTTTATGAAGGTCTTGTACAATTTGTGGGACATAAAAGAGGAATCTTGGACACCCTCATGAAAATTAGAAATTGCAGCCAAATGAAGTCGAATGGTAGAGGCCAACAGACACGATTGGAAAACGTCAGCCAGATAGTCCAGTATTATTGACACTGGTGCTGAGAAGGGAGCTTCTTGTTTATCTTTCAGCCAACAGGTAAATCTTTTCCACTTGCTCAAATAAGTAATTCTAGTGGAAGTCTTATGAGATGCAATGAGAATGTCACGCACTGGTAAAGAAAGATCATTCTGCCTGGCAATCAAGGGAATTGGAGTAGCCAAGCTGTGAGCTTCAGGCTGTTCAAGTTGGGATGAATCAGGTTCTGTGGATGTGAGATCAACTCCGGGGTTGGATGGAGAATCCATGGTCGATCTAGTAGGTGAGGCCAAAGGAAGGGGAACCAAATCTGTTGAGGCCAATATGGAGCTAGGAGGATCACCTTGCTCTTCAACCGATGGGCTTTCTTCAGAAACTGGGGAATGAGGGGAAAGGATGGGAATGTGTAAAGAAGACCAGAGAGCCAATAGTGGACTAGATCGTCCCTGGGTGACTGTCCCGGAGGGGGAAATCAGGGCAAAGTAGTTGGTCAGGGATGCAAAGAGGTCGCAGCAAGGACGGCCCCAGCGGTGGAAGATCTCTGCCGCTATCAAGGGATTCAGGGACCACTTGCGAGGTTGAAGAATGCACCTGCTGAGTCTGTCAGCTATCGCGTTGGAACTCCCGAGAATATGTGTTGCTAGAAGAAAACAGTTGACAGCCATTGCCCATTGCCATATCCTCATGGCCTCTTGACAAAGGAGGTAAGATTTGGTTCCACCTTGCTTGTGAATGTACCAGACCACCGCCATGTTGTCTGATTGAATTGCAATTGTCCCAGACGGCAGCAGGGGATGGAATGCTTGCAATGCCAGAAGCACCGCCCTCAGCTTTAGAACATTTATATGCAGATGGGCCTCCAGTTCGGACCAAGTGCCTTGGACTGTCTGTCCCTGATATAGCCTCCCCATCTCATCAGGGAGGCGTCCGTGGTCACTGTGGCCTTGGGTTGCTGGGGGGAAAGAGGGTGAGACCAGTGTGACAGATTGTGTGACATCCACCAATTTAAATCCTGTTTGCACCTGTGGGTTACTAGAAACATGGCTGAAAGAGGATGCAGAAAGGGATACCATTGGGTGAGCAGAAGCCATTCTAGAAGCCTCATGTGAAACCTGACAAGGGGGACAGTGGTGATGGAGGCTGCCATGGAACCCAACAGCTGTAGAACCGAGTGAGCCATGGATTTCTCCCTTGAAAGGATTGGAATCAGTTGTTGCTTTATCCTTAAAATTCTGTGCTCTGGAATGGCAGCTCTGCAGTTCTTTGTGTCCAAGATAACCCCTATGAATTCTTAGAAATGAGATGGGGTGAGATTGGATTTTTGCCAGTTTATGGTTATGCCTAGCCTTTGGGCAGCGAGACGAGAGTATGCCAGGGCTTCTTCCAGTAGATGTCTGGTGGGGGTGGAAATGAGCCAGTCGTCTAGGTATGGAAACACCTGGAATCCTTGAAGTCGCAAGTGAGCTGTGACAACTGCCATGCACTTTGTGAACACTCTGGGGGCTGTAGAGAGTCCGAAGGGCAGTACTCTGAAAGTACAGTTTTGTACCTACCATAAATGTAGATGTTCGAGTGCTAATACAGCTGCAGTAATGGGTTTTCAGCCGTCAGGCGGTCCCTCGGTCGGCCGAATTCCAAAGTCTTGGTCCGGCGTCGGTTGTCGCTGCCACTCTTCTGACGTCAGGAAGGCCAGAGTATATAAGACACAGCCGACGCCATGTTCTTCAGTCTTTCTTGCCCCAGATGTCAGGTGCCCCCAAAAGGAAGGCAATACATAAATAAAGCCTATCTACATATGCATGCAATGCAATGTGATGCAAAAACAGTGTAAGTAAGCAAATAAAACATAGCAGGATAACCCAGTCAAGTGGTATGAAGAGGTTGTTAGGCCCCATGCCTTTACCAAGTGGGGAAGGAGGGATGGAAACCTGTACTGCAGCTGTATTAGCACTCGAACATCTACATTTATGGTAGGTACAAAACTGTACTATGTTCATCGTGCATACAGCTGCAGTAATCACAGATGGGTAGAGTCCCAAAGCTATGCATAGGGTGGTAGGTACTATGAGGAACTGGGTTGAGCCAGAATGCCCTGCAAAACAGCAGTGGCAAAGCCTGCTCTTGTTCTGGAATATAAGGGCAGGTGGTAGTGTTTTGTGAAGGTATGCACAGAACTCCAAGTGGCTGCCTCCAAAATATCCTTAGTAGGCACACCTCTGAGGAAGGCTGTAGAGGTGGCTGTGGCCCTGGTGGAGTGAGATCTGATACCAGTAGGGACAGATTTCCCATGATAGGAGTAACAAAATCGTATGCAGTGGCCAATCCACTTGGAAATGGTCTGTTTGGAAACTGGTTTCCCTTGAGCCCCCTCTGACATAGGACACAAAAAGTTGTTCTGATTTCCTGAAGGACTTTGTTCTGTCCAAATAGTAACGTAGCTGCCTATGGATGTCTAAAGAGTGAAGCAGCCTTTCCCCTTTGTTTTGAGGGTTAGGATAAAAAGTAGGTAGGTGTATGGCTTGGTTTAAGGCTACCCTGGATACCACTTTTGGCATAAAAGATGGATTAGTAAGGAAACCCTATCCTGATGGAAGATGAGGAAGGGCTGCACCGCCATGAGGGCCTGTAGTTCAGAAACCCTCTGAGCTGAAGTGATGGCCAGAAGGAAAGCTGTTTTCCAGGACAAATATTGCAGATCTGTTGAGGCAGCAGGTTCAAAGGGAGGCAATGTTAATTTTTCTAGTATGTAATTAAGGTCCCAGGCTGGTATTGGTTGCTTCCTTAGAGGTCTTATATTCTTAGCCCCTCTGAGGAACTGCCGTAAGAGTGGGTGAGAGAATAAAGGAGGATCCGTGTTGAATTCTGCAGAAATGGCTGAGGCATGTATTTTAATGGAAGAAAATGCAAGTCCACTGTTCAGCAGTTCTAGGTACTGTAAAACCTGAGGCAAGTTCAATTTTCTAGGGTCCTGGCCTCTTTTCTCATTCCAACAGCAAAACCGCTTCCATTTCATGGAGTAAGCTTTTCTAGTAGATGGTCTTCTGGCCTCCAAAATGACATCCTGCACCTCCTTGGAGAGTAGGGTCTGTTGTGGTGTTAAGGAATTTTCCATGCAGCGAGGTTGAGTGTTTTCAGCTGACTGTGAAGGGTTTTGTAGCTGTTCTGAGTCAGCAGAAGAGGTGTTAGAGGCAGGGACCAGGGAGGAGTATGTGTTAGGCTCCTCAGGAGTGGATACCAGTGTTGCCTTGGCCAATCTGGAGCAATCAGTATCATCCTTGGTTTGTCTGTTCTTGCTTTCAAAAGCACCTTGGGCAGAAGAGGCAGAGGTGGGAATGCATAAACTGTCCATGCTGTCCAACTGAATGAAAGGGCGTCCACTTTCCAGGCCTTTGGATGGAAGGTCCTTGAACAAAACTTTTGCAATTGATGGTTAAGTGGGAGGCAAAAAGATCTATGTCTGGCCTCCCCCACGCTTGTATTATCTCCGTAAACACCTGAGGATGTAACTTCCATCCGTATGGATCTGTCATATTCCTGCTTAGAGTGTCTGCCAGTGTGTTTTCCAGTCCTGGCAAGTACTGTGCTTGAAGTTCGATTTGTCTTTCCAGAGCCAAGTTCCAAAGAGTCATGGCTAGTCTGCACAAGGGGTATGAATGTGTTCCTCCTTGTTTGTTTATGTACCACATTACTGTGGTGTTGTCTGTTCTTATCAGTAATTGTCCTGGATGCAGGAAGTCCTTGAAATCTGTAATTGCATTTATCACTGCTAGCATTTCTTTTTGATTGATGTGAAGGTGCTTTTCCTTTTGGGACCATCTGCCCTGAATGCACCTGTCCTTCATGTCCCCCCCCCCCAGGCGTAATCTGAGGCGTCTGTGGTTATGACTTGTTTTGCTTGAGGCTTGCAGAATGGAAGGCCTGTGTTTACTTGACATGCTTGTGCCCACCATAGAAATTCCTTTTGCAGACATGGAATTATTGGTATAATTGCTTCCAAACTGTGACTGTGTTGAGACCATAGATTTTTTAGGTACCATTGAGGTTTCCTCATATGCAGCTTTGCACATGGGATTAGAAGAATGCAAGATGCCATGAATCCCAGAGCCTGCAGGATTTTCCTTGCAGTAAGCCTGGTACTTTTTGCTAGTGTTTTGAAGTACTGAGATAGTTGCCCTTGTTTTTCTGGCGTAAGATATGCCATCTGGGTGTTTGTGCCCAAGCGGGCACCCAGGAAGGTTATTTTCTGAGATGGTGTTAGCCTTGATTTCTCCTTGTTGATGGTGTATCCCAGAGAAAGCAGTAACCGTGTCACATATGCCAGATGCTCCAGTAGTATGTGTTTGCTGTCCGCTTGGATCAGGCAGTCGTCCAGATAAGGGTAAATATGTATCCCTTGAAGTCTGCAATAGGCAATCACTGATGCCAGGCACTTTGTGAATACTCTGGGCGCAGTAGATAAGCCAAAGGGCAATGCAGAGAATTGATAGTGGATTGAACCTGCAAGAAATCTGAGGTATCTTCTGCAGCTTTGTCTGATTGGGACATGCAGGTATGCCTCCTTGAGGTCCAATGTTACCAGCCAAAACTCCTTGCCCAGCATGGGAAGAAGTTGCTGTAATGTGAGCATCTTGAATTTTGGTACGAGTAGAAATGTGTTTAGGATGGATAAGTCCAGAATGGGTCTCCAGTCGGTTCCTTTCTTGGTACCAGAAAGAGTCTTGAATAAAAACCTTGACCTTGTTGGTGCGTAGGTACCTTTTGTATAGCTCTCATGTTTAGGAGCTTTGAAATTTGCAGTTGTGCCTCTGCCCTTTGATTTTGTGGCAGGTTTGGCATGCCTCTCATTTTTGGAAGAGTGTGAAACTGAAATTTGTAGCCTCTGTTTATAATATCCAGTATCCATTTGTCTGTTGTGACAATATGCCAATTGCTTGCAAATAATGCTAGTTTTCCTCCCAAAGGTGCTGCCAGCTGAGACTTGCTTGGCATGGAAATGAGGGAGTCATTGGGTTTGCTTCCTGTATTGTTGTGCACTGTCTTCACCACCTCTTGGTGCTGGAGATTGCCATTGTCTGCCTCTATATGATCCTTGTGATTGCCCTCTGCCCCTTGCGCCTGTATCTACCTCTTTGGGGCTTGTCAGTGGCTGGAAAGGACCAGTTTTTGAAGGCCAGTTCCTGCTAAAAGCGTGGTGGCTGGACCTGTAAGAAAGCTTTAACAGTTTGCATAGATTTGGCTTTTCTTCCATTTTCGTAGTATATCCTCAGCATTAGAACCAAAAAGTACATCCTTTTGTAAAGGAGCATCAAGAAGTTTAGCTTTCACATGATCAGGCAAATTTTGTTCCCTAAGCCAGGCATGTCTGAATGACTGATCCTGTAGCAGCCGCTCTACTGGAGGCCTCTAGGGCATCATAGCCACATTGTAAGGTGTGTTTACCCACTTGCTCCGCACTATGCATCATATCCTGTAACTCTTTTAAATCTGGTTGTTCAGGTTGAGACATTTTGTTTTTTAATTGTGATAACAGGAACTGTTGATATTTAATCATATGAAACTGGCAGTTTAAGGCCCTCATGGCTAGGGTGGCCGAGGTATATACCTTCTTACCCCACCTTTCTAGAGATCTAGATTCCCTTGCTGCAGGAAGTGGATTCTTGGCCGTGGAGGCCTTTAATCCCTTAGGGCCTTGTGAAATGGTTTCAGGGTCAGCATTATGGCCTTTGTAGAGAAATTGGTGAGAACTGGGTACTCTGTAATATCTATCAGGCTTTACTGGTGCAGGAGGCAGAGAATCCGGGTTAAGACAAGCCTCCGAGTAGACATCATCCAGTACCTCCAAAACAGGGGGTATAGCCAGAGGTCTGTGCTGAGGTAACCAAAGAAATTCCCTAAGTCTTTTCTTAGAATCTGAAAAGTCTTGGCCTTCCCAATGGAAGTGTTCCCTCAAGGTGTGCAAGGTTTCCGCAAAGGAAAAATCCTCAGGGGGGGATACAGAAGGAATGGACTGTTCTGCATCCGTTCCTCTGCATCAGAATGTTCTGATAAAATGGATCCCTGATCAGAAGAGGGGGATTCTTCCTCCACTCTGGGTCTCTTGTCAGGAGGGGGCTGAGAACCTCTGATAAGAGTTATTAGATCCTCAGCCATTTTAAGCATCTGTTTCTTAGGCATGGGTCCAGGAGATGGGCCTTGTGTAGCAGGCCTAGTGTGATGCCTGGCTGCTTTGGATTTAGTAAAGGCCTTAATAGAAAAAGAAGATGAAGGCCTAAATACACAATGGGTGGAGGTGGACCTGTCCACATCAGTAGGCTCGACATAAGCCGGGCTTCGTTGTAGTCTGGGAAAGGGCCGAGGACCCAGCGGTCTCAGGTACAGAAGACACTGCCAAAGGAGTGTCGGTAGTCAGGGACTGCAAAGGCGTCGCTGAGAACCGGACCACGTGTAGCCTGTTTCGGCGTGGTGTCGGCGGAGACCGCGGCCTCGCATGTCGGTCCTTTTCCTTGCGTTTTGGATAAAAGGTAGTCGGAGTGTCCGGCGACATTTTATAGTCAAAAGCTTTTCCAAAATAGTGTTGGCGAACTCCCGACGCTTGATATCGTTTATTGAAAGTAGCGCCAGCGACAGCCCGAGACGTCGTGGTCTGGACCCAAACAAGGTATGCACAGGGAATGGAAATCCTTTTGCGGTATTTGCTTCCCACAAGAAATACAATTATCAACTTTTTCTGACATCGGTCTGAGGCAAGAAAAGTTTCAACGGGTACTTAGCTTTAATGAAGACTTGGTTCCAAATATTTTCGTAATTCAGGAGCTGGCCGACCGGCACTTGCGAACTGCTTCTGCTTCGGGCACCGCGAGGCAAAAAAGACTGAAGAACATGGCGTCGGCTGTGTCTTATATACTCTG
This sequence comes from Protopterus annectens, assembly GCF_019279795.1. Classification (NCBI taxonomy): domain Eukaryota; kingdom Metazoa; phylum Chordata; order Ceratodontiformes; family Protopteridae; genus Protopterus; species Protopterus annectens. The sequence goes on from NC_056744.1 coordinate 657,680,242, forward strand.
GCCTTCCTGACATCAGAAGAGTAAGTGACGACAACCGATGCCGGACCAAGACTTTGGAATTCGGCCGACCGAGGGACCGCCTGACGGCTGAAAACCCATCTGTGATTACTGCAGCTGTATGCACGATGAACATCTGGTAGTGACTGGCTCCCGCACGGAAGCGCAGAAATCTTCTTGATGGCCTGTCCACTTTTATGTGGTAGTACACATCTTGAAGATCTATCGAGCACATCCAATCGTCTTTTTCCAAAAGCGGGAGGATAGACTGTATTGACACCATCCGGAATTTTTGTACTCTCACAAACGTGTTCAATACACTGAGATCCAAAATTGGTCTCCAGTCCCCAGTTTTCTTTGGCACCAAAAATAGTCTTGAGTAGAATACGGATCCCATCTGGTCTGGAGGGACCATTTGGATGACTCTCTTTCTTAGCAGCTTTTCTATCTCTAATGCTGCTTCTTCCCTTTGACTAGGTGGAACGTCGGGAAGGCTTTTTGAAGGACAGGACAAAGATCGAAGGGGATATGATAACCTCTGGTTATAATCCTTTGTACCCAAGAATCGGTGGTGATGGTTAGACAGGCAGAAGGGTACAAGGAGAAACGTCCCCTAACCACCTCCAGAGGAAAGGAGTTGGGCCGCTCTTCAGAAGCACTGGTAGGATTGGCCAGGGAAAGGATTCCTGGAACCCTGGTTACGTGGACCCCCTCTGCCCCAAAAGGAGAGTCTTCCCTGTGAGTTTCCCCCTCTGTCTCTAGGGGTGAACTGTGTGCGTCACGGAAAGGACCCTGAGATTTCTTGAACCGTATCTTCCCACTCTTTTGGTTTCAGGAGAAAGCACGTTGAGGGGAAGAATAACGGACACCTACGGCAGAAAGGGTCTTACCGTCCTGTTCACATCTGGCCAGTGTGCTTTTACCTTTGGGTCCAAACAACTAGGAGGCCTCAATGGGAGCATTAAGAAAGGAAGCCTTAAAGGGTTCCACGAAGTTGCTCAAGCACATCCAGGCGTGTCGTCTCAAGACCGCAGCTGAACGCGCTGCTCTAGCTGCTCCTTCTGATGCACGAGATATCAATCGCATAGAGGAGTTAGATATTGACTCAATGGTGGCCAGCTGAGAGGCCACTTTGTCACAGACCTCATCAGACACTGCACCAGCCAAGGTTTCAGACAGCTCAGAAATCAGATCCCTTTGAAGCCTGGTAAAGTGTGCCATATAATTCAGGGACCTGATAGTAAAGGTCGCTGATGCAAAGGTGCGCTTCCCTATCCTGTCCAGGGCCCGGGACTCTGTTAGGTGGATGGACAGTCTGGCTTTCTTCTTCTGACAGATCCTTTTTTCTTGCGGCCGCCACCACCAAAGCATGCACAGGAAGACCTTTTGACCAGTGGGGATCCGTAGCAAGAAGGGACAAAATCTTATCTGGCCTCCAAGGAATAGCTTCTATGGTGTCAGGACCCTTCCAAGCATGCTGCACAATAAGCCGGACAAGCTCATCGGCAGGTGGAGTAACCCAGGAGGTAGAGGGCCAGGCGCGAAAGGCCTGCAGGAACACAGATTCCTCAGAGGTCAGATTAGAGGACTGCCAGTCACCTCTCTGTTTCAGGATTTCGAGGATATCACCAAAGGATACCTTAGAGGGTGACTGAGGGGATTCTTCCCCCTCATCAAAATCTGTGTCTTCAGTGAGGGACTCCTCTGTGGAGTCCATGTGCTTCCTCTTACACAAACTTTTCTGGTAGACTTCCTCAGCGGGAGAAGCTGGGGAAGACTGCAGAAAATGTGTTTTCTGTGGGAATATGTCCTGAGGCCCTTGCACCCGGTGTCTGCTCGGTGCGACTTGTGAAACCAGTGTACCAGAGGAGGGCGGAGGGATAGACAGTCCAGTATCGCCAGCAGCAGCGAAAGCCTTCTCCATCAGTTGGAAGGCTGGTCCAGCTGAAGAAGAGTGAATGTCTAGGACAGGGGTCACCCCTCCCCCTAAGTGGCTCAGCCTGCTGACCCAGAGTCCCTGGATGGCTGTGGAGCAGCAAACTATGCGTGTCACAACTGACATCCTGGGTCGTAGCAAAACTTTCCTGCCATGAAGGCAACTGCGGTTCCTTAGTGAGATCCATAAAGGGAACCGTGGAAGAGGAAGACTGTGCTATATCCATGGACTTCAAAGGCAATGAAGGAGGAGAATAAGAAGGGGTCTTTTGAGACGGGTGATCACCTCCCAAGGAAGGATAGTTCCTGGGGGGGTAGGATACCTCTGGCCAAGAGCACCTGATCCACAAGACGCAACACATCGTGTTCGGAAAGGCTTATAGTGGACTTCACGGAGACTGAGGGAGAAACAGGCCTGTCCACAGAAGAGGCAAACTCGGTGCCCATCTCACCAGTCCGCACAGAGTACAACAGTGCCGAGAGAGACTGGACTATGGGTGTCTGCACCGAAGTCGTCATCGGTGCCGAGGTCATCGTCTGCACCGACACAGGGATCGGTGCCAAAGTGGTTGTCAGTACCAAAGCTGGAACCGACAAAACTGGAGTCAACAATAAAGGCGTCGGTTCAGAGTAAGATGTCGGAGCCGATGTGGTCAATGTCTGTGCCGACTGAACGGTCGGTGCTGATACAGTGGTAATAGTCTGAACCGAGGAGCCCCTCGGTTCCGATATACTGAAGGCTGCAGGAGAAGACTGAGCCGAGATCACTAATGGAGCCGAAGGCCTTGGTGCCGAAGGTCTAAGCACCGAAAGCACTGGGGCTGACTGAGTGAGCTCCGGAGCCAAAACTTTAGCCTTTTTAGGTTTTGGTTGGCGAGAGTCCCCAGCCGGGGATGAAGGCAAAGATTTAGCCTTGGTAGGAACATCCCAAGATTTTCTTATGGGCTCTAGGAGGGGTGAGGCCTCCGACCCAGAAATAGCCTCTGAAAAGGGAGATTTAAGAAGTCCCTTCAGCAACAACTTATTTTTCCTTTCCAACAAAGTTCTATTTGAAAAGTTTTTACAGATAGTACAGGGCGGGTCAACAGATAAGCGGGATGCCCCCAAACAATAAACGCACAAAGAGTGTGCATCAGAAGAAGGTAGTTTGTGTCCACAATCAGAAAGTACAGGTTTGTACCTACCATAAATGTAGATGTTCGAGTGTTCACATTGCTGCAGTCATCACACTTGGTTTATCCTGCCATCAGGCGGTCCCACAGTCGGCCAGAGTTCCAAAGTCTTGGTCCGGCGTCGGTTGCTGTCACTTCTTCCCTGACGTCAGTGTGCCAGAGTCATCCAATGCCATTTTCTTCAGTTTTTCTTGCCCCAGATGTCAGGTGCCCACAAGTAGGTAGGCAATACATATTGCTAATTAAACATGTAAAGGAAATAAAAGGAATACCTTCAATTTCAAGCAAATACAACACAAAGGTTGTACAAGATAGAAAGGTATAGAAAAGTTCAGCTAGGTCAGAGGGGATGGAGGGAGGGTAACCTGGGCTGCAGCAGTGTGAACACTCGAACATCTACATTTATGGTAGGTACAAAACTGTACTATGTTCATCGTGTTACACTGCTGCAGTCATCACACTTGGGTTGAATCCCAAAGCTAAGGATGGCCGGTGGAACTAAACAGGGTTTGGAGAAGCTAGTAGGCCCTGCAGAACTGCAGTGGCAAAGCCAGCTCTGGTTTTAGAGTACAGAGGTAAGTGATCGTGCTTGGTGAAGGTGTGCACTGAACTCCAAGTTGCAGCCTCCAAAATATCCTTGGTTGGTACCCCTCTGAGAAAGGCTGTTGATGTAGCTGTAGCCCTGGTGGAATGGGACCTAATGTTACCAGGTACAGGTTTCCCATGATGTGTGTAGCAGAAACGGATACTATGTCCTATCCATTTTGAAATGGTCTGTTTTGAGATGGCTTTTCCTTGTGATCCTGCAGCATAGGATACAAAGACCTGGTCAGATTTTCTGAAAGCCTTAGTTTTATCCAAGTAGTAACATAATTGCCTGTGAATGTCCAAGAGTGTAGGAGCCTTTCTCCTTTGTTCTGGGGGTTTGGGAAAAAGGTGGGCAAATGAATGGTTTGGTTTAGGGCCACACTGGATACCACCTTTGGCATAAAGGAAGGGTTAGTTCGTAAAGCGACTCTGTCTTGATGAAAAATGATGAAAGGCTCCACTGCCATTAGGGCCTGTAGCTCTGAGACTCTTCGTGCTGAAGTTATTGCTAGCAGCAGGGCAGTTTTCCATGATAGAAACTGTAAATCAGCTGTAAAAGCTGGTTCAAAGGGTGGCAGTGTAAGTTTTTCCAGAACAAAGTTGAGATCCCAAGTTGGTGTTGGTGCTCTCCAGGGAGGTCTTATGTTCTTAGCCCCTCTGAGGTACTGCCTTAGTAGTGGATGTGAAAATATAGGAGGATCTGTGTTGTAGTGAGCTGAAATAGCTGAGGCGTGGATCTTAATAGATGAAAAAGAAAGTCCTTTGTGCAACATCTCAGTTAAATATTGTAGAATCTGAGGAATATTTGGAACAAGGGGATTTTGGCCTTTAGCCTGGTTCCAGGCGCAAAATCTTTTCCATTTGTCTGAATAGGCTTTCCTGGTGCTGGGCCTCCTGGCCTCCAGAATGACATCCATAACAGCTTTAGAGAGAAGTGTTGACTGGTTACTTAGGTAATTTGCCATGCAGCCAGATTTAAAGTCTTGAGCTGGCTGTGTAGAATCTGATTGTTTTGCTGAGTGAGCAGGTGAGGAATTTGAGGCAAAATCCATGGTGGGCCTTGAGCCATGTTCCTTAGTATTGCATACCAGTGTTAGCATGGCCAGTTCTGGAGCAAGAGCATCATTTGTGGCCTCTCTAATCTGGCTTTCAGCAGCACCTTTGCTAGAAGAGGCAGTGGAGGAAAGGCATACACTGTTAATGTTTTCCAACTGAATGAGAGGGCGTCCACTTTCCAAGCTAGTGGGTGGTATGTCCTTGTGCAAAATTTCCGAAGTTGGTAGTTTTGGGGGTTGGCAAACAGATCTATGTCTGGGCGCCCCCATTTTTGAGTTATCATTGCGAATACTTGTGGATCTAGCTTCCACTCGTGAGGATCCATGATGTTTCTGCTTAGATCGTCTGCCAATGTGTTTTTCTTTCCTGGCAGGAATTGTGCTTGTAGTTTAACTTGGTAGGTCAGTGCTGTGTTCCACAAGGTCATTGCTTGCCTGCATAAGGGGTAGGAATGTGTGCCCCCTTGCTTGTTTATGTACCACATTACTGTGGTGTTGTCCGTCTTTATTAGGAGGTGTCCTGGATGTAGGAGGTCCTTGAAAGCTGTTAGGGCATTTTGTACAACTAGCATCTCTTTTTGATTGATATGCAGATGCCTTTGATCTGTAGACCATTTGCCCTGAATGCACTGTCCTGCCATGTGCGCTTCCCAGGCGTAATCTGATGCATCTGTTGTTATTGTTTTCCTGGCTGTGGGTAAGGTGAAAGGCTGACCCTTGTTGAAGTGACATGCCTGAGCCCACCATAGAAACTCCTGTTGAAGGCAGGGTATGAGTGGTATTATTGTTTCCAAGCTGTGGCTGTGTTGAGTCCATACGCTTTTCAGGTACCATTGTAATTTCCTCATATGCAGTTTTGCAAATGGTATTAGTAGTATGCAAGATGCCATGAATCCCAAGCCTGCAGAATTTTTCTCGCAGGGAGTTGGGTCTTTGTTGCCATCATTTTGAAGTACTGAGTCAGTTGTCCTTGCTTGTCTGGCGTGAGATAAGCCATCTGAGCCATTGTATTTAAGCTGGCACCCAGGAATATTATGTCTTGTGAGGGCACTAGTTTTGATTTCTTTTCCTTTACTGTGTACCCTAGGCAACTTAACAGGTGTTTGACAAACGCCAGATGCTTTAAAAGAATGTCCTTGCTTTCTGCTTGAATAAGGCAGTTGTCCAGGTATGGATATATTTGAATTCCTCTTTGTCTGCAGTATGCAATTACTGGTGCCAGGCATTTTGTGAAGACCCTGGGCGCAGTAGATAAGCCAAAGGGCAGTGCAGAGAATTGGTAATTGGTTGAACCTGCAATAAATCGGAGGTATCTTCTGCAATTTTGTCTGATAGGGACATGCAGGTATGCCTCCTTGAGATCCAACGTTACTAGCCAAGCCTTCTTGCCCAGCATGGGAAGAAGTTGCTGTAGTGTTAGCATCTTGAATTTGGGTACTTGCAGATCAGTGTTTAGAATTGAGAGGTCCAGAATGGGTCTCCAGGCTTTGTCCTTTTCAGGGGACTACAAACAGTCTTGAGTAAAATCCTTGTCCTTGCTCCCGTGTAGGTACCTGTTGAATGGCTGTCATGTCCATGAGAGCTGTAATTTGTTTTTGAGCCTCTGCCCATTGATTTGGTGGCAGGTTTGCCATTCCTTTTATCCTTGGTAAAGTGTGAAAGTGGAATCTGTATCCTTGTGAAACAATATTTAGGACCCATTTGTCTTTCGTGATGATGTGCCAGTTGTCTGCAAAAAGAGCTAATTTTCCTCCCAAGGGAGCTGCCAAGAGGGATTTGCTTGGCAGTCTGAGTGGCAAGTCATTGTGTTTGTTTTCTGATCGCTTGGGACCTGACTTCTCCTCCTTTCTGGGTTGTGGTACCCCATTGTCAAGGCTTTTAAGGGCCTTGTGACTGACCTCTGCCCCTTGGGCGTCTGTATTTGCCCCTCTGTGGTCTGTCAGAATCTGGAAAGGACCAGTTTTTGGTTGTCCAATTTCTGCTGAAACAAGGGGGTTGGACCTGTAAAAAATCCTTGACCGTCTGCATAGATTTTGCTTTATCCCCATTTTCTTTAAAACCTCTTCTGCTTTTACACCAAATAAAACATCCTGCTGTAAAGGTGCATCCAATAACTTTGCTTTAACATGTTCAGGTAAAGTTTGTTCTTTTAACCAAGCATGCCTACGTATGACAGACCCCGTCACTGCTGCTCTACAGGAAGCCTCCAATGAATCAAATCCGCATTGCAAAGTATGTTTTCCCACTTGTTCAGCTGCATGCAACAAATCTTGCATTTCCTTGTTATCAGGCTGCTCCATATGTGTGATCATTTTTTGTTTTAATTGAGACATCAGGTATTGCTGATATTTCAGCATGTGAAACTGGCAATTTAAGGCCCTCATAGCTAGAGTAGCTGAGGTATATACTTTCTTTCCCCATCTGTCTAGTGCTCTAGAATCCCTTTCAGAGGATACAGGATTTTTAGCAATAGAGGCCTTAACCCCTTTGGGACCCTGGGAAATGGTTTCTGGGTCAGCAACAGGGCTTTTATATAGGAATTTGTGTGAGTCAGGGACTCTGTAGTATCTGTCTGGTTTGGCTGGTGCAGGAGGTAGAGAGTCTGGGTTAAGGCTAGATTCTGAATAAACATCATCCACAATGTCTAACACGGGTGGGATAGCAAGTGGTCTGTGCTGGGGTAAGTAAAAGGAACTCTCGGAGCCTTTTCTTAGAATCAGAGTAATCCTGGCCTTCCCAGTCGAAATGTTCCCTCATGGTATGTAAAGTTTCCCCAAAAGAGTAGTCTTCTGGGGGAGATGCTGAAGAAATAGACTCTTCAGCATCAAAATCTTCATAAGGGGGAAAAGAGTATTCCTGTTCCTCAAAAGAATCTGAGGAAATTGAAACCTGGTCAGAGGAAGCGTAATCCTCCTCCTGTCTTGGCCTTTTATCAGGAGGGGGATGGGAACCCCTGATTAGGGTAATTAAATCTTCAGCCATCTTAAGCATCTGTTTCTTAGGCATGGGGCCTTGTACTGGAGACTGCTGTACAGTCCTTTTTGCTTTTAAAGGAGTTTTCAGCTTTGCATAGGATTTAATAGTGAGTGTAGTCGGTCTGAAGACACCTTCTGCAACTGAAGGCGTTTCAACTGCACCGGAATCTCCTTCAGCCATGGAGTCGGAAGGGCCTAAAGATAAAGGCTGTGGAGGCCTAGTAATCTCCGCTTGGGAATCTGAAGCCATCAGCGGTCGTCAGGGGCTGCCTAGGCGCCTCACTGAAAACCGGAGAACCGGCGACTGGTCCAGCAGAGGCCTCGGAGTCTGGTTTGGGTCTCAGCTGCCTGTCCTTATCCTTGCGTTTTTTATGCATTCCGGTCGTCGGTTGCTCCGACGGCATGGTATAATTAAATTTCCTACCAAAGTAATGTCGGGCGAAATCAAACCGACGTTTAATAGTTCGTTTATTAAACCTAGCACAAAACCGACAACCTGTGACGTCGTGGTCTGGGCCTAGGCAAGGAATACAATTAGAATGAAAGTCCTTATGACGTATTTGCTTCCCACAAGAAATGCAATTTTTAACTTTTTCTGACATCGGACTGAGGTAAGAAAAGGTTCCCCAATGGGGTACTTAGCTTTATTGAAGATTTCGGTCTGAAATTCGATTTGAAAATCTCAGGAGTCGGCCGACCAGCACTTGCGAACGGCTTCTGTTTTGGGCACCGCACTGCAAGAAAGACTGAAGAAAATGGCGTTGGATGCCTCTTATATACCCCTGGCGCACTGACGTCAGGGAAGAAGCGACAGCAACCGATGCCAGACCAAGACTTTGGAACTCTGGCCGACTGTGGGACCGCCTGACGGCAGGATAACCAAAGTGTGATGACTGCAGGAGTGTAACACAATGAACATCACCGTTTAAACCCCGAATACCTTTATCTGACATGATAGCAAAATTAGAAAGAAGAAAAGAGTACCAGCAATGGTACAAAAAATACCCGAAGGTATGAAAAAAAAGGGAAAGATACCAACAATGGTAAGGGGAGAATACCTCGCAGTAAAAGGTAGAGAAAAGAGAAGCAAATCTCAAGAAAATAAGGTCGCTAGATGTGATAGGGTAAGAGACAATGAAAAAGAAACTTTTCTGACAGAAAAGTAATATAAATAACTATTATACAACAAACTGTACTTGGCTTGACATGACCGAATGGCAATGCAGCAAACAAAATCTGAGTTAACTGGGAGAGGGGGGCTGTGGGTAAGAGTTTAGCTCGAGAATTTGAAGCGGACGTGAGCTTGGAAAATGGCCGGCTCGGTTCTGAGGACGGGACCGATACTCATGTGTAAGGAATGAATGTGGATTAACAATATCAGATGTAATGTTCCTTGCTGAAAGCTGATTATTTCTCCCAGAAATTTCTTAAGCTCCATTATAGCTGTTTTAGGTGGACTACAAATGCATGCCAGTCTAACACATATTTTGCACTTTTCTCTCTCTCCTAAAACTGCTCCCCATGCAAAGTCCAATGCATATGTGGTGACTTGACTGCTTTGGAACACGGCTGGAGAAAGGAAGACCTGGATTTAAAGTTATTCGCCATCTCCAACAAATTATATCCCCTCTGACCTACCCAAACACTGGGATTTGTAAGGACAAAGATGTTGCTTCCGTGACCAAAGAGACTTCAGATACCAGTGCATCTTCCTCATGTGTAGTCTCGCCAAGGGTATCATGACAATCACCACAGATGCCATGAGACCGAAAAATCCTGAGGTACCACCTCGCTTTGAATGAAAGCAGAGTGGAAAATCTAGATATATCTACTTTTACAAGAAGAAAAACTCTGAACTGAGGTATTCAGCCAACACCCCAGGAACACAATCCTGTGTGAAGGACTCGAAAAAAAAAAGACTTGAATGTTCTCCTGGGATCACAGCTTGTGCAAAGATCTCTCACCCAAATGTCACATTGATGACACTTGGAAAGACTCTGCAAAGATACGCAAGTCATCTAAATATGGAAAAAAGTGTGGACACACTGTAGCTTGCAATGAGCAAGAACTGGAGCTAGACATTTTTTGAACACACTCAGTACAGCGGATAGTCCAAAGGGTAAGGCAGACAAGTGATAATGTGATTCAGACACACAGAACATTAAATGTCTCACGTCTGAATGAACAGGCATGTGGATAAAGCATCTTTTAAATCTAGAGTTACTAGGAAACTTGGAGGAAGAAAGGGTAACAGGTTGTGATGTGACAGCATTTTGAACTTGGGCACTACTCCAAAGAGGTGGTTTAGGAAAGAACTGCTCTCCAATTTGGTCTGCAAGCATTTTCTTTCTCTGGCACTAAAAAGTTACTTAAGATCATTTTCCCACCTGGGAAGGAGGAACTGGCTCTATAAAGTACAGTTGTGTACACTTACCATAAATGTAGATGTTAGAGTGTATTCACTGTTGCAAGCATCACATTTGGGTTATGCCTGCCAGGGTAGCTCTCGGCCTGAATACCAGAGGCTTAGTATTTCTGCATCGGTTGCTGTCGCTTCAGGACTAACGTCAGGTCGTCAGTAGTATAACGTAAGGCAGCCAACGCCATTACATCAGTTTTTCCTTGCCCTGTCAGGAGCCCCCAAGTGGGAACCAGGATATGGTGGAAGAACCCCACCAGTAGAAAGTAAATACCAAAAAGTTCCTTGTAAGGAGAAAGACAAGAAAAGGGGGATGGAGGGAGGGAAACCAGGACTGCAACAGTGAATACACTCCAACATCTACATTTATGGTAAGTGTACACAAAGTACAGTTTTGTACCTACCATAAATGTAGATGTCCGAACTGGATAGCATCTGCAGTCATAACAACTGGGTTGTCCTGTCGTCAGGCAGCCCTTCAGTCGGCCGGATTCCAAAGTCCGGGTCCGGCTTCGGCTGATGTCGCACTTCACCCGATGTCATCTCTGTTGGTCTTCGGGTATAAAGGCATCAGCCGACGCCATTTTCCTCAGTGTTTCTTGCCCCAGATGCCAGTTGCCCTCATGGAAGGCTAAAATTTGGATAAATGCCAATGTTTCCAAAGGATAGAAGGTAAACACAAAAAGTAAGCATGTATGTACATATATACAAACAAATACACCATAAGAGACTCCCCACTAGCTAGCTATTAGGAGGGTAAACACCCTAGGAGTACCACAGAGGGAAGGAGGAGGGTAATCCTGACTGCAGATGCTATCCAGTTCGACATCTACATTTATGGTAGGTACAAAACTGTACTATGTCCTTCATGGATGCATCTGCAGTCATAACAACTGGGTAGAATACCATAGCCAACAAGGGAGGAGGATAAAACTAGATTATGGTGTGTTTAGGATCCCTTGCAGTACAGCAGTGGCAAACCCTGCTCCGGATCTGGAATATAGAGGCAAATTATAATGCTTGGCAAATGTATGCACGGAGGTCCAAGTAGCCGCCTCAATAATGTCTTTGGTTGCCACTCCTCGTAAGAAGGCTGTGGTAGTGGCTGTTGCCCTTGTAGAATGAGGTCTTATGTTCTGTGGAATTGGTTTTCCATGGAAGGAGTAACAGAATCGTATGCAATTTCCTATCCATTTGGAGATTGTCTGTTTGGAAATAGCTTTTCCTTCCCTTCCTGTTGCATAGGCTACAAAAAGTTGGTCAGTCTTTCTGCTACTTTTAGTTCTGTCCAAATAGTAGCGTAGCTGTCTATGTACATCCAAGGTATGCAATATTCTTTCCCCTCTGTTTTGTGGGTTGGGAAAGAAGGTAGGTAGGTGGATTGCCTGGTTTAAAGACACTCTGGATACCACCTTAGGCATAAATGTAGGATTAGTTCTCATAGACACTCTATCTTGGTGGAAGATTAGGAAGGGTTGCACTGCCATTAAGGCCTGTAGTTCTGAAACCCTCCTTGCTGAAGTAATTGCCAGTAGGAAAGCAGTTTTCCATGACAGGTGTTGTAGGTCTGCTGTTGCTGCTGGTTCAAAGGGTGATAGTGTCAATTTTTCTAGCACAAAGTTTAGGTCCCAAGCTGGTAATGGTGGTTTCCTTGGAGGTTTTACATTCTTGATTCCTCTGAGGAACTGCCTGAGCAAAGGGGTGAAAAACAGGTGGATCAAAGCTGTATTCTGCTGAAATAGCTGATGCATGTATCTTGATGGAGGAGTAGGACAGGCCTGAATGAAGAAGTTTGGCTAGGTACTCCAGAATGTTAGGCATATCTATGTTTGACACATCTTTTCCTCTTTCAGTACTCCAAATGACAAACCTTTTCCATTTTCCAGCATAGTTTCTTCTTGTTGAAGGTCTGCGTGCTTCAAGAATAATGTCTCTAACTCTTTGGGAAAGTTCTGGATTAGCTGCAGCTATGTGATGTTCCATGCAGTCATTTGCAACGTTTTTAGGTTTGGATGCATGATGCTGTAGTTGTTCTGAGTTAACATCAAAGGCATCAGGGGTATTGGCCACATATTGTTCCGAGACATGCTCCTCAGCAGTGGGTACCAGTGTTGTCTTGGCCAGTTTGGAGCTATCAGGATTATCCTTGGACGTTCTTCCTTGATTTTTAGTAATACCTTGTGTATCAAGGGAAGAGGTGGGAATGCATATGCTGTTAGGCCTTTCCAGCTGAAGGAGAGCGAATCCACTTTCCATGTTAGTGGGTGGAATGTCCTTGTGCAGAATTTTTTGAGCTGGTGATTGGTAGGTGATGCAAATAGATCTATCTGAGGCATTCCCCATTTCTTTGAGATGGTCTTGAAGATGTCGGGTGCAGCTTCCATTCGTGAGCATCCGATGTGGTTCTGCTTAATATGTCTGCTAGAGTATTCTCCTTTCCGGTACAAATATTGCCTGTAACTGGATGTTGTAGCTGAGTGCCAGGGTCCACAGCTCCAAAGTCATTCTGCATAGAGGTATGAATGAGTGCCTCCCTGTTTGTTGATGTACCACATGACTGTGGTGTTGTCTGTCCTTATCATCAACTGGCCCTCTTTGAGAAATGGTCTGAACTTTTGGATTGCCAGTTTTACTGCCAGCATTTCTTTTAGGTTGATGTGCAGGTGAAGTTGATCCTGTGTCCACAATCCTTGCGCATTTGTCCAGCATGTGTGCCCCATCCTAGGTCTGAAGCGTCTGTTGTGATGGTCTGGCTTGCTTGACATCTGCGAAAGGGTAGCCCTGGGTTTGACTGGCATGCCTGAGCCCACCATAGGAACTCCTGTTTTAAGCATGGAATTAATGGGATTTCTGTTTCTAGGCTGTGTCTGTGTTGGGACCATAAATTCTTTAGGTACCACTGTAGTTTTCTCATATGTAGTCTGGCAAATGGAACCAAGATTATGCATGATGCCATGAAGCCCAAGGCCTGCAGTACTTTTCTTGCTGTTAACTTGTTCAGTTTTGTTAGTGCCAAGAAGTAAAGAGGAAGTTCTTTTTGTTTTCTGTAGTTAGGAATGCCATCTGTTTTACTGTGTCCAATTCCCAAGAAAGTCCTTGTTTGGGATGGTATCAGCCTTGACTTTTGTAGATTGACTGTGTATCCCAGTGCTTGCAGCAAGTAAATGACCCTTTGTAAATCTGTTGTCAGCTTGCTTTTGTTGTCCCTTGTAGCAGGCAGTCGTCTAGGTATGGGTAAATTTGAATTCCTGTAGTCTGCAATGGGCGATTACTGATGCCAGGCATTTTGTGAATACTCTGGGCGCAGTAGATAAGCCAAAGGGCAATGCTGAGAATTGATAGTGCTCTGATCCTGCAAGAAATCTGAGGTATCTTCTGCAGATTGGTCGAATGGGGCGTGCAGGTATGCCTCCTTGAGATCTAGAGTTACCAGCCAACACTCCTTGCCCAGCATGGGAAGAAGTTGCTGTAGGGTCAGCATTTTGAATTTTGGGACAATGATGTATGTATTTAAGGCGGACAGGTCGGAATTGGTCTCCAACTTTTTCCTTTCTTGGAACTAGGAATAGTCTGGAGTAGAACCCCTTTCCTTGCTCTGCTGTTGGCACTTTTCCACAGCTCTCATGTTTGCTAACTGCATTATCTGTTGTAGAGCCTCTGTTTTTGATTTGGAGGTAGATTTGGCATTCCTCTTTTGACTGGTAAAGTGTGGAAGTGGAACCGGTAACCTTGATCTATGGTTTGTAAAATCCACTTGTCTTTTGTTATACAGTGCCAGTTCTTTGAAAATAAGGTTAATTTTCCGCCTAGAGGAGCTGCTATTTGTTCCCTGGTAGGCGGTTAGGGTTAAGTCACTGTGGTTGAGTTGATGTAGTGGCAGAGGTTGTGTCTGTGCCTCTGTTGTTACCTTGCCACTGTCGTCCTCTGTAGGCACCTCCCCTGGATTGGTTTCTGCCTCTGGCACGTCTATTCCTGCCCCTTTGAGATCTTGTGGAGTCAGGAAAGGACCAATTTTTGGCAGGCCAGTTCCTGCTAAACCTTGGGGGCTGAACCTGCAAGAAATCTTTAACCGTTTGAACAGATTTTGCCTTTTCTTCCATTTTCTTCATAACCTGCTGGGCAGGTGTACCAAACAAACTTGTCTTATCCATAGGAGCATCTAGCAACTTAGCTTTAACATGAGCCGGTAGAGCTTGCTCCTTTAGCCATGCATGCCTTCTTATCACTGTGCCAGTCATGGCTGATCTAAATGAAGCCTCCAGTGCATCATAGCCACATTTTAAGGAATGGTTACTAACCTGTTGTATGTTATTTACCATTTCTAATACATATTTCTTATCAATAGATTCATCAGTGGTTAGTTTTTTAGTTAACTGATCAAGCATAAACTCTTGGTATTGTATCATGTGAAACTGACAATTTAACGCTCTAGCTGAGAGAGTAGCTGAAGTGTAGACCTTTTTGCCCCATCTGTCTAATGACCTTGCTTCCCTTTCTGAAGGAATAGGGTTTTTGCTATGGTCATGCTACTGCCTTGGGACCCTGGGATATAGTTTCGGGTCTGCAAGTGGGGCCTTGTAAAGGTGGTGATGAGTGTCTGGCACCCTGTAAAATCTGTCTGGTTTGGCAGGGGCTGGAGGTAAAGAATCTGGTGCAGCAGACATCATTGAAAGCATCATCCACCACAGAGAGAACAGGAGGTATAGCTAAGGGCCTGTGCTGTGGAAGGTGCAGAAAGGTCCTAATTCTTTTTCTGGAGTCTGAAAAATCCTGTTGCTGCCATTGGAACTGCTCTCATGGCATGTAAGGTTTCCCAAAGGAGAATTCTTCTGGTGGGAAGCAGCTGGAATGGATTCTTCAGCATCAGAGTCTTCAAAATTGGAGAAAGGAGCCTCTGGCTGATCAGTTATGTCTGATTCATCGGCAGACTCATCAGAGGACACTGGCTCAGGGGGCTCTGCCCTAGGTCTCTTCTCTGGGGGCTGAGAGGCCCTGTCTGGGTGAGATTGAGATCCTCTAATTAATGAAATTAAATCTTCTGCCAGAGTAAGCATTTGAGAACTAGAGGATGGCCTGGTTGTAGGGGTTTAACAGGCACTGTTTTAGTAGTCTTTGCTGCTTTAGCCCTGGCGAAGGCCTTAATGGACATGGCTGCTGGAGGCCTAGCAGCACCACGTGCTGGGGTAGAGACATCCAAGGGAATGGTGTCTGATAAGTCAGTGGCAACCACCATAGTGGATAAAATTTCTGAGGCCATTTCAAGAGTGGTAGCAGGGGCCTCAGTTGTAGAGATAGATTCAGCTGTACTTTGATCAGTTTTCTCGGTTTCGGCGAAACCGAGACACTCATGTTTGCTTAACCATGGTTTCGGCGAAACCGGACCGCGATGTCGGTCTTTATCTTTGCGTTTTGGCAGATTGGGTTGTCGGAGGATCCGGCATAATGTACGCAAAATCAGAACCGAAAAACTGTTCAGCAAACTCCGACCGGCGCCTAAGCGTTGTCGGTTGAGCAACACAGGCGAACAGGCTGCTACGTGGGCTGGGCCTAAACAAGGCAGACAATAAGAGTGGAAATCTTTATGAGGTATTTGTTTCCCACAGGTTAAACAATTATTAACTTTTTCTGACATCGGCTGAGGCAAGAAAGAGTCCCCAGCGGGTACTTAGCTTTAGAAGTCTTGATAGTATTGGTAGAAGTAATCTCTGGATCCGACCGACCGGCACTTGCGAACAGCTTCTGCTTGAGCGGCAAGAAAGACTGAGGAAAATGGCGTCGGCTGATGCCTTTATACCGAAGACCAACAGAGATGGCGTCGGGTGAAGTGCGACATCAGCGAAGCGGACCCGGACTTTGGAATCCGGCCGACTGAAGGGCTGCCTGGCGACAGGACAACCCAGTTGTTATGACTGCAGATGCATCCATGAAGGACATCTGTACTATTGTTCTTCGTGTTTCACTGTTGCAGTCATCACATTTGGGTTGATTCCCAAAGCTGACGAAAAGGGTGGAGGCAGTCAAGAAGACTAGGGGCTGGCTAGGATGCCCTGCAAGACTGCAGTGGCAAAGCCTGCCCTGGATTTGGAGAAGATAGGCAGGTGGCAATGCTAGGTGAAGGTGTGAACAGATGTCCATGTGGTAGCCTCCAGAATGTCCCTGGTGGGGACTCCTATGAGGAAAGCTGCAGAGGTGGTGGCTTCTCTGGTAGAGCGAGTCCTGACCCCCTTAGGGAGAGGTTTCCTGTGTTGATTGTAACATAAATGGATGCAGTGTGCTATCCCCATTTGGAAATTGTTTGTTTGGATATGGCTCTGCCCTCTGCCCCTGCAGCAAAGCTGACTAGCAATTGATCAGTCTTTCTGAAGGATTTAGTCCTGTCAAGATAGAATCTGAGTTGTCTGTAAACATCTAGAGTGTGCATGATCCCTTCCCCCTTGTTTTGTGTGTTAGGGAAAAAGGAGGGCAAATGAATGAACTGGTTGAGAGCCAAACTTGACACCCACTTTGGGCATGAAGGATGGGTTAGTCCTGAGAGACACCCTGTCAGCATGGAAGATGATGAAGGGCTCTAAAGCCATGAGTGCTTGTAGCTCGGATACTCTTCTGGCTCAAGTGACGGCCAGAAACAAGGCGGTCTTCCAGGAGAGAAACGAACTCTGCTGAAGATGCTGGTTCAGAAGGTGGCAGGGTGAGCTTTCCAAACACAAAATTTAGGTCCCAAGCTGGGGTAGGTGGCTCTTCTGTGTGGCCTCAACTTGCTAGCCCCTCTTAGGAACTGTTTGATGAGAGGGTGCGAGAAAAGTGGGTGCTCAGTGTTGAAACGAGCAGAAATAGCAGAAGCATGAATTTTAATAGAGGAAAAGGAGAGACCCCTGTGTAGCAGGCCAGCTAGGTAATCCAGGATGAGCGGTAGGGAGGACTGTGTCGTATCGGCTCCCTTTAGATGCAGAACCTTTTCCATTTGTCAGCATAAGACTTTCTAGTGTTAGGGTGTCTAGCCTCATGTATAACATCTAGAACCTGTTTACGGAGATTGGCAGCTTGATCAGTGCTCAGGGAATAAGCCAGGCTGCCAAATTGAGGGTCTGCAATTGGGGATGCATGAATTCTCCTTCCCTCTGGGTCAGGAGGGTTGGGGTCTGAGGGAGATGTCATGGTGGCAGTGGGGACAGGCTGAGCAGCAGTGGGTACCAGTGCTGGCGAGGCCAGTCTGGAGCAATCAGAATTGTCCTTGGTTTTTCCTCCCTTACTTTCAGCAGTACCCGGGTAATGACAGGCAGTGAGGGAAATGCACAGACTGAGAGGTTAACCTAGGGGAAGGACAGGGCATCCACTTTCAAGGCCCTCAGTGAGGCTCCATGGTGCAGAACTTGCTGAGCTGATGGTTGGAGTGGGAAACACAGAAATCAACCTTTGGGCTGCCCCATTTCTGAGTTATTAGGGTGAAGGTTCTTTGGTCTAGCTGCCACTCGTGTGGGTCCAGAAAATTTCTGTTTCGGTTGTCTGCCAGAGAGTTTAGAGGATCTGGCAGGAATTGTGCTAACAGGTGTAGTTGCATGGCTGAAGCTGTTTGCCAAAGGGTCATGGCGAGCCTGCAGAGAAAGTAGGAGTAAGTACCTCCCTGCTTGTTAATATACCACATCACAGTGGTGTTGTCTGTTTTGATCAGGACAGCCCCTGGGGAGAGAAGGGGCCTGAAAGCTGTCAATGCGTGCTGGACAGCTAACATCTCTTTTTGGTTGATGTGCAGATGTATTTACTGTGGGCTCCATTGGCCCTCTATGCACCTGCCATCCAGGTGTGCACCCCAGGAATAGTCTGATGCATCTGTGGTGAGGGTCTGGGTGGCGGAGGGTGGTGAGAAAGGTAGCATTGCTGCTGCCCACCAAAGAAAATCTTTCCTTAGGCAAGGTATCACTGGTACAAGAGTTTCCAGGTCTTGAGAGTGTTGACACCAAAGGCTTTTTAGGTACCACTGAAGTTTCCTCATATGCAATCTGGCATATGGAATGAGTAGAATGCAAGATGCCTTGAACCCCAGAGCTTGCAGGATTTTCCTTGTGGATAACTGGGGTCTGGTGGCTAGCTGAGAGAAGTAGGCTGTGGAATGCCATCTGGGATGCTGTGTCCAGGTTTGCTCCCAGGAATATAATCCTTTGGGTGGGTATTAGTTTGGATTTCTTTTCACTGACAGTGTACCCTAGGGAGGTCAGTAGGGACTTTACAATGGCCAGGTGCTTGAGCAGCTTTTCCTGACTGTCTGCCTGAATTAGGCAGTCTAAGTATGGATAAATTTGTATACTTCTTTGTCTGCAAAAAGCAATGGCGAGAGCCAGACATTTTGTGAAAACTCTGGAAGCAGTAGATAAGCCAAAGGGAAGCGTAGAGAACTGAAAGTGCAGAGATCCTGCCCTGACATGTAAATATTTCATGCATGATTCCCTGATTGGCATGTGTAGGTAGGCCTCTTTTAGGTCTAGGGTGGCTAACCAAGCATTATTGGAAAGCATAGGTAGTAGTTGCTGGAGAATGAGCATTACGAATTTTGGTATTACCAGGAAGGTGTTTAGAATGGATAGATCGAGGATGGAGCGCCAGGTGCCCTCCTTTCTGGGTACCAGGAAAAGTCTGGAATAGAAACCTTGGCCAATCTGTTCTGCATGAACGTGCACTATTGTCCTCATAGAGAGCAGGGAAAAGACTTGCTTTTTCACCTCTGCTCAATGGTTTGGAGGAAGATCTGGGAACCCTTTTGGGGTTGGGAGTGTGTGGTAAAAAAATCTGTATCCCTGGGACACTGTTGAGGACCCAGCGGTTGTTGGTAATGGTGTCTCAGGTGCTTGCGTGGAAGGAGAGTTTTCCTCCTTAGGGGCAGGTGTAGGAGGGCAGAGGGAGGGGAGTGGAAGTGGAGAGTCACTGTGAGTTCTTATCATGAGGGGGTGGCTTTGCACTCCATGGTTTTGAAGTGGAGGAACTCCATTGCATTGATCTCTGCATCCCCTGTGGCTGTTGTCTGGTGTGTCTGCTTCCCCGGGGTCTGGGCTGAACTGACCTGGAGGAGCAATGCCTACTGAACCTGGGTGGCTGTACCTGCAGGAAATCCTTAACTGTTTGGCATAGATTTAGCTTTTTCTTCCATCATTTTTAAGAGCTCCTCTGCCTTGGTGCCAAATAAGTTGTCTTTGTGCAAGGGTGCATCAAATAATTTAGATTTGACATGGTCTGGCAAGGGTTGCTCCTTAAGCCAAGCATGCCTTCTAAAAACAGAACCGGTGACTGCTGCCCTGCAAGAAGCTTCTAGGGAATCAAAACCACAGTGTAAGGTGTGCTTAGTTACCTGACTTGCAGAATGCATTAATTCCTGTAACTCTATTTTCTGCACAAGCAGGAAAAGAAGATAATGAAAAGAAGATATTTTTTGCTTGAGGAGTTCCATGGCATGTTGCTGAAACTTTAGCATATGGAACTGACAATTTAGTGCTCTGATAGCAAGAGTAGCAGAGGTGTATACTTTTTTACCCCAACTGTCTAGTGCTCAGGAATCCCTACCCGAGCGGGTAGGATTCTTAGCAGAAGTTGCTTTAATTCCTTTAGGCCCTTGAGAAATAACCTGCAATACCTGTCAAGTTTTCTGGGAGCAGGAGGGAGGGTGTCAGAAGTCAAACCAGATTCCATGAAAACATCCACAACATCCAGGGCAGGAGGAATGGCCAGGGGTCTGTGCTGTGGAAGATCTAAGAATTCTCTGAGTCTCTTTTTAGACTGAGGGTACTCCTGACATTCCCACTGGAAATGCTCCCTTAAAGTATGAAGGGTTTCCCCAAAGGAAAAGTCCTCGGGTGGAGTCTGAAGGAATGGATTCCTCTGCATCAGATTCCTCATAAGCAGAGAGGGGTTGCATATCTTCATATTCAGTTGCATCAGAGTCATAAGACTCCTGTTCCGATAAAACTACTGGGGACAGATCTCTTTCTTTTGGAAGGAGTAGCTTGGCTTCCCCTGACCAGCATTATAAGGTCTTCTGCCATTTTAAGCATTTGAGACTGAGGCAAGAAAGTAGGTGTCAAAGATTGGGTCATCGGTTTCTTGGGCGTGGTTCGTATCCTGGGGCCTTAGAAACAAGGTAGTTTTCGAAAGAATGGTAGACGCGAAAAAAGTCATTGGTTTGTCTCGAGAATCGGTAGTGTGAAGTACTTCCTTGGAACCCGGTGCCTGCTCTGTGGCTCTGGACCCATCCAAGGTAGAGACAAACCGTACGATCCTTAGTCGAAGAGGTTTTGCGGCATACTGGACTCCGAATGAGTCTCTGTAATGGCCTGCCAATCCACAGAAGGCGGCGTTAGGGGCTGCGAAAGTGCCTGAGGACCAGAGAAGTGACTAGCTTAACGGAAGCATCATCGGTAGGTTTGGACCTGTGCAATCCGTCTCGGTCTTTATCCTTATGTTTTTTCGGAAGATCTGCTGTCAGATGGCTTACCGAAGCCATATCGCAATTCGAGGACTAAAATATCTGGCTACAATAAGGGCCCGACGATGTATAGTTCTGGCATTGAACAAAGCACAAAAACGACAGCAAGGGACGCCGTGGTCTGGGCCTAAGCAAGTGATGCAGTAAGAATGAAAGTCTCGGTGTGGTATTTGCTTTCCACAGGTGAGACAATTAACTTTTTCTGACATAAGTTAGAGCAAGAAAAAAGGATCCCCAAAGGGGTACTTGGCTTTAGCAGACTTCAGCTTCAATTCAGAACACTAAACTCAGGTAGCGGCCGACAGGCACTCATGCAAACTGCTTCTGCTTTGGGCTCCTAGGCAAGAAAGACTAATGTAATGGCTTCAGCTGCCTTACTTTATATTACTGATGACCCGACTACAGTCCTGAAGCGACAGCAACCGACTGAGAAATACTAAGCCTCTTCTATTTGGGCCGGCCGAGGGTTACCCTGGCAGGGATAACCCAAATGTGATGACTGCAACAGTGAAACAGGAAGAACATCTCCCTGGGACAGCATGTGATGAAGGACAAGTGGAAATGGAGTCTGGTCCAGTAGATGAGAGATTAACCCTCTGAAAAGGAAGAGTTTCCTCCCACTGTCATTTGCAACCTTAATGAATGATCTTCAAAACCCAATTATTTGAAATAAAAAGTTATGTACTCACCATAACTTTCCATCTGTGCTGTCCATTTTCATTATTCCTCAAAATGATGGGTTCAGATCCTAAACTCTGACTTGGCTGCTTCTTCGAAAGTGTAGGATCTTAGAACTCTCAAGCTCAGCCCCTTACTTACAATGCCCTACTAACCTAACATATCTCAGATCGAGTCTGCTGCCCCTAGTTGTAAAAGGGCAGTGGTAGAACTGATAAATAGAAAGTTGAAACTCAATTAAGGAACAGAGGTTCCTATACCACTCTTGGATCTCTCCAGAAATATACAAGAGGAGGGGGTAGGTGGGTGGGGGTTGAGAAAGAATGAAAATGGACAACACAGATGGAACAGTACGGTGAGTACATAAATTGATTTGATGTTGTCATTTTCATTCATTCCTTAACTGATGGGACAGTGTCCATCTACCACAACCCCTGGAGGACCCTACGGAAGGATATTCCAGAGCACTGCTGAGCCAAAACCTGCTCTGTTCAAAGAGAACAGACCAAACCTGTAATGAGCAATTAAGCTGTGTGGATTAGCCCAGGTTGTAGCTGCACAATCATCTATGGATGCTCTAGACCAAAAAGCTGAAGAAACCACCATATTTCTCATGGAAAGGGCCCTAGGAGGTTTTGATAAAGATAAACCCAATTTTCCATAGAAAAAGTTATGCAAATCAGTCAACCATTTGGCCAATGTAACTTTAGAAACTGGAGTGACAAGTCTGCTAGGAAAAAAGGAAACAACCAACTGGTCAGATTTCCTAAAATCTTCTACGGAGATAGAAACAAAGTTGTCAAGCACATCCAACAGATGTAACATGTACTTTCCTTTGTTTGATTAATAGACTGGGAGATTAATGGTTTGGTTAATATTGGACTCAGAAGCGACCTTAAGCAAAAAAGATGGCTTAGTCTGCAATGAAACTCTGTCCTTGTGAAAAATTAGACAAGGAGGCTTTGAAGACAGAGCTTGGAGTTCAGATACTCATCTATCTGATGTAACAACCACTAGGATAAATGGTTTTCCAGGATAAAAATGAGGTCAGCGTTGGCCGAAGGGGCAGAGTTAAGGCCTGAAGCACTATATTCAAATCTCAAGGTGGAATAAGGTCCGTCAATACAGGCCTGAGCAGAAAGTCTCCTTTGAGAAAAGACTTGCAAAGTTTTAAGAATCTAAAGAGTTATTTTCACCGAGGTGAAAATTAGAAATGGAGCCAACTGAACTTTAATTGCTAAGAAACTAGCCCCTTTGTTGAAAAAACAAATCTAAAAATTCAGGAATAGCTAGGATAGATTCTGAAAAAGGGTCCAAGTCTTTGCTGAGGGCCCAAAAGATAAATCTTTTCCATTTTCTATTGTAGATCGTTCTAGTAGAAGCCTTATGGGAAGATAAAATGAGGACTGGCATGGGGGAGGAGGCTGTCTAGCAGTCAATGGAGCTGGAAAAACCATGCGGCCAACTTGAGGCCTGATATATCCTAGTGAGTCATGCCTGTCAGGTGAGACAGGAAATATGTAGTTAGAGTCAGACTCCAGACTGAATGTAGATGAGGCCACAGGAATGGGAACCAAATCGGTCGAGGCCAAAAGGGTGAAATGAGGATAACTGTGGTCTTCAACCAAACTGCTTTCTGACAAAACTTGGAAATTAGTGGCAAGGGTGGAAAGACAAAGGAGATCAGAGCGCCAATCAAGGCCCATAGCGTCTCTCAGCAACTCCCCATGTGGAGGGATCAGGACAAAAAACTTGCTGCACTTGTTGAGGAGAGAAGTGAAAAGATCGGAGTGTGGCTGGCCTCATTGGCAAACATTTTCTCCGCCACTTTGACAGACCACGCATGAGACATCAGAAAGGACCTGCTTAATTTGCTCATAATCACTCTGGATTTCCCTAAGAGGTGCATTGTTATTGGAAAGCAATTGGAAGAAATCGCCCATTGCCATACTCTCATAGCTTCTCAACAAACAGGGTAAGACTTATCCCCCCCCCCAACCCAGTCTGTTGATGTACCAGACTACCAGCATTTTGCCCATCTGTACAGCAATTGTCCCACATGGGAGAATGTTTTGAAATGTCTGCAATGCTAGGGCAGCTCTCATCTCCAGGACATTGATATGCGTGTGGGCCTCTAAGAAGGACAATGTACCTTGGACCATACGTCCCAAGTACTGCCACCCCATCTGAGCTGGGAGGAGGTCCATGGTTATCATGGCCTTGGAGAGGGGAACAACAAAGGGATGGCCTTTGCAGAGCTGGTTTGAATTAATCCACCATAAAAGGTATCTTTAAAACACTTGCATTATCTTGACTGACATGGATAATGAATGATACAGAATAGACCATTATGTCGAAGTCCATTGATGAATTCTCAAATGGAATCTAGTCAGCAGAATAAGGGTGACAGCTGCTGACATGGAGCCCAAAGCCTGAAGTATCAGTTGAGTTGGAAGGGATGAATTCTAGATAACTTTCTTGACATGGGAATGTACAGCATTTATTCAAATTGAGGGAAGAGAAGCTAACTTATTGACTATGTCCAAATGAGCACCTATGAACTCAAGACTCTGTGCTGGGGTGAGATGAGACTTGTTGAAATGGACTGCTTTTCCTAGATGGGAGCACAGCTGTAGTTAGCAATCCCTTGCTTGTATCAGTTGATGCCTGGTTGTCAGGGAGCCAGTCATCTACATATGGAAACGCATGGAATCCCAACAGTCTCAAATGAGCTGCTACCACTGGCATGCAGTTGGTGAACACCCTAGGGGCTGTAGTGAGACCAAAGGGCAGTGCAGTGAACTGACAATGACTGGCTCCCAGCCAAAAGCTTAGGTACCTCCTGGAGTGCCTGTTCATTTTGATGTGGTAGTACACATCCTAAAGATCTAACACAGAGGAGTGGTTTCCAGCTCTGAAATTGTAATTTTATTAGCCTTTTTGGGCAGATTTCTATCCCTTTCAACTTTCTGGCTTAAAAACGCGTGTGTTTGCACATTTTTCTCATTATGCAGCATAGTGGGGCTACAGTTAAAAGTATTCCAGGTGCCAGAAAGTCTGCTGTTCAAATTTTCCCTTAGAACTAGTTGGTTTCTGAGTAAAAGCACTAAAGTCTGAACCGCTGTGACTAGAACTTGCTCTAGAACCTGCTGGAAAGCACTAGGAAGCCTTAAATGGACGCAAGCACTCAACTCTCCTAGTTAATAAGGAGAAATGAATCGTATGCACTAAACAGCCTATAATTGCAAAGTACCTTGCAGAGGTAAGGGAAAACAGTTCTTGTACTTTACAAAAAAAAGCACCTAACAGGCATGTCTAAGGGTCAGCTTCCGGTGATTTCTCCTGTCCACCTGGTGAATCTGGGCATACTGGGGCAATGCAGCAACCGTCTCATGTACACAGACAACCCTCTCCTCCTATCACCCAACACTACAACCTGTGAGAGATGCACTTACAAAGCCAAACTGGAAGCAAAGCTCTCTCCAGCCAAGATTGTGCTAGACAGTCAAGAGGAGAAGGTTAACACCTGCACCACACCTCAAGCAACACATAGACCTTCTAAACCCACACATAGCAACACTAAACCCACATATGCGGAAGCCCTTAACATTAACCTGCCCAAGCAACAAAGACCTCTGAAGCTGAAACGCAAACAAACACCAGTCACAACCAAAGTGACACATAGCTCACAACAACAGTGTGCTACTCAACAACAGCCCCTAAGGCAAGACAACGTACCCAACACTTTAGTCATAGGTGACTCTATAGGCAGGCAAACTGATGTCCCACTCACCAGGCTGAACAAGGAGAAAATTACAGTCAGCTGCCTGTCTGGTGCCAGGATGTGCCACATAACGCATGCACTCAAGTTACTCCACATAAAGTACAAATATGACTGTCATTGTCCATGTTGGAGTGAATGACTTGAGAGGTACCTCTCTGGACTACACGAAAAGAGACATGGAAGAACTCTTGGATCATGTGGCGCAGGCAGGTATGACCCTAGCCCTGAGTAGCATCCTGCCTTCGCCCAGAATACCACCACAGTACAAGCACAAAATGATTGACTTCAACAACTGGCTAAGCTTCTGGTGTCATTCAAAGGCGATCCAGTATCTGTCTGCCTGGGACGACATGATTGACAAACCACGTTGCTTTGCCAGAGATGTCTGCACCTGTCACCCCTGGGATTCAGGTTACTGGCTAAAGCGCGTCACCCCTATAGTGCCTTTCTTAGGCAAGGTTCAAAGGACAAAACCACCACCGTAACAGATATAAGCATGCAAAATCTGAAGGTAATGCTACTCAATGCTAGCAGTCTAAATCTCAAAATGCACTCTCTCGAGGCACTCCTAAAAATTGAGAGCATCAATATCTGTGCAATAACTGAGACCTGGTTCAAGGCTCCAGACAGCACCCCTGCAATACCAGGCTACAACTCTTACCACACTTTTCGGCCACCAAACCAAGACCGAAATACTAAAGGTGGAGGAGTGTCCATATTCACAAAGGATATTCACACCTCCAGGCTAGTTGCCCAACACAATGCATCTGAAATTCTCCAGGTGCAACTAACACTAGGTAAGACTGCAATACAAATTGTAGCTTGCTACAGATCCCCCACCATGCCCCAAGACTCTCACTACAACTTTCTAAACATAATGGAAAATATTAAGATACAACCAAACACCCTAATACTGGGTGATTTTAACTACCCTGCCATTAACTGGGAAAACTAGTTAGGTACCAACACCTTTTCCCAACGGTTCTTGGGATTCTTAAATTCCAACGCCTGGAATAACTAAATCCATTGTCCCACCAGGGGCTCCAATATCCTAGACCTGGTCATTACCAACATGGAAGATAGATGCTCCACACCAGTGGTCACTCTCTCATTGGTCAGATCTGACCATAAGCAAATCACCCTTGGCATCCACATCCCAACCTCACCCCCCCAAGTATGGAAACCTCTGTAAAAAACTTCTCCAAAGCCAACTTCATGCTACTCAGGTCAGAAGTGACAAACTTCATGACACCCATGCAGAAGGGAACTGAAAGTTCGACCGCTGACTCCTACACTAAGGCACTATACAAGCACATCCACTCGTGCATGAATCGTGCCATCCCAAATAGAACCAAGACGCTCTCCTGCAAAAAAAGGAAGCCAATCTGGTGGTCTCCTGCCATAAACAAACTATACAACACAGCAGGAAGAAACTGTTGCAGAAAAGAGGAAAATCCCAGGATGCAATAAAACTCCCTTACCAGCCTCAGTAAGAAGATGAGATCCATCATAAAATCCTCCAAAGCTAGTTACGAAAATAAAATTGCCAAAGATTCCAAAGACAACCACAAGGCATTCTATAGTTATGTCAAGAATCTAAATGGCAATGCTCAGACATGCTCTGAGCTACAACAGAATGGCATTAAATATACTGATCCCAAGGATATTGCCAATATACTGGCAGATCGATTTAGTGCAAACTTCACCCCACTCTCACCCACTAAAGGGCCCATCTCAATACCAAAAGATTGCCAAATTCCGGTAATCACAGCCACAGAGGTAGAAACTGCACTCTCCAAAGCTAAGAATATAGCATCCATGGGACCAGACGGCATCCCAGGCTGTGTACTACATGAACTACAAAATGAACTGGTATCCCACCTAAGTGTCATGTTTAATCATAGCCTCATCTCAGGCTTCGTGCCCACTGAGCAGCGCACAGCTGCAGTTATCCTACTCCACAAGGGGGGATCCATGAGGGTAAGGCAGTCCACACAGCCTATCTGGACCTCACCAAGGTCTTTGACACCATCCCCCTCTCTGGAATCATAGATAAACTTACTAAGCTGAGCTTTAAACCCTACGTCACTCGATGGTTTGCCAACTGGCTTATATGCAGAACCCAGACTGTAAAAGTAGCAGAGTCCAAATCCAGCTCTAGACAAGTGGAGAACCTCAGGGTTCAGTCCTGGGACCGCTCTTGTTTGGGATCTACTTCTCTGAAGTATAGACCAACACTAAGGGACTCTTGCTAACAAAGTTCGCAGATGACTGCAAACTGGGAGCCATTATTGAATCCCCAAATGATGTGGATATTCTACAAAAGGGCCTTACAGAAACAGATGCTTGGTGCCAGAGCCATGGGCTCAAGCTTAATGTCAAGAAATGTATAGTTATCCCCTTTGTTAAAAAACATGTACCCATGAATTATCACATAGGAGGCAGTACACTAAACACTGAAAGTGTGAGGAGAGACTTAGGGACACAGGTGGACAGTGGTCTCACTTTCGATAACCACATCGCCACAACAGTCAGGAAATCCTTCTGTTTGGCACACCTCATCACTAAGGGCTTTTCATCCAGAAAAAAGAAGGTCATTATCCTACTGTACTCATCCCTCATTAGACCCATTATAGAGTACAACGCCCAGTTTGGTATGTACCTCACAAGACATCTGCAACAGCTGGAAAGGCCACAGAAATACCTCACTAAAAGAATCACAGGCCTAAAGCAAATGCTCTATGCTGACCATCTAAAAAAACCCCAGCTATACTCTGTGGCATATCGTCTACTCAGAGGCGATCTCTGCTTAACATACAGGGCCATGTGAAACCCTGAGCTGTTGGACATGCTCCACTTAAAGAAATCCCAATCCCTCAGAGCCACGTGCTCCAGGGATCTAAACCTTGTCATCACAATGAACAAAACATGCTGGAGGGATAGGTTCCTGACCCAGAAACTCCCCATTCTCTGGAAGAGACTGCCCATACATGTCAAGCAGAGTATCTCCTCCTTGGCCCTCTTCAAAAGGAACCTTGACGATTGGATGGGAGATAGGAAATTCACCCCAGGGATTACGTCAGTCGCCTGCTAGACAGGGGTCCAGGGAAGTAAATATTGTGGGAAGAAATATCCAGGGAATTGTTATGGCTAGGCTTGTATAGGCCCTAGGGCCGATAGCCTAGTACCAACCTATGATCTATCAAGCACATCCAATTGTCCTCCTGCAGAAGAGGTAGAATGGACTGAACAGTGGCCATGCGAACCTTTGTACACTGCACTTTATATTGCACAAACAGATTTAATTTGCTGAGATCCTGAACTGGTCTCAAATCAGTCTTTTCTGGCACCAAGAAGAATCTTGAGCAAATTCTGGACCCGCTCTGGTCTGGGAGGGCATCTTAAATTACTCTTGTCTAGCATCTTTTCACTTCTACAGATGTTGCTTCCCTCTGGCTGGGTAAAATATCAGGCATTTTCTTCCAAACTTTTGAAGGGGGTTGGGAAAACTGTACGAAAATATAATCCTCTGTACCCATAAATCTTTTGTGATAAGTTAGCTAGGCTGTCTTGTGCAGGGCTAGACAACCCCTGACTGCCTCCAGAGAGGGACCGTTGATAGGACCTACCTAAGAAAGAATCTCTAGATCCCTGGTTTTGCGAACCACCTCTGGCACGAGGGCAGTGTTGGGACCGTTGATAGGACCTACCTAAGAAAGAATCTCTAGATCCCTGGTTTTACGAACCACCTATGCCACGAGGGCAGTGTCTTCCACTCAAGTTCCTCCCTCTGCCACTGAGGGAACTATCTTCATGTGACTCCTGGAAAGGACCCCGGGACTTTTTGAACCACATCTTTCTACCACCTCGATGATTCTTAGAAAAGGGCTTTTGAGGGGTAGAAAAACATACACCCATGGTAGACAAGGTCTTTCATTGCTGTTCGCACATGAAGTGTGCACCCTTGACCCTGGGGCCAAAAAACAGATTATCTGTCAAATAGCACAATGATGAAGACTTAAATGTTTTTTACAAAGTCACTTAAATACATTCAGGCATGTCTTCTAAGGTCTAAGCCTGAACCAGTCACCCGTGAGGTACCTTCCACAGCATGGAAGGTCAACCTCATGGACGAATTAGAGAATTTCTTTGCAGCTGGCCACCTTCCAATCTATTTCCATCCTCTGAGGACATGGACTATAAAAAATATTCGGTAAGCTCCTTGATCAAACCTCTTTGTAGTCTTGTAAAATGTGCCAAATAATTCAGAGACCTTCCCACTTAGGTCACTGAAGCATAGACACACTTTCTAAATCTGTCCAGTGCCCTGGACTCACTGTTAGGGGCATGGACAGAGGAACTCTGCTCCGCTAGTTCCTTTCTTGTAGCCAAAGCAACAATCATGTCATCAACAGGGACTCCCTTACTCCAATGCACATGGTCTTTAGGACAGGCAAGAATCTTATTAGGTTTCTTAGGAATTGCTTCAACTTGTGTCTGGCTCCTTCCACGGCCAGTGAGAGAGACAAAGTCCAAGAGCTCGTCAGCCAAGGGAGTCACCCAGGAAGTAGATGGGCCAGACTTCAAAGCCTTCAGAAACACCGATTCCTCTTGGGTATCAGAAGACCAACCACCTCTCTGTTTCTGGAGTTCCAGGATGTCCCCAAAGGAGATGTCATCATGTGGTTATCTGGGAAACCCCTCCCCATCATCAAAATTGATGTCCTTAATGAGAGATTCTTGTAGGGAATCTAAGTGCCTCCTTTTCCACGTTCTCGTACAAGGGACTTACTCAGTGGGGTATCCTGGGGAAGTATCGGAAAAGATAATGCCCTGATGGACTGACTGAAGGCTTACTCCAGCTGGCTGTCCCACTGGATGAGATGACTGAGGCTGAGGACAAAGAACAGAATAAGGTTAAATTGCCTGATCTGATGGGGGTGTCTGTTCTCTAGGCATAAAGAAGACCCTCTCCACCACCTTGAAAGCGAAACGCCTAGGGATACAGAAGTCGACGGATCTGAACCTGAACTCCCTCGGGATCTGAATCTGAACTCTCTCGGATTATTTGCCCCTGCATCTCCATCAGCACTCCACCTGAGGAGGGAGTTGGACCTAAGCTATCTAGTGCTGAAGCTCCAAAGGGGAAAGAGATGGCTCCAAAAGCTTTGGACCCTACTTCAAGACCCCAGACCCGATGCCAATGCTTTAGCCCCAAGAGACTTATGGCTCTGAGATGCTTGGTGCCAACTGGCTCAGAGAACCATAAAAGTGGATGAAACAATATTCTTTGGATCCGATGGCTCTCGAACAGAAGAATAGATTGGAAAAGTGGAAGTGGTCTGTGGTCAGCTCTCAGGCCCGGAGGGGTAGGAGCCAAAAGGACTCCCATATGTATCTGTGCTCTGAGGAACTTCATCACCCTGTCCACATCTGCTTTAGAAAGGCTTCTGGAGGACCAAAGAGGAGATGGTGAAAGGGGGGTATACACTTTTTTCCTGTACTTAATTTTTCCATTCTTAATCAGAAAGAGTAGGACTGGAATTAAATGAAAGTCATCTACTTACCATAATGATAGATCGATGCGGTTTTCTTTTTATCAGGTTCGACATGTGGCTTGTCAGATCTGGTTAGATACAACATCAGCGCCTTATACCAAAGTACTGGATCTGAAAGCTCTGACTCTTCCCCTACCCACAATTCCCCTCTGCCTGAATTACCTCAGACTAAATTTGCTGGATAACCAAAATTGGCGACACAGGAAAATTACATAAATTGTTATACAGTCTAAGAGTTACAAAAGGGTCAGACAGGGTCCAGAGAAGGTCTGGACAATCCCTAGAAAGAAAATTAATTTGGCAGGGGGAGGAGGAAAGGGAGTTGAACCAGACAAAAAGACAACATGGATCTATTGTTATGATAAGTACATAACTCTTATCCAATGTTGCCTTTTTTCATCTGATGCAACATATGGGGCAGATTCCAAAGTTAACAGAGACCTGGGTGGTCTCAAGGAAGGGCAATTCTGAGTGTAGCAGAGCTGAAAGATATGCAAATTCTAGACTGCACATACAAGTTGCTGCAGCACATATGTCACTGATAGGCACTCTTTTTGCAAATGTGGTTGAAGTTGCCATTGCCCTGGTAGAATGAGCCTTAGGCTTAGATTTTAAAGACATACCTTGTGAATCAGACAAATGAAATGCAGTCTGCTAACCATTTTGATACAGTTACCTTAGATTCCGATTGTCCAAGCCTGTTTTCAGAGAAGAATATGAACAGTTAATCTGATTTTCTGAAACTCTTAGTATAATAGAGATAGACTCAAGAGTTGTCTATGTATATCCAAGGTATTTGCAATAGGTTTTCCCTTGTTGCTAAAACTTGCGAAGAAAACTGGTAAATCAATATGTTGGTTCAAGTTAGGTTCTGAAGCTTCTCTGAGGAGAAATAAAGGATTTGTCCTCAGTGACGCACTGTCTTTCTGAAAAATAAAGGAAAGGAGATTTACAAGAGTGTGCCTGTAATTCTGTCAGCTGTAATGGCAACAAGAAAAAAAAATTTTTTTTTCTTTTTTTCATGGAAAACATGTCTACAGGTGCTGCTGGTTCAAATGGTTTTGGGGTTAGGGACTGGAAATAGAGTAATATCCCAGGGAGACAGTGCATCCCAAACAAGTACAGGGTGTCAATAAAAAAAGGCTTCTCTAAGGAATGCTGTGGTCACTGAGGGAAGCAGTAGATGTCTTGTTGAGCCCCATGTGAAAATTTTGAATAGTCGTTAATTAGACTTTTAATTGTAGAGTAACTTGAGCTAGTCTGTGCAGTTTCAACAGAAACTCCAAAATTTCAGGTAAAGTTAACGAAAATGGGTCTAGTCTTTTAGAAGCGGCCCAAATGGAAAAAAAACTTCCATTTACTCTTGTAAGTCTTTCTGGTTGAGTTTCTTTGAGAAGAAGATATGATAGCGACTATCAGGGAAGAACGCCTGGCATTCTCTGGCAATCATTAAAATTGGGGAAACCATGCAGTCAGTTTTAGGATCTTGAGATCTGGTACAGGTAGCCTGGATGGGTACATCCGGAAGTGGATCCAGAATCCATGATGGGTGAAACAGATGAGGTCAAAGAAAGGTGAACCACACCTGCCAAGGCCAGAAGGGGGTGATGATGATTACCCTGGTGCACTTCACAGACTTCTGATTGAACTTGGTGATAAGGGGAATTAGCTGAAGGGCAAAAAGGACACCTGGGGGCCAAAGACACACTAGAGCATCTCTTGGTGACTGCCCTTGTGGAGGGAACGAGGGCAAAGTAACTTCTACATTTGTTGTTCAGGTATGCAGCAAAAAAGCTAAAGTGAGGCTTGCCCGGTAGCTGAAAATCTCCGCTGCCATTGTTCTGTTGAGAACAATAAAAACGTAGCACAACGACAAATTTACACTTCCGAACCCAAAACCTGGAACTCGAGTTGAGCTAGTTGATGTAAAACTCAATTAGAGCTGGAAAACGTATTGGTAAAAGAAAAAATCCTTCGCAAGTTAATACCAAATGTTTATTCCACGAAACATGTAGAATGCGATACGAATCCAAAAAACATGGACAAGGCACAAAACAGATAAGCAAAGCAGTCAAACTGATGTAAATAGTAGATCGGTTAAGCGCTTTCATCTGCCGATAGCAGATTTCATCAGAACAAAGATATTTTCTACATCACTTCTTTAAATACCCAACATTTTGGCATCAAACATTAATTGATATTACTAATTGTTTCTTAAAACTGAAATTGCTAAAACAATATAAATGATTATTTAAAATATATATATATATATATGTAGTTACCTAAAAAATAAAACCGAAAGAAAGCTAAAAACCAGGATCTATGAACATACGTATAAGATGAAAAAAGGTGATGTGAAAAATGCATTAAGTAAACACACCATAACTAATGGCAAGGACCATGGTTTTAAATTTGCCATATTAGATGAGGTAGATAGTACTGAGGGGAGTGGTAATTGGAAAGCTAAATTGGGAGCCATGGAAAGTAAATGGGAAATTATGTTGGATGCAACTACCCATCCAGGAATTAATGAATATATCAGCATTAAGCCTTTTTTAATTTTAGGATGCCCATGATATGTGAATAATTAGACATTTTTTTCATCTATAGATTCAAATTTTTCCATTTATAGATTGAATGTCTTTTTTATAAGCTGTCCATTTCTTGTTGTTAGTGGATGTAAATGAGTTCAAATATATACACCCACTCTGCATACCCTACAGTTTTATTGTAACACTGTGTCATAGTTATAGAATTTATTTAGCACCAGTCATATTGACTATGGTACACTATAGTCCTTAGAATACAGGGTAGTGAGGACCAAGAATTATATTATCCTGACAGGTTGCAAACTAGAAATATTTTTCTGACAGGGTGTAAATTAGGAATGTACTGTCCTGATAGGATGCAAATTAGGACTATATATATACCATTTAAGAGGGTTGGAGTAAGTCTCATGCTTCGTATATTGTATTTTATGTATCTATTCATTTTATGTATCAGTCATGTAATTTGTCTTGCTATTGTATTGTGAGATATTTATTGTGAGATGTAAACATATTGTGCAATTAATTGTATAATTTTTCATGCAACTATACATATATATATATATAATATATATTTTTTAAGTAACTATACATATATATATATATTTTTAGGTAACTACATATATATATATATATTTTTTTTTTTAAATAATCATTTATATTGTTTTAGCAATTTCAGTTTTAAGAAACAATTAGTAATATCAATTAATGTTTGGCGCCAAAATGTTGGGTATTTAAAGAAGTGATGTAGAAAATATCTTTGTTCTGATGAAATCTGCTATCGGCAGATGAAAGCGCTTAACCGATCTACTATTTACATCAGTTTGACTGCTTTGCTTATCTGTTTTGTGCCTTGTCCATGTTTTTTGGATTCGTATTGCATTCTACATGTTTCGTGGAATAAACATTTGGCATTAACTTGCGAAGGATTTTTTCTTTTACCAATACGTTTTCCAGCTCTAATTGAGTTTTACATCAACTAGCTCAACTCGAGTTCCAGGTTTTGGGTTCGGAATTGTTCTGTTGAGAGACCACTCATAAGGCAATAGTACAGTTCTTCTCAATATGTCCACCAGCATAGTGAACGTGCCACATATCTATGCTGCAACTAGAAAGCAAGTTTGAAGAGATTGTCCACTTCCAAACTCTGATGGCTTCTTGTCTAAGAGGGTAGTAGAACATTCCATCCTGTTTGTAGATGTACCAAACCACTGACATGTTGTCAGTGTGTATGGCAATCACATCCTTGGGTAGGATGTCCTGAAATGCCTGCAACGCAAGGCAGACTGCTCCAACTCCAAGGCCTCTATTAATAACCATATTCCCTGGACCATCTTCCCTTCAAAATGCCCCCCTGCCACCCAAGGAGGGAAGCATCCATGGTGACTGGGGCTCTGGAAGTAGGGAGTAGGAAGATGGAAGTGTCTGCCCTGAGCAAGTGAAATGGACGAAATCCAGAGAAATATGGTCTCTGTAGTCCGGAGTCAAACTCTGTAGTGAAAAGGATGTAGTTTTTGTTACCACTGCACATCTAGTGTCCACTGTAGAGCACTCATGTGGTATCTGGCCAAAGGAGCCATAATTACACAGAAAGCCATTAGACCCAAGAGTCATAGTATGAGTTGAGCTTGGGGCCAGGGATGTTTTATCATCTGGAGGGTTACAGATCTTATGGCTTTGACTTGTGTTACGGAATGTTTTGCTATCTCATGTACTGTGTCTATGTGGCACCCTATGAATTCTATAGACTGAAGCCAATCGTCTAAATAAAGGAATATCTGGATCTCTTGCAGTCTGAGATAGCTGTTTTGGCTGCCATTACCTTGGTGAGCACCCAGGGGGATGTAGTCAAGGCCGGCCTTTGGATCCCCAAGGCAAAAGGGCTGTACAGCACCCCACCCACACAACCTGTTGCCCCCACCCTGGCATACCTACACCACTCAGGTTACTGGAAAAGAGCCCCTGCTAGAGCAGCGCCCTAGGCGGCCACCTAGTTGGCCTATGCCTAGGGCTGGCTATGAGTGTAGTGAGACCAAATGGCAGCACCCTGAACTGACCAAGATTGGCTTCCAACCACAAATGGAGGAATCTCCTGGACTAACTCTAGATCTTGATATTATAGTAGGCTTCCTGCAGATCAACAGACCACATCTAAATGCACTTTCTCAGCAGAAGAAGAATGGACTATACTGTGACCATCAGGAATTTTTCCTGTTTTATATATTGGTTCAAACTGCTGTGATCCAATATTGATTGTTCTGATGTTCCCAGTCTTTTTTGGAACAAAAAAGAACCTTCAACAGACTCCGGATCCTTGATTGTTCTTGGGGGATCGGATGGATGACTCTAGTCTGGCAACTTTAGAAGCTCTGTTGTTGCAGATTCCAACTGACTGGGTGGAGTAGTGGGAATCTTTAGTTTTGTCTTTGGAGGGGTTCTAAAACGGGTAATGTATAACCTCTGGTAATGACTCTAAGCACCAAAGGATAGGACGTTGTATTTTGCCAAGCTAGAGAGTGTGTAAGGAGAAGCATCCCCAAATTGCATCCAGAGTACAGAAGTCAGGCAAACATTCACGAATGCAGATACGGTTTCTCGGTTAAAGGTCCATGGAAAAGTACAGTTTTGTACCTACCATAAATGTAGATGTTCGAGGATCCACATTGCTGCAGTCCTAACTATTGGGGTAGTCCGCTGTCCAGTCGGCGAATATAATAGTATATGGCGGCGTCGGTTGTCAGGGCGCATTAGACTGGACGCCAGTACAGGGTACTAATGCGCATGACCCGGCGTCATCATATCTCAGTCTTCTTATTCCCAGATCAGAGAAAGCCCTGAAACAAACGCCAAAAAAAACCAAAACTAAAATACCAAAAAAACCAAAAATATATACAATAATACAACCCGAATATAACCTCACCTACACAACCACCCTTAAACACAGGGAGGAAGGAGGGAGGAGGGATTGACTGGCGCAATGTGGATCCTCGAACATCTACACATTTATAGGTACTAAAACTATTGTACTATGTCCACATTGCTGCAGTCCCAACTATGGGTAGAATTCAGCTGCAGAGGTAAAGGGAGGCAAATCATAAGAAGCAGACCAGGACAACACACCTTGCAAAAGAAAATGTGGCTGCAAAACCCCAGACCTAGACTTAGAAGAGAGGTGATAATGCTGCTTAGAGAAAGTATGCACTGAACTCCAAGTAGCTGCCCAAAAAATATCCTTAGGCCACCCCTTAGAAATGCTGTAGAAGTGGCAGTAGCCTAAGTGGAATAAGGGCTCAATTCAGCTGGAATCTCCCTTGCCATGATGGGAACAAAATGCAATGCAAAAAGGAAAATCTAGAAATAAGTTGTTTTTTTGAAACACACGCCCTTGCCCTCATAACCCAAAGAAACAAACAAAACAACTGCTGAGACTGCCTCCTTAGTCCTGCTCAAATAAATAATAACGCATCTGCTGTGTACATCTAAAGTACTTGCAAAATCTTTTAAGTTTATTGCATGGATCTTCAAAAAAGGCAAATGAATAGTTTGGTTTAAATGACAAGTAAACCAGAAACCACCCTAGAGGAAACAAAGGTAAAAAAAGACTAAGATAATGAAAAAAAATAATCAAAGTGGCTCACCGCCATAAGGCTCAGTAACAACAAAACTAACGCTTCAAGGGCCAGCAAACAGCAGCAAAGCAGTCAAAATTGAGTTTCAATTCAGCAATATTCGCAGGCTCAAAAGGTTGTAGAGCAAAATTCCTCAATGAAATCAAAATCGAGTAGTGAGGTAGGAGCTTCACGTGGGGGTCTTATATTCTTTGCCCTCTAAAGCTCTGGGTTCAACAAAGACGCGAAAACAATGGTGGGTCATCATCAACAGCTGTGGAAATTGCTGCAAAATGAATAAAATCGGAATCAAGAGACACCATTGAATGAAGAACCTCAGTAGAATATTGAAAAGCCACCAAAATGAACTCTCAAGTGAAATTGGGCTGTGCACTCCAAAATAAAATAAAAATCTCCAAATCTTTTTCTGCCCTCTTCCATTTTGTACTGACACACTGGAAACATTTACAGCTATTTGAGACTCAAACAGGAGCAAAACTTGTGCAAAGCAGAAAAAACCAACCTGTTTTGGGAGGTTATATGAGCTTGTTGAAGCTTCATGACTGAGCCCTCTGACGTCTCCTCTGTGGCCATGACAGTGGGATCAAGGGGAATATGAATGGAGGCTCTGGGTACAGACCCTCAAAGTGCTGACCAGTGCTGCCGAATGCATCTGGAGCTATTCTGTTGTCTCCGCTGAGTCTTGTCTGACCTTTTTGCAAGAATTGGGAGAAGAGGCACCTAGACATCAATTGCTTTTTGAAACAAAAAGAAGACTGAATTTGTTTGGGACTGTGTGGTTGCTGTAAGATTTAACCTCTTTTTGCCTGGTGTGTTGTTTTAGAAACGAATTAGTGGAGAAGCGAAGGTGGGCTTCATGAGTCTCATGTCACTTACAATTCTTTCCAGAAATACAATTTCGCAATATGTCCACTCCACCAGTTGATGATTTGCTATCCGTTAGGAGTTTCTGCTAAGGCAAGAAACCTTCCGGCTGTGGAGTTATTGAAGAGTTAGTTGCTTAACATAAAATCACAAGCTAACGCCCATTCATGTTGAAAAGCCAATGGGGTGAATGTGTTGGCCACTTGTTGTGTTGTCACATATGTTTTGTTGTGTTCCGACCCCAACACTGTCTGTTGGAATCAGTATTAGCCTGAAAGCTAGCTGCCTCTTGAGACTAGATGCTGTAAGTTGACACCACATTCCTTGTGTCCACTTGGCATGGCTACTTGCTGTGTATCATCTTTCCAATTAGATGGTCAGA
Source organism: Protopterus annectens (assembly GCF_019279795.1). NCBI lineage: Eukaryota > Metazoa > Chordata > Ceratodontiformes > Protopteridae > Protopterus > Protopterus annectens. Next base: position 657,718,292 of record NC_056744.1, read on the forward strand.
CTAAGCACTGTCTCTGGGCGGCATTGAGAAGAGCTCCTCGCCTCAGCATGGGTTGCCAGACCACAAATGCTGTTAGACCACATTCCTGGAGCCCATGAAGAACAGTTTGAGGATCCTCCATTATTTGTGCCCAATCATTTAGATTCCTGAAAGTGCTGTGTCCAAACATGCAGTTTGGTGAACCCATAGCACCTCAATACCATAGCAGCTTCCTAAGGCACCAGAATACAAGATTGGATGAATGAGATGGAAGAAGGCATTGATCTTAACTGGGAAAGGACTGAAGGTGCAGTCCGGAAGCAAAAGCTGCCGCCGGGTTGAAGAAATTAGGGTTAAAAAGGCCTTGTGTAGTAGAGGTTTAAGTCTCCCACCCAGAAAGATTATGTCTGAGAGAGGGTACTCTTATGACTTTATTTCGTTAATCCAAATACTGTAGTATCTTAGCTTCGCTATGACAAACGGCAATGCTGTAGAAGGTCTCTTAGATTGGAGCTTTTGTTGGCCATACTTTATGTAGAGCAAGGATAGATTACCTGGAAGGTTGTCTCAGTTTGCTATGGATATTACCAGAACCTTTGTGAATACTAGCAGGAAGTAAATAAGCTGTGGAGCAATGGAGAATGATAATAATGAGAAGGCACCTGAAGGTAGTTAAATTCCTGCTACTTAGTCTTATACAGACATCCTTGTAGAGTTCCTGAGATTCAAAGTTACCAGGTCAACATTGGGAAAAAGCAGAGGTAAATGGCCTTTGAGGAACATTTTGAACAAAATTGCTGTCCAGATAAGTTTCTCTTGGTATGTCCCAAAATGTGTTCCCATTTTGAACTTTTCCATGTACTACAGAACATACTATAAGACTGGAGCAACCTTCTGGCACAGGAAATGGCTCTTTAGGCCTAGAGGGATAGACAAAGAAATTGAGAAACTTTCCTCTGTAGAGGCTAGAGACCTGTGGCTTGTGCATGCCTTGAAAGGGAGGACATCTGTGATGGGTAAAACCTGTAAATCGCGGGTGAAAAATATCCAGAAACCATCTCCCTTGGGTAATGAAATCTCAGAAAAGATTGAAAGAAGACAGCCCAGCTCACAAGTCTGCTGCTGGTAGGCTACCCCACAATCACAGTTGAAAAGCAGACGAGAATGTCCTGAACTTGGTAAAGGCAGGCCCCTGCCCCTCATACCAGAAGTCTGAGCAGGGCAACTCCTTATTTCTAGGCCTAAAAGAACCTGTCCTAGGCCCTTACCAGGGAAAGACCTGCAACAGGCACCCATCCTCATACAGGCAGTTTCCATCCTATTTTTAATTTCCTCCATTCTTTCGAAGCTAACTTCTGGCATATCATTACTTGTTAGAGCAGATTTAGCCAAAGCCTGCTTTTGAGGGCAGACTCAGCTACCACAGCCAACCAAAACCAGGCACTCCACCTTGCTTTAAACATGCTAAATCCTTGTTTTACTCTGCTCCTGGTAATTCTGAAAAACCAACAGGATTCGATGTTTGCTAACAGAAACAGTACACCCCGAACAGAACCAACACAGCATCAAAAATAGGACATTGCCAGAGCATCAACGGGATTTGCAAGACACAAACCCACCATCCAATAACTCTTTACACTCAATACCTTCTGGAGTTCAATCAGAACCTTTGCTATTCTTTTCCTCGGATAGATTCCTGACCCCATCAATCAAGAATCTTGCCCAAGAAGAAATGGCCAAAGGATTTTTAGTAACAGAGAAATTTCCCATTCATCCAAAGCCAACTGGCTAAGTCTGCCCTAACAGAGGATTTAACATACTTAACCTTCAAAGGCACCCCACCTTTTCTCAGTTTTGCCAGGACCTCTAGAGATAGTTTAAGGGATGGAAAAGCTAGAAATAAAGATATACCACATTCAGGCTCTGGCACATAGCTTAAGAGATATAACAGACTGGAAGCAGAAGAAAACATGAACCAATTATGGAATCCTCAGGAGGAGATTCCCATAAAAAAATGCTCTGGACAAAAATAGAATTCCTAAGGAGGTGAAAGGGAAATGAGAACCTCCGGACCTTCCCATTTAAAAATCTCCGTCTGGAATGTCGAGTCTCTGAAAATCCCTCAAGTCTTCAAGGAGAGACTCTGAGAAAGATCCACATACATCAATACTCTAATAAGGGGGTTCACTCCTGCAGTCAGTCACCAAGAATATGTAGCAGAATCATTTTAATAAAACTCTCTGCCTGCCTCTCCACCCTAGGCCTCCTTATCAGAGGTATAGAACCCTCTAATCAAAGTAATCAGTATTTCCACCATTTTACTGCCTCTCAAAGAAGCCCCAAAACTGAAGCAGAGTCAGAAACCCCCACTGAAGTTAAACTGAGGCGCCAGAAGAAGCCCCCTCAACCTGGCCTATTCCTCTTCCAACTAATTAAGAGAGAGGAAAAGCAGTCACCTGAGAAGGAAACCTCAGCCTGGCCCCGGACCATCGAGGATACATCCTGGTAACAGGAAAGTCTCCTAGCCGGTTCCAACTTCAGCCTGGCAAAACCCTCCTGTCACAAACTAACCTTAAAGATCCTATCGCCTGACCGTCGGGCAAAAGAGCGGCGGCTTTGCTGTTTGTCCTGCGCTTTTTGGAGGGTCAAGCGGGAGAGTGGTTTTCCGCATGAGGCAATTACAACGCTTCCCTCAATCAACCTGGCACAGTCTAACCTTCTTTAATAGTGCTGAGCCAAAAACCTTCAATCTGTTTCAAAAACAACGTCGTGCAGTGCCCTTCCGACATCCGTATACACAGTTAATGGTAATCCCAAAGAGTATATGCAAAGCCCCACAAACTTTGATTGGTCTGACGGCAAAAAGACATCCGGTTAAACATTGAGGCAAGCCTAACTAAATACAAAATGCACTTGAAACCAGCCAACTTTGAAAGACTGAATAAACAGGCACTCACTTTGGTTCAGAACGCCCGACTGCACCTCGAAAATGTCAGTCAACCTGCGCCCTGACAAAAAGACTGCCATATGACGCCGGTCATGCGACAGTACTCAATGGACGCATTGACGCTGTCTAATGTTTCTGACCGCATCCTTGGTTCTGAGACCGCCTATGCCCAAAGGCTGACATCCCATGGGATTGCCTCTGCCTCTGAGTGGCCCACCCAGGAGTGGCCTTGTGAAAACAAGGAAGTTACGTACTCACCATAACATTCGATGTATGTAGTCCATCTCGCCTTACATTCTTACCCCTGGGTTCGGAGCAGAGCCTCAGCTCCGACTTGGCCATACTCTAGCTCAAGGTCTTCAATTGGTTAGTGGCAAAGAGGTATCCCATCATACAACAGGCCCATCCCCCAGATCTTGTTTGCAAGCGCGCACACATGCACATACGGAGAAGAACAACCCCAACCGAAAGGACCACTGACACCTAGAGACTATACCTCCAGGTCCTCAAGGAGGGGGTAGGAGGGGGGTTAGTAAGAAAGTAAGATGAGATGGACTGCATACATCGAACGTTATGGTGAGTACATAGCTTCCTGATGTTATGTAATCCAATCTCGCCTTTATTCTTACCCCTGGGACAGCGTCCCTAGCACCTTGACCTTGGGTGGCTCAGTGAAATATACTCCTGAGCACTGTGGAACCAAAGGAAGATCTGCCTCTAGAGACCAGATCTAATTTGTAGTGACTAATAAAAGTATGAGGCGAAGCCCATGTTGCTGCAGCACAAATATCATCCATAGACATCCTAGCCTGAAATGCAGTACAGGTAGCCACAGATCGTGTAGAATGAGCCTTCACTTTAAAGGGACAGATCGTGTAGAATGAGCCTTCACTTTAAAGGGTAATTCTTTGTCATTGGAACCATAAATAAATGGGATGCAAATGGAGATCTCGTGAGACAAGATAACTTTAGAGACAGGAACCCCAAGTCTTTTGTCTGAAAATGAGACAAACAGTTGATCTGATTTCCTGAAATCTTTTGTCCTATGTAAATAGAAACGCAATCGTCTATGAACGTCTAGCTGATGAAACTTAAATTCTGCCTTGTTAGAAAATTCAGGAAAAAACACAGGCAACTCAATGGATTGGTTGATATTGACAACAGAAGCAACCTTTGGAATAAAAGAAGGACTGGTTCTTAAGGAGACACTGTCTTTGTGAAACACCAAATAAGGTGGCTTATTCGATAAAGCCTGGAGCTCAGAGACCTGCCGAGCTAAAGTTATGACTACCAAAAATACTGTCTTCCATGACAAGAATTTTAGGTCACACGTAGCTGTGGGCTCAAAGGGAGCCGAGGTGAGCTTCTGTAAAACAAAACTGAGGTCCCATGGCATTACTGGATCAAAGACTGGAGGTCGGAGTAATATTGTCCCTTTCAGAAAGGCCCTACAAAGCTTATGAGCCATAAGGTTGGGATCATTAGCAACGTGAAAGGTAGAAATCGCTGCCAATTGCACTTTAATGGTTGCTGCAGCTGATCCCTGACTGAACAGTTGAGAAAGAAATTCTAATATTGCCGAAATAGGAGCTGTACAAGGATCAATATGTCTTTCACGGGCCCAAATGGAGTTATCTCTTCCACTTACTGGAATAAATCTTCCTGGTAGAAGGCTTGTGGGAAGAACACAGAATGTGCACCACGTCCGGGAAAAAATCATGAAGCCTGACTAGGGACAGAACTGGAGCAGCCAGGCTGTCAACCTGAGGGTCTGGATGGAGGGATGGAACTGCACTAACATACGAGTCAGCAGATCTGGATCCTGAATCCAGGCATCGTTCATTAGATAGGGTTGAAGGAAGGGAAACCAAATCTGATGAGGCCAGTGTGGGGCAATCAGGATCATTTTGCTTCCCAAAGACTGTGCTTTCTGAATGACCTTTGATATCAGAGGAAACGGTGGAAAGGCATAGAGAAGACCGGAGGGCCACTTGTGAACCAGAGTGTCCCTGGGTGTCTCCCCCTCCGGGGGGATAAGGGTGTAGTAGCGGCTGCATTTGGCATTGAGGGGGCTGGCAAATAGATCGCAGCAAGGCTGACCCCATCTGCAGAATATCTTCTCTGCAACATATTTGTTCAGGGACCACTTGTGAGGCATTACAATAGCTCTGCTCAGCCTGTCGGCAATCACTTTGAACTTCCCCAGTATATGCGTTGCAACTAGAAAGCGTTGGGAAGACGCCGCCCACTGCCAAACTCGAAGTGCCTAGCTGCAAAGGGGGTATGATTTGGTTCCTCCCTGCTTGTTCAGATACCATACTACTGACATGTTGTCTGAATGGATTGCAGTTGTCCCTAGAGGGAGAAAGCTCTGAAGTGCCTGCAACGCTAATAGCACTGCTCTCATCTCCAAGACATTGATATGCAAATGGGTATTGTGATCCTGCCACGTGCCTTGAACTGTCCTGCCAAGATAATGTCCCCCTCCACCCAATTTGGGAGACATCCGTGGTCACCGGGGCAACTGGAGAAGATGATACAGAAGGCTTGCCCATGTTGAGATTGCTGGCCTGAAGCCACCAGCGTAGGTCCTGCTTGCACGTGTCTGTAATCATAACAGAATGGAAGAGTGGAAGATACTGTAGTGACCACTGGGCGAAAAGCAGCCACTGAAGAACCCTCATGTGTAGTCTGGCAAGGGGGACTAGCATGATCGGGGCAGCCATGGTCCCTAATAACTTGAGGACCACTTTTGCCTTGACCTTCCTCAATGGCAGTAAGGCATAGACCTGCTGTTGTAGAGCCTGAATTCTCTCTTCTGGTAAGAAGGTCCTCATGAGCACTGTATATAGTTCGGTGCCGATAAAAGTGACACGCTGCGAGGGCAACATGGCAGATTTTTCCTAATTTAGAGTAATTCCTAACCTTTGGCACAGTGTAATGGTGGCATCCCTGGTCTGTAACTGTAGATACCTGGTGGTGGCAGAAAGGAGCCAGTCGTCCAGGTACGGAAACACTTGGAATCCCTGGCATCTCAAGTGAGCCGTTACCACTGCCATGCATTTGGTGAACACCCTGGGGGCTGTGGTGAGACCAAAGGGCAGGACACGAAACTGAAAATGACTGGCTCCCAGCCAGAAGCGTAGATGACTTCTTGATGCCCTGTCCATCTTGATATGGTAGTAAGCATCTTTGCGGTCAATGGGGCACATCCACACATCTTTCTCTAACAGAGGGAGTATTGACTGCAAGGTGACCATGCGGAACTTGGACTTTTGTACATGTAGGTTCAATCGGCTGAGATCCAAGATGGGTCTCGGGTCCCCTGTTCTTTTCGGCACCAAAAAGAATCTGGAGTAAGTCCCTAATCCTATTTGGTCTGCAGGGACAGGCTAGATGGCTCTCTTTAAAAGCAACTTTTTTATTTCTAATGTTGCAGAATCCCTTTGACCGGGTGGAATGTCTGGAATTCTCTTGGTTGGCGGGGGAGGAGAAGAGAAGATAATATGATAACCTCTTGAAATTATTTTTAAAACCCACTCGTCTTGGGTGACGTCTTGCCAGGCTTCTGGGAATAAAGAAATGCGACCCCCAACCAGCTCCAGAGATGCACAGTCGGGCCTCCTTTCAGGAGCGCTGGTAGGGAGAACAGCGAAAGGAATCACGGTCCCCCTGATTATGCGGTCCTCCTCTGCCTCTAAGACGGCATCTACCAGAATTTCCACCCTCTCCCCTGCCTTTGGAGGGGGAATCACTTTGTGTGTCCTGAAAAAACCTCTGCGACTTCCTGAACAACATTTTCCCACCCTTTTGGCCCTTGGGGTAAGGTCTAGAAGGCATAGAAAAATGGACTTCCATGGCAGACAGGGTTTTTCCTTCCCGCTCGCACCTAATAAGAGTATCCTTCACCTTGGTTCCGAACGATGAACCGTCAAATGGGGCGTTGGTGAATGTAGACTTGAAGGCCTCCGCGAAGTTACACAGGCGCATCCAGGAGCGTCTCCTAAGAGAGACTCCGGAACCCGCTGCCCTGCTCGCTCCGTCGGCTGCATACGAGATTAGCCTTATGGAGGAGTCGGCAAGGGAATGTAGGGTAGGCATCTGTGCATTGACCTGCTGTGCCACGGCATCAGAAACGTTACCCCGTAGAGAATCTCCTAGCTCTTTTAGGAGATCTCTCTGGAGCCTTGTAAAATGCGTCAAGTAGTTCGGCAACCGCAGAGTAAAGGCCGCTGAGGGAAACACACGCTTCCCATACCTGTCCATGGCTTGGGACTCCTTGTTAGGTGGATGGACGGTAGACGAAGTTTCAGCAAGTTCCTTCTTGGTGGCTGCTGCCACCATCATGGCATCTACTGGAATGCCTTTTGTCAGATATTCCTTGTCTGTGGGAGCGGACATTAACTTATTGGGTCTCCTAGGGACTGGTTCCACAGTGTCAGGAGTTTCCCACACCTTTCGACAGACAAGATCTAGTAGCTCATCGAAAGGGGGAGACACCCAAGAGGTGGAAGTTTGAGACCCGAAAGCCTTCAGGAACACAGACTCATCAGAAGGGGATTTGGAGGGCCAACCGCCTCTCTGCTTCAAGATCTCCAGGATATGTGAAAAAAACCAGATATCTTCAGAAGACTATTTGGGGGACCCCTCTGACTCCTCGAGGTCTGTGTCTAACGTGAGAGACTCATCCAGGGAGTCAACATGTTTCCTCTTACACAATCTCTTTCTGGTGGGCTCCTCAGGCAAAAACTCTGGGGAGACGTCACAAAGTTGGGGACCACTCATGGAGGTATCCTGAGGCCTTAGGTCTCCGCTGTCCATGGATAGAGGGTGATCTGAAACTGACACCGGTGCCGGAGCGGGCAAAGTGTCGGTGCCATAGGATGCAACTGACGACCTGGCCAGCATAATCCTCATAACCTCGAAGGCTGACCCACCCCCCACCCGGCTCCGAAGGTCGACTAACCGTAGAGGATATGGTAGTAGCCCTCAGCGCAGAGGAGATGAGGTCTAAAGCAGATGTCGGGTCCAAGCTCACCCAAGCCGAAGCACTGAGAAAAAGGCTCAGAACCGATGAAGATCGATCCAAGCCCTTCCCCCTCAGGTCCGACAGGGGAACTGTGGAACCTCAACCCCATGGACGGAAGAGATGGGGTCAAAGCAGAAATATGAACAGAGAGGCCAGGTGAAGCTACTGGAACCGACCTAACAGCACCCGACAGAACCAACAACTCTGGCTCCGAGAAAGGTTTGGAGGAGGAACAACAAACGATGAAGGGGCCATGGTCTCGGGAGCCGAATGGGTCAGAGCTGAAATCAATTTGGCCAGCACCGATGACTGAAGCAGTTTCTTCACCACTTTATCAACGTCCTCATTGGAAAGGGACCTCGAGGACCCGGAGGATATAGTTGGAGATCTGGATCTCCCTACAAAGGGAGACTGCCGTGAAGGAGAACCCAGTCAAACAACTTGAGACCGGCTCCGAAAGGCTGGGAGCTGATACAGATTTAGTCAACACACCATCTTCTGTCGGTACCGAAGCCAATGGAGCCGAAGAAGGAGAAGCTGTTCTAGCAACTTTCTGTGGCGGCTCCGAAGAAACAGAGCCGGACAGCGCTTCTTAGCAGTCTTTTTGTCCTTTTTAGCTGGAGAGGATATGGTACTGGAAGACTTAGCCAAGTCTTCCTCGAAAGAGTGTTTAAGTAGTCCTTTCAGGATGAGCTTGTTCTTCCTCTCCTGCAGCACATGAGGACTGAAGGAATGACAAAACAAGCAGGACTCTTGGAGGTGAATAGTCCCCAAGCAGTACATGCACACGGAGTGCCCACCAGTCAAAGACATTTTATTGTTGCATTCAATACACTTCTTAAAGCCCGAAGGCCTGTGTTCCTTAGAATCCTTAGACATGCTGTATAAGGAGTACACAGACAAGCTGCAAAATCACACGTACACAAAAAAAACCTAACTAAACCCTGCGCAGGAAACTAGAGTCTTTAACTAAAAACGGCCTAGTACCCGACGGGAATAAAAACTACAGGGAGGACTAGGTCCTCTAATTTAAATGGGCCTAGCCCGGGAGAAATAAAGGCAGGATAACACCACTATCAGATGACAAACACACTAAATAAGTTACAAGTAACAGAAGCACAACTCAAAGAGACCACACGAAAAACAATGGGGAGGACTAGGTCTTCTAACTGAAAAGGGCCTAGCTCGTGGGAAGAAAGGGAGTGGATGGGATACCAAAAAACGGCCAACGAAAACAGCCACACAATCAGCCAGGGAGACACACACACATTAGCTATGAAAATAGCTTTTTAGATCAACAAATATCCAAAACTTTAGAAAAAAAGTATACTTAGCCACGGCCAAGAGAGACCACGTCTGAGCGTAACGATCGGCAAACGAGATCTGGGGAATGGGCCTGTTGCATGATGGGACACCTCTTAGCCACGAGCCAAGTGAAGACCTTGAGCTAGAGTATGGCCTAGTCGGAATCGAGGTTCGGCTCCAAACCCAGGGGTAAGAATGAAGGCGAGATTGGACTACGTAACATCCTTCTGATTTCTTGAACCATATTTTTCTCTCTCCTCCGATTCTGGAAAAGGATCTTTGAGGAATTAAAAAAACGGATTCCAATGGTAGACAAGGTCTTAACGTCCTGCTCTCTTCCTGGTAAACTCTTCCTTTTCTTTTGGTCCAAATAAGATGGAATTGTCTTGGGGGCATTTATGAAAGATGTCTTAAAATGTTCTGTGAAATTGCAGAGCCGCATCAAGGCATGATGTTGAATGGTAATACCTGTGCCAGCTGCTCATGCTGTGCATTCTGCTGCACTGGATAGTGGTCTCATGGCAACATTTGAGGAATGACTGTAGAGTTGCCAACTGGGTATTCACAGATTTTTGGTTATCCGAAGGTAAGTTTTCTGCGAGGGAATGGGAAAGCTCCTTGATCATATTCCTCTAGAAATGTGTCAGGTGTGCCAGATGTTTGCTCTCTGTGCACTGAACTATCACTGAAGCACAAGTCCATTTCCCCAGTCTGTCAAATGACCTCGACTCCCTGTCAGAGGGATGAAAAAAACTTTCTTTGGACAGTTCCTTTTTTGTGGCTGCTGCTACCACTAGGGCATCTACAGGGGACCACTGGCTCAATGTTTTCTTTCTTTGGGGGTAGCTAAAATTGTACCTTTTTTTTTTTTCAGGGATGGGCTCTGACAATCAGGTTCTCTCCAAGCTTTCTAGACAATGAGGTCAACTAAGAAGTCAGGAAGACGGACCTCCCAGTAAGTTGAAAGGCTTGACCTGAAAACTCTGAGGAAACACCAACTCATCAGAAGAAAGGGTTTCAGTGGACTAACCCCCCATTTCATTAATTCAAGGAGGTCTCCAACGGAGATGTATTCGGGCAGGATCTTGGGGAGCCTTCTCCCTCATCTAAGTCAGTGTCTTCTGTGACTGACTAGGGAGAGAATCAATATGCTTCTGCTTGCAAGTCTTTTTCTGAGAAATGTGTTTTGGGACTTCTGAGGAAGAGAGAGTCGGACGTGGACCTCAAACGTTAAGTGGTCTAAGCTGATAAGATTTGTCTATCCCTGTTGACCAGAATGACAGGATGGAGGAGCAGTCTTCAGGGAGAGTCTGGATGGATGTCTGGATCCAAACTCTGTGCATATACCAGTCATCTTGGCCCAGCCACAGCCTCAAAAAACAACTCAGTCAATGGAGCCAAGGAAGAGACAACAGCAGAACCAGTAGTTCTCTCAACATTTAGGGCTGACTGTTCCGAGGAGGACCTCAGAACTGAGCTGCCCAGGGCTGTAGCCCTGAGTGGTAGGAAACACTCACATAATCTCATAGTCAAATCCACCATTGGCACTCCAACTTAGATGCTCTGGCTCTAGGACACTACATGACCAGAGTAGATCAGTGTCAAGTGAGGGAAGAAGTCACAGCTGAAGTCTCCAGGGCTATCGTCTCCAAAGCTTAAGTGAGAAGGTTGCATCTGATGTGCACCAGCTCCAAAAATGGAGACTGCGTTGGAAGTGGTACAGTCAGGGTTGAAGAGACTGATCCTGGTCCTTGCCTTAGGGATGGAGGAGTCCTCAAAACTTCACTCAGTCAACATCTAAGTCAGTGAGACTCCGACTGGACTGGACAAATCTTAAAGAGACTATCAAAGCAGACCTCAAAGGGATCTTCTGAAGTATGAGAAAATGAAGATTGGGGCTAATGGGGCCTGGGGAAAATGGAAGATTTCAGGGAGGGAGTTCGGATCCTGGAGACGGTAGGATCTGACTGCCTTGAAACCTTAGGCGCCAGACCACAACAGCTGTTAGATCCAGGGACATTTTCTTAGATTTGTCTGAACAGTCTTCCAGTCTCTTTTCCTTAGGTTACTCCTTTGATCTGTCCCGGTCTTTCTCTTTTGACCTTTTTCTTTCTTTGTCCCTCATTCTATCAGAGGAAGATGTAGAGGGTGCCTTTGGATCCAAAGACATTTTGGACCATCACTGACTGGGAAGGAACCCTTTCAAAGTAAGTTTCTCATTTCTTCCTTGTAGGACCCTGGTGCTAATGGCAGCATAAACAAAACAAGAATCTTGCAACTGGGAAGGCCCCAAACAGAACAAGAAGTTATGTACTCACCATAACGTTCGATGTATGTAGTCCATCTCGCCTCACATTCTTACCCGTGGGTTCGGAGCTGAATATCGGCTCCGACTCAGCCGATTTTACTAGCTCGAAGTCTTTCATTGGCTGGGCTAAGCAGGTATCCCATGGTGCACTGCTCCATATCCCCAGATCTAGTTTGCTGCAAAACTCATTTGTACTCCATGCACACATCACATCCAGGTAAAGAATAAGCTAAGCAAGGGAACTCTGCAGATAACAACCTAACCTCCAAATCCTCCACGAAGGGGGAAGGTGGGAGGGTAAGTAAGAATGTGAGGCGAGATGGACTACATACATCGAATGTTATGGTGAGTACATAACTTATTGATGTTATGTAGTCCTATCTCGCCTACATTCTTACCCGTGGGACAGCGTCCCTAGCACCTATATCCTGGGTGGCTCATAGGAAAATACTCCTGAGAACTGTGGAGCCAAAGGAAGACCTGCCCCTGGAGACAACGACCAATTTGTAATGAGAAACAAATGTGTGAGGAGAAGCCCAAGTAGCTGCAGCACATATATCATCCATTGACAACCTGGCTTGATAGGCTGTAGATGTGGAAACAGCCCGAGTAGAGTGAGCCTTGACCGATAATGGCAGATCTTTACCTTCTGCGTGATAGATGAAAGAGATACAACTAGATATCCATCTAGGTAGGGTGACCTTAGAGACCGGGGACCCCATTCGGTTTTCGGAAAAGGAAACAAAAAGTTGGTCAGACTTCCGGATATCTTTTGTTCGGTGCAGATAGAAGTGTAATTGTCTGTGTACATCCAACTGGTAAAATCTAAATTCTGCCTTGTTAGAAAGTGGGGGAAAGAAGACAGGCAACTCAATGGATTGATTTAGATTAGACACAGAAGCCACTTTAGGAAGGAATGAAGGGTTTAGTCTAAGAGAGACCCTGTCCTTATGGAAGATTAAGCATGGAGGTTTGATAGAGAAGGCTTGAATTTCTGAAACTCGCCTTGCTGAAGTGATTGCTGTTAAGAAGGCTATTTTCCAGGTCAAGAATTTCAATTCGCAGGTACCTGCAGGCTCGAAAGGTGGTACAGTAAGGGCTTGTAGGACAAAATTGAGATCTCAGGGCATGATTGGTTCGGACACCGGTGGACGGAGTAACAGAGGACCACTGCATAGTCTATGCGCCATGAGACTAGGCTCATTCACTACATGAAAACTAGAGATTGCTGCCAGTTGAACTTTGATGGTGGCTGAAAAACTCCAGGACTGAAGCGATTGGAGCTGTGTAAGGATCAATGCCTCTGGTAAGTGCCCAGATAGAAAACCTTTTCCATTTACTAGAATAAATCTTTCTAGTTGATGGTTTATGAGAGTACAATAATATATGAACCACTTGTGGTGAGAAATTATGAAGTCTGACTAACGATGGAAGTGGAGTAGCCAGGCTGTCAACCGGAGGGTTATCAGGGAGGGGTGGAACTGTCCCGACATGTGTGTCAGTAAATCTGGTTGAGGGTCCAGAGTCCAAGGAGTGTCCACAGTGAACTGCTGAAGAAAGGGGAACCAAACTTGGCAAGGCCAGTGTGGAGCAATCAGAATCATTCTGCTTCCCAAGGATTGCGCTTCCTGAATCACCTTTGACAGCAAGGGAAACGGAGGGAAAGCATAAAGCACACCGGAGGGCCAATCGTGAACCATAGCGTCCCTGGGTGACTCCCCCTGTGGGGGGATCAGCGTGAAGTAGTTGCTGCATTTCGCACTGAGGGGGCTGGCAAAAAGGTCACAGCAAGGCTGACCTCATCTGCTGAAGATTCGCTCTGCAACCAGGCGATTCAGGGACCACTCGTAAGGCATCAGAATAAGCTCTGCTTAGCCTGTCCACAATCACGTTGGACTTACCCGGAATGTGCATTGCCACCAGAAACTGTTGGGAAGTTACTGCCCAATGCCATACTCGCATGGCCTCTCTGCACAGAGGGTAAGACCTGGTTCCCCCTTGCTTGTTTTGATACCACACTACTGACATGTTGTCTGAGTGTATCGCAATCGTCCCTAGAGGAAGAACACTCTGAAGTGCCTACAACGCAAGTAGCACTGCTCTCATCTCTAGGATGTTTATATGCAGATGTATCTCGTGCTCTTACCACGTGCCTTGGACTGTCCTGCCAAGATAATGCCCCCACACCCCCACCCCATATCTGGGAGGCGTCAGTGGCCACCGTGGCAACCGGGATGGGTGGAACGAAGGGCTTTCCCCGTCCAAAGTGTTGGTGCACAGCCACCAACCGAGGTCCTGTTTGCATCTGTCCGTGAGCAAAATGGGGTGAGAAAGTGGAAGTCTTTGAAGAGACCATTGAACAAAGAGGAGCCACTGGAGAATTCTCATGTGCAAACTCGCTAGAGGGACCAACATGACTGCTGCTGCCATGGTCCCTCGGCACTGGAGAACCCATCTTGCCTTTGCTTGTCTCAGGGGCATCAGTATGTGTATCTATTGTTGTAAGACTCTGATCCTTTCCTGCGGTAAAAATGCTCGCATTCGAATAGTGTCTAATTCTGCTCCTATAAAGGTGACACGCTGCGAGGGCAATAAAGCAGATTTTTCCAATTTATTGTTATACCCAACTGGTGACAGAGTGATGGTAGCGTCCCTGGTTTGAACAAGTTGATGCCTGGTGGGGGCGGTAAGGAGCCAGTCGTCCAGATACGGAAAAGTACAGTTTTGTACCTACCATAAATGTAGATGTTCGAGTGCTAATACAGCTGCAGTCATAACAGATGGGTTCTCCTGCCGTCAGGCAGGTCCTCGGTCAGCCGAATTCCAAAGTCTAGGTCCGGCGTCGGTTGTCGTCACTTCTTCCCTGACGGCAGTGTGACAGGGGTATAAAAAGAACCAGCCAACGCCATTTTCTTCAGTTTTTCTTGCCCCAGATGTCAGGTGCCCCCAGAAGGAAGGCAATACATAAATTTGTGTAATAAAGCAATGTCATATAATCAAAATCCAGTAGTTGCAAGCAAATACACCATAAATGAATACCACAATCAGGTTGTATGAGGAGGTGTTAGCCAATAGGCCTGTCCCAAGAGGGGAAGGAGGGAGGGAAACCCGGACTGCAGCTGTATTAGCACTCGAACATCTACATTTATGGTAGGTACAAAACTGTACTATGTTCATCGTGCATACAGCTGCAGTCATAACAGATGGGTAGAATCCCAAAGCTAAGAAAGGGGTGGTAGGCACTAGGTGGAACTAGGAGGAGCCAGGATGCCCTGCAAGACTGCAGTGGCAAAGCCTGCTCTAGTTTTGGAGTATAATGGTAGGTGGTAGTGCTTGGAGAAGGTATGCACAGAACTCCAAGTGGCTGCTTCCAAAATATCTTTGGTAGGAACTCCTCTGAGGAAAGCTGCAGAGGTAGCTGTGGCCCTTGTGGAGTGAGATCTGATGCCTGCAGGTACAGTTTTGCCATGAAAAGAGTAACAAAAGCGTATGCAGTGGGCTATCCATTTTGAGATTGTCTGTTTGGAAATTGGCTTCCCTTGAGCTCCTATAGCATAGGACACAAAGAGCTGTTCTGATTTTCTGAAAGGCTTTGTTCTGTCCAAATAATAACGCAATTGTCTGTGGATGTCCAAGGAATATAGTAATCTCTCCCCTTTGTTTTGAGGATTAGGATAAAAGGTAGGTAAGTGTACAGCCTGATTCAAAGCTACCCTGGATACCACTTTTGGCATAAAGGACGGGTTGGTTCGTAAGGAAACTCTGTCCTGATGGAAGATGATAAAAGGCTGCACAACCATGAGGGCTTGTAGTTCCGATACCCTACGAGCTGAGGTAAGAGCCAGAGGGAAAGCTGTTTTCCAGGACAAATATTGCAAATCTGCTGAGGCAGCTGGCTCAAAAGGAGGCAAGGTCAGCTTTTCTAGAATGAAATTGAGATCCCAAGCAGGTATTGGTTGTTTCCTTGGGGGTTTTATATTCTTAGCCCCTCTGAGGAACTGTCTTAAGAGGGGGTGGAAGAATAAAGGTGGATCAGTGTTGTATTCTGCAGAAATGGCTGAGGCATGGATTTTGATGGAGGAGAATGAAAGTCCACTGCTTAGCAGCTCAGCTAGATACTGTAATATTTGAGGTAAATTCAGTTTTCCAGGATTCTGGCCCTTTTTCTCATTCCAGGCACAAAACCATTTCCATTTTGCGGAGTAAGCTTTTCTAGTAGACGGCCTTCTGGCCTCCAAAATGACATCCTGCACCTCCTTGGAGAGTAGGGTCTGTTGTGATGTTAAGGAATCTTCCATGCGGCCAGATTGAGTGTTTTCAGCTGACTGTGAAGAGTTTTGAAGCTGTGCTAAGTCAGAAGAAGAGGCATTAGAGGCAGGGTCCATGGTGGGGAATGCGTCAGGCTCCTCAGGAGTGGGTACCAGTGTTGTCTTGGCCAGTCTGGAGCAATGAGAATCATCTTTGGTCTGTCTGCTCTGGTTTTTAATAGAACTTTGGGCAGCAGAGGAAGAGGTGGGAAGGCATAAACTGTCATTGTTGTCCAACTGAAAGAGAGGGCGTCCACTCTCCAGGCCTTTGGATGAAAAATCCTTGAGCAGAATTTTGTCAATTGGTGATTTTTGCGGGAGGCAAAGAGATCTATGTCTGGCCTTCCCCATGCTTGAATTATCTCTGTAAACACTTGAGGATGCAACTTCCATTTGTGTGGACCTGTCATATTTCTGCTTAGGTTGTCTGCCAGCGTGTTTTCCTTGCCTGGCAAGTACTGTGCTTGAAGTTCGATTTGTAAGTCCAGACCCATGTTCCAAAGTGACATGGCCAACCTGCATAGGGGGTATGAATGGGTTCCTCCCTGTTTATGTACCACATTACTGTGGTGTTGTCTGTCCTTATCAATAGTTGACCTGGATGCAGAAGGTCTTTGAAAGCTATAATAGCATTTATTACTGCTAGCATTTCCTTTTGATTGATGTGAAGGTGCTTTTCTTTTTGGGACCATTTGCCCTGAATGCACCAATCTGTCATGTGCGCCCCCCAGGCGTAGTCCGAGGTGTCTGTTGTGATGACTTGATTTGCTTGAGGCTTGCAGAATGGGAGACCTGTGTTTGTTTGGCATGCTTGAGCCCACCACAGAAATTCCTTTTGAAGACATGGAATTAGTGGTATTATTGTTTCCAAACTGTGGCTGTGTTGAGACCATAGGTTTTTCAGGTACCACTGAAGTTTCCTCATATGCAGCTTTGCACATGGGATTAGTAGGATGCAAGATGCCATGAATCCCAGAGCCTGCAGGATTTTCCTTGCAGTCAGCCTGGTGAAATTATTTGCTAGTGTTCTGAAGTACTGAGTTAGTTGCCCTGCTTCTCTGGCGTGAGGTAGGCCATCTGGGTGTTTGTGTCCAAGTTGGCACCCAGGAAAATTATTTTCTGAGAGGGTATTAGCCTTGATTTCTTTTTGTTGACTGTGTATCCCAGAGAATTCAACAACATTATTACATAAGCCAGATGTTTCAGAAGTATGTGCTTGCTGTCCGCTTGGATCAGGCAGTCGTGCAAATAGGGGTATATTTGTATCCCTTGAAGTCTGCAGTAGGCAATTACTGATGCCAGGCATTTCGTGAATACTCTGGGCGCAGTAGATAAGCCAAAGGGCAATGCAGAGAATTGATAATGGGTTGAACCTGCAAGAAATCTGAGGTATCTTCTGCAATTTTGTCTGATTGGGACATGCAGGTATGCCTCCTTGAGGTCCAATGTTACCAGCCAAGACTCCTTGCCCAGCATGGGAAGAAGCTGCTGTAAAGTGAGCATCTTGAATTTTGGTACGAGTAAAAATGTGTTTAAGATGGATAGGTGCAAAATAGGTCTCCAATCTTTTCCCTTCCTTGGTACCAGGAATAGTCTGGAATAAAAACCTTGACCTTGTTCGTGAGTAGGTACCTCTTGAATAGCTTTCATGTCCATGAGATCTGAAATTTTTCTTTGTGCCTCTGCCCTTTGATTGTGTGGCAGGTTTGGCATGCCTCTCATTTTTGGAAGGGTGTGAAAATGGAATCTGTAGCCTCTGTTTATAATGTCCAGGATCCATTTGTCTTTTGTGACAATATGCCAATTTTTTGAAAATAATGCCAGTTGTCCGCCTAAGGGTGCTGCCATTTGAGCCTTGCTTGGCATGCAAAGGGGAAAGTCATTGGGCTTGCTTTCTGAATGACTGCGAACTATCCTCACCACCTCTTTTTGTAGGAACTTGCCATTGTCTGCCTCTAAACGATCCTTGAGATTGCCCTCTGCCCCTCGGGCGCCTGTATCTACCTCTTTGGGGACTGTCTGTGGCTGGAAAGGACCAATTTTTGGAAGGCCAATTCCTACTGAAACGTGGAGGTTGTACCTGTAGAAAATCTTTCACTGTTTGCATTGATTTAGCCTTTTCCTTCATTTTCTGAAATACCTCCTCAGCTTTAACACCAAATACATCCTTTTGAAAAGGGGCATCTAGAAGTTTAGCTTTGACATGATCTGGTAAGGTTTGTTACTTGAGCCAGGCATGTCTACGTATCACTGATCCTGTAACAGCAGCTCTACATGAGGCCTCTAGAGCATCAAAACCACATTGCAAGGTATGTTTACCCACTTGTTCTGCACTATGCACCAAATCCTGCAACTCCTTCAAGTCTGGTTGTTCAGGTTGTGACATTTTACTTCTCAATTGTGATAACAGAAACTGTTGGTACTTTAGCATATGGAACTGGCAGTTTAATGCCCTCATGGTTAAGGTGGCCGAGGTATATACCTTTTTTCCCCACCTTTCTAAGGATCTGGAATCTCTCTCGGAAGGTAATGGATTTTTAGCAGTGGAGGCCTTAATTCCCTTGGGGCCCTGTGAGATAGTTTCTGAATCAGCAGCATGGCTTTTGTATAAAAACTGGTGTGAGTCAGGAACCCGGTAGTACCTGTCAGGCTTGACTGGGGCCGGAGGTAAAGAATCCGGGTTAAGGCAGGCCTCCGAGTACACATCATCTAGTATGTCTAAGACAGGAGGTATAGCCAGAGGCCTGTGCTGAGGTAGCAAGAGAAAATCCCCAAGCCTTTTCTTGGAATCTGAGTACTCTTGGCCTTCCCAGTGGAAGTGTTCCCTTAAGGTATGCAAGGTTTCCCCAAATGAGTAATCCTCTGGGGGGGAGACAGAGGGAATGGACTCCTCTGCATCAGAATCTTCAAAAGGGGAGTAAGAATGTTCCTGTTCATCAGAGTGCTCTGATATAATGGAGGCCTGGTCAGAGGAGGGGGGGGATTCTTCCTCCACTCTGGGCCTTTTGTCCGGGGTTGAGAACCCCTGATAAGAGTAATTAAATCCTCAGCCATTTTAAGCATCTGTTTTTTAGGCATGGGGCCTGGAGAAGGGCCCTGTGTAGCTTGTCTCTTAGAATGCATGGCTGTTTTAGACTTAGTGAAAGCCTTGATGGAAAAAGAAGAGGAAGGTCTGAAGACACCTTGAGAGGAGGCAGACCTGTCTACATTTTGAGATTCACCACCAAGAGTGGCTTCAGTATCTGTAGTCTGGGTGTGGGCCGAGGAGCCTGCGACCTCGGGCACAGAAGACACCGCCAAGGAAGTGTCGTCGGTAGTCAGGGGCTGCGTAGGCGCCTCGCTGAGAACCGGACCACCTGTAGTCGGCTATGGCGTGGTGTCGGTAGAGGCCGCGGACCTCGTGTGTCGGTCCTTATCTTTGCGTTTTTTAGACAAAACTGGAGTCGGGGTATCCGACGACATAATATAGTTACATTTTTTGCCAAAATAATGCTGGGCGAACTCCGCCCGACGCTTAATGGTGCGTTTGTTGAATGTAGCACAAAAATGACAGACCGAGACGTCGTGGTCTGGGCCTAAGCAAGGAATACAGAGGGAATGAAAATCCTTATGTGGTATTTGCTTCCCACATGAAATACAATTATTAACTTTGTCTGACATCGGTCTGAGGCAAGAAAAGTTTCCCCAAAGTACAGTTTTGTACCTACCATAAATGTAGATGTTCGAGTGCTAATACAGCTGCAGTCATAACAGATGGGTTCTCCTGCCGTCAGGCGGGTCCTCGGTCGGCCGAATTCCAAAGTCTAGGTCTGGCGTCGGTTGTCGTCGCTTCTTCCCTGACGTCAGAGCGACAGGGGTATAAAGGAACCAGCAGACGCCATTTTCTTCAGTTTTTCTTGCCCCAGATGTCAGGTGCCCCCAGAAGGAAGGCAATACATAAATTTGTGTAATAATGCAGTGCAATATAATCAAAATACAGAAGTTGCAAGCAAATACATCATAAATGAATACCCCAATCAGGTTGTATGAGGATGTGTTAGCCTATAGGCCTGTCCCAAGAGGGGAAGGAGGGAGGGAAAACTGGACTGCAGCTGTATTAGTACTCGAACATCTACATTTATGGTAGGTACAAAACTGTACTATGTTCATCGTGCATACAGCTGCAGTCATAACAGATGGATAGAATCCCAAAGCTAAGAAAGGGGTGGTAGGCACTAGGTGGAACTAGGAGGAGCCAAAATGCCCTGCAAGACTGCAGTGGCAAAGCCTGCTCTAGATTTGGAGTATAATGGTAGGTTGTAGTGCTTGGAGAAGGTATGCACAGAACTCCAAGTGGCTGCTTCCAAAATATCCTTGGTAGGAACTCCTCTGAGGAAGGCTGCAGAGGTGGCTGTGGCCCTGGTGGAATGAGTTCTAATGCCTGTAGGAACAGTTTTGCCATGAAAGGAATAGCAAACGCGTATGCAGTGGGCTATCCATTTTGAGATTGTCTGTTTGGAAATTGGCTTTCCTTGAGCTCCTACCGCATAGGCCACAAAGAGCTGTTTTGATTTTCTGAAAGGCTTTGTTCTGTCCAAATAATAACGCAGTTGTCTGTGGATGTCCAAGGAATGTAGTAATCTCTCCCCTTTGTTTTGAGGATTAGGATAAAAAGTAGGTAAATGTATGGCCTGATTTAAAGCTACCCTGGATACCACTTTAGGCATAAAGGACGGGTTGGTTCGTAAGGAAACTCTGTCCTGATGGAAGATGATAAAAGGCTGGACAGCCATGACAGCCTGTAGTTCTGAAACTCTACGAGCTGAGGTGATAGCCAGAAGGAAAGCTGTTTTCCAGGACAAATATTGCAAATCTGATGAGGCAGCTGGCTCAAAGGGAGGCAAGGTCAGTTTTTCCAGAATGAAATTAAGATCCCAAGCAGGTATTGGTTGTTTCCTTGGAGGTCTTAAATTCTTAGCCCCTCTGAGGAACTGTCTTAAGAGAGGGTGAGAGAATAAAGGTGGATCAGTGTTGTATTCTGCAGAAATGGCTGAGGCATGGATTTTGATGGAGGAGAAAGAAAGTCCACTGCTTAGCAGTTCAGCCAAATATTGTAGTATTTGAGGTAAATTCAGTTTTCCAGGATCCTGGCCCTTTTTCTCATTCCAGACACAAAAACGTTTCCATTTTGCGGAATAAGCTTTTCTAGTTGATGGCCTTCTGGCCTCCAAAATGACATCCTGCACCTCCTTGGAGAGTAGGGCCTGTTGTGATGCTAAGGAATCTTCCATGCGGCTAGATTGAGTGTTTTTAGCTGGCTGTGAAGAGTTTTGAAGCTGTGCTGAGTCAGAAGTAGAGGCATTAGAGGCAGGGTCCATGGTGGCGAATGCGTCAGGCTACTCAAGAGTGGGTACCAGTGTTGCCTTGGCCAGTCCGGAGCAATGAGAATCATCTTTGGTCTGTCTTCTCTGGTTTTCAATAGAACTTTGGGCAGCAGAGGAAGAGGTGGGAAGGCATAAACTGTCATTGATGTCCAACTGAAAGAGAGAGCGTCCACTCTCCAGGCCTTTGGATGGAAGATCCTTGAGCAGAATTTTGTCAATTGATGATTTTTGTGGGAGGCAAAGAGTCTATATGTCTGGCCTTCCCCATGCTTGGATTATTTCTGTAAAAACTTTTGGATGCAAATTCCATTTGTGTGGATCTGTCATATTCCTGCTTAGGTTGTCTGCCAGCGTGTTTTCCTTGCCTGGCAAGTACTGTGCTTGTAGTTCCATTTGTAAGTCCATGGCCATGTTCCAAGGTGACATGGCGAGTCTGCATAGGGGGTAAGAATGTGTTCCTCCCTGTTTGTTTATGTACCACACAACTGTGGTGTTGTCCGTTCTTATCAATAGTTGACCTGGTTGTAGAAGATCCTTGAAAGCTATAATAGCATTTATTACTGCTAGCATTTCTTTTTGATTGATGTGAAGGTGCTTTTCTTTTTGGGACCATTTGCCCTGAATGCACCTGTCTGTCATGTGCGCCCCCCCCCCAGGTGTAGTCCGAGGCGTCTGTTGTGATGACTTGATTTGCTTGAGGCTTGCTGAATGGAAGACCTGTGTTTGTTTGACATGCTTGAGCCCACCACAGAAATTCCTTTTGCAGACATGGAATTAGTGGTATTATTGTTTCCAAACTGTGGCTGTGTTAAGACCATATGTTTTTCAGGTACCATTGTAGTTTCCTCATATGCAGCTTTGCACATGGGATAAATAAGATGCAAGATGCCATGAATTCCAGAGCCTGCAGGATTTTCCTTGCAGTCAGCCTGGTGCAATTTGCTAGTGTTCTGAAGTATTGAATTAGTTGCCCCTGCTTCTCTGGCGTGAGGTAGGCCATCTGGGTGTTTGTGTCCAAATTGGCACCCAGGAAAATTATCTTCCAAGAGGGTATTAGCCTTGATTTCTTTTTGTTGACTGTGTATCCCAGAGAGTTCAACAACATTATTACATAAACCAGATGTTTCAGAAGAATGTGCTTGCTGTCCGCTTGGATCAGGCAGTCGTCCAAATAGGGGTATATTTGTATCCCTTGAAGTCTGCAGTAGGCAATTACTGATGCCAGGCATTTCGTGAATACTCTGGGTGCAGTAGATAAGCCAAAGGGCAATGCAGAGAATGGATAATGGGTTGAACCTGCAAGAAACCTGAGGTACCTTCTGCAATTTTGTCTAATTGGGACATGCAGGTATGCCTCCTTGAGGTCCAATGTTACCAGCCAAGACTCCTTGCCCAGCATGGGAAGAAGTTGCTGTAGAGTGAGCATCTTGAATTTTGGTACGAGTAGAAATGTGTTTAGGATGGATAGGTCCAAAATAGGTCTCCAATCTTTTCCCTTCCTTGGCACCAGAAATAGCCTGGAATAAAAACCTTGACCTTGTTCGTGCGTAGGTACCTCTTGAATAGCTTTCATGTTTATGAGATCTGTAATTTGCCTTTGTGCCTCTGCCCTTTGATTGTGTGGCAGGTTTGGCATGCCTCTCATTTTTGGAAGGGTGTGAAAATGGAATTTGTAGCCTCCGTTTATAATGTCCAGGATCCATTTGTCCTTTGTGACAATATGCCAATTTTTTGAAAATAATGCCAGGTTTCCTCCTAAGGGGCTACC
Organism: Protopterus annectens; assembly: GCF_019279795.1. NCBI lineage: Eukaryota > Metazoa > Chordata > Ceratodontiformes > Protopteridae > Protopterus > Protopterus annectens. Next base: position 657,741,298 of record NC_056744.1, read on the forward strand.
ATTTGAGACTTGGTTGGCATGCAAAGGGAAAGTCATTGGGTTTGCTTTCTGAAAGATTGCGAGTTATCCTCACCACCTCTTTGTGTAGGAGCTTGCCATTGTCTGCCTCTAAACGATCCTTGGGATTGTCCTCTGCCCCTCGGTGCCTGTATCTGCCTCTTTGGGGTCTGTCCGTGGCAGGAAAGGACCAGTTTTGGAAGGCCAATTTCTACTAAAGCGTGGGGTTGTACCTGTAGAAATTCTTTCACAGTTTGCATTGATTTAGCCTTTTCCTCCATTTTCCTTAACACCTCCTCAGCATTAGCACCAAATAGTACATCCTTTTGAAGAGGGGCGTCTAGTAATTTAGCTTTGACATGATCAGGCAAGGCTTGTTCCTTGAGCCAGGCATGCCTACGTATGACTGATCCTGTAACAGCAGCTCTACAGGAGGCCTCTAGAGCATCAAAACCACATTGTAAAGTATGCTTACCTACTTGTTCTGCACTATGCATCAAATCCTGTAACTCCTTCAAGTCTGGTTGTTCAGGTTGTGACATTTTACTTTTCAATTGTGATAACAAAAACTGTTGGTATATAAACAACAAAGACTATCAGTGAGTCCCAGCTCTACCTTCCAATAAAATTTATTTCGTTGAACAGTTCCTTCCTCTCTAATCCTCTATAACACTGTTGGTATTTTAGCATATGAAACTGACAGTTTAAGGCCCTCATGGATAAGGTAGCAGAGGTATATACCTTTTTTCCCCACCTTTCTAAGGATCTGGAGTCTCTCTCGGAAGGTAATGGATTTTTAGCAATGGAGGCCTTAACTCCCTTGGGGCCCTGTGAGATGGTTTCTGGGTCAGCAGCATGGCTTTTGTATAGAAATTGGTGCGAGTCAGGAACCCTGTAGTACCTGTCAGGCTTAACTGGAGCTGGAGGTAGAAAGTCTGGGTTAAGGCAAGCCTCCGAGTAAACATCATCTAGGATGTCCAAGACAGGAGGTATAGCCAGAGGACTGTGCTGAGGTAGCAAGAGAAATTCCCTGAGCCTTTTCTTGGAATCTGAATAATCTTGACCTTCCCAGTGGAAGTGTTCCCTTAAGGTATGCAAAGTTTCCCCAAATGAATAATCCTCTGGGGGGGAGACAGAAGGGATGGACTCCTCCGCATCAGAGTCTTCAAAAAGGGAGTAAGAATGTTCCTGATCATCAGAATGCTCTGAAATAATGGAGCCCTGATCAGAGGAGGGGGAATCTTCCTCCACTCTGGGCCTTTTGTCCGGTGGGGGCTGAGAACCTCTGATAAGAGTAATTAAATCCTCAGCCATTTTAAGCATCTGTTTCTTAGGCATGGGGCCTGGAGATGGGCCCTGTGTAGCTGGTCTCAGAGTGCATGGTTGCTTTAGACTTTGTGAAAGCCTTGATGGAGAAAGAAGAGGAAGGTCTGAAGACACCTTGAGTGGAGGTGGACCTGTCCACATTCTGAGATTCAATGCCAAGAGTGGCTTTGGTATCTGTAGTCGGGGTGTGGGCCAAGGAGCCTGCGACCTCGGGCACAGGAGACACTGTCAAAGAAGTGTCGTCGGTAGTCAGGGGCTGCGTAGGCGCCTCGCTGAGAACCGGACCACGTGTAGTCGGCTTTGGCGTGGTGTCGGTAGAGGCCGTGGACCTCGTGTGTCGGTCCTTGTCTTTGCGTTTTTTAGACAAAACCGGAGTCGGAGTATCCGACATAGTATAGTTAAATGCTTTCCCAAAATAATGCTGGGCGAACTCCGCCCGACGCTTAATAGTGCGTTTGTTGAATGTAGCACAAAAGCGACAGACCGAGACGTCGTGGTCTGGGCCTAAACAAGGTATACAGAGGGAATGGAAATCCTTATGCGGTATTTGCTTCCCACAAGAAATACAATTATTAACTTTGTCTGACATCGGTCTGAGGCAAGAAAAGTTTCCCCAACAGGGTACTTGGCTTTTAAGAAGACTTCGGTTTCCAAATTTTAGTAATCTCAGGAGCTGGCCGACTGGCACTTGCGAACTGCTTCTGCTTCGGGCACCACGCGGCAAGAAGGACTGAAGAAAATGGCATCGTCTGGTTCCTTTATACCCCTGTCGCTCTGACGTCAGGGAAGAAGCGACGACAACCGACGCCGGACCTAGACTTTGGAATTCAGCCGACCGAGGACCCGCCTGACGGCAGGGGAACCCATCTGTTATGACTGCAGCTGTATGCACGATGAACATCACTTGGAATCCCTGACGTCTCAAGTGAGCCGTCACTACCGCCATACACTTGGTGAACAACCTGGGGGCTGTGGTGAGACCAAAGGGCAGAGCTCGAAACAGGAAATGACTGGCTCCCAGCCCGAAGCGTAGGTGACTTCTGGATGCCCTGTCCATTTTCACATGGTAGTAAGCATCCTTGAGGTCGATAGAACACATCCATACCTCCTCTCCCAACAATGGGAGAATCGATTGTAGTGTGACCATACGGAACTTGGACTTCTGTACATAGTTGTTCAGTTGGCTGAGATCTAATATGGGTCTCAGGTCCCCTGTTCTTTTCGGCACCAAAAAGAATCTTGAGTAAGTCCCTAATCCGATTTGGTCTGAGGGGACACGCTGGATGGTCCTTTTTCTAGCAGTTTTGAGACCTCTGAGGCTGCTTGATCCCTTTGACTGGGTGGAACGTCCGGGATTTTTCTGACTGATGGGGGGGTCTGATGTAAATGGAATGAGATAACCTCTGGAAATTATCCGTAATACCATCGGTCCTGTGTAATGCTTTCCCAGACTTCCGGATATAATGAAATTTGACCCCCGACTGGCTCCGGATAAGCACAGCCGGGCACTCCCTCAGGAACGAGAGTATGGAGAGCCATGAAAGGAATCGCGGGCTCCCGAATTGTGGGGGCCCCCTCTGCCTCTGGGGCGACGTCTCCCTGAATAACCTCCCCCTCCCCTGCCTCTGGAGGGGGGTTCACCTTATGCGGCAGGAAAAAACCTCTGATTTCTTGAACCACATCCCCCCCCCCCCGCTGGGCCTTGGGATAAGGCCTAGAAGGAATGGAAAAACAGACCCCTACGGCAGACAGGGTCTTTCCCTCTTGCCCGCACCTGGTGAGGGTGTCTTTCACTTTGGTCCCAAACAAAGAAGAACCATCAAAGGGGGTGTCAGTGAAGGAAGACTTGAAGGCCTCCGCAAAGTGACACAGGCGCACCCAGGCTTGCCTAATAAGGGCGACCCCTGAGCTTGCTGCCCTACTCGCTCCCTCGGCTGCATACGAAATGAGCCGCATGGATGAGTTAACAATGGAGTTGAGGGTAGAGACCTGGGCGTTAACTGTCTGAGCCACCGCCTCAGGGACGTTACCCGCAAGAGTATCTCCTAACTCCTTGAGGAGATCTTTCTGGAGCCGAGTGAAGTGAGACAGGTAATTCAGAGACTGTAAGGTAAAGGTTGCTGACAAGAGGGTACGCTTCCCATACCGATCCATGGTCCTAGACTCCTTGTTAGGAGGATGGACGGATGAAGAAGACTCTGCTACTTCCTTCTGAGTGGCTGCCGCCACCACCATGGCATCTACTGGGACTCCTTTAGACAGAAACTCTTTGCCTTGGGGGGGAGGGCGGAAAGAAACTTGTTGGGACGCTGGGGCACGGGCTCCACAGAATCAGGGTTTTCCCACACTCTTCAAATCAGATCAAGGAGTTCAAAGGGTGGAGACACCCAGGAGGCAGAGGACTGAGCACCAAAAGCCTTAAGGAATACTGACTCCTCCTCGGAAGGGGCTTTGGATGGCCAGTCACCTCTCTGTTTCAGTATCTCCAGGATATCAGAGATGGAAACATCATCAGAGGATGACTTGGGGGAACCCTCCGATTCCACGAGGTCAGTATCAGAGGTGAGAGACTCATCCTGGGAGTCTATATGCTTCCTCTTGCACATTTTCTTTCTGGGGGGCTCCTCAGGCACGAACTCTGAGGGACCCTCAGAAATTTGGGGACCACTCATGGGGGTATCCCTAGGCCCTGGTGCTCTGCTGTCCATGGATGGGTGGTGATCAGAAGCTCTCACCGGAGTGGTGGGGGACAGAGTGACTGAACCGCCTGATGTAGCTGACGATCTGGCCAGCGTGATCCGCATAGCCTCGAATGCCGGTCCCCCGGAATCAGAGCAGCAACCAGCCTCCGAGGCCATGACGGGGGTCGGAGTTCCCCAAGCCGAGGCACCGAGAGGGAGACTCGGGACCGAAATAAGCCCCGAAAAGTCCCCCTCGGGCCCGACCGAAGAATCCCGAGTCCCGAACCCAAAGGACTGAGCCGACTGGGTCGGAGCAGATGCCGGTGCCGATGGAAGCCAAAGGGGGCATCGGAGCTGGCCTAAGAACATCACACGGCGCGGAACATTCTGGCTCTGAAGACAGAGATGCGCTTGGAGGAGGAATGATCGAAGACGGGGTCGGGACGGGCTCCAGAGCCGACTGGGCCGGAGCCAAAAACAATTTTGCCAAAACCGGTGACTTATGGAGCTTTTGAACCACCCTATCAACATCCACATCCGAAAGGGTCCTGGAGGATTTGGAAGACAGGGAGGGAGAATGGGATCTCCTCTCAGGAAAAACTGGTTTGAGACTGGGCGATCGGCTCCTAAGAGGTTCCAATAAAATTGGAGCCGACGTCGGTTCCGTCAATACAGACACTTCCTGCGGCCCCGAGGACAGTGGAGCCGAGGGGGTTGATGCAGTTTTTGAGATTTTCTCCGGAGGCTCCGATGAAGCTGACTGAGCCAGAGATCTCTCTTTTGACTTGTCAGATTTTGATTTTCCACTGGAAGATGAATCCATACCCTCTTCAAAGGAGGGTTTCAAGAGTCCCTTTAAGATTAGCTTATTCTTTCTCTCTTGGGGAACTCTAGGACTGAACGCATGACAAAAACTGCAGGATTCCTGTAGATGGACGGCTCCCAGGCAATAGACACAAATGGAATGCCCGTCGGTAATGGACATTTTGTAGCCACATTTAGAGCACTTTTTGAAACCCGAAGGTTTGTGCTCCTTGGGATCTTTAGACATCTTCACTACTACGCCAAAAGGCATAAACCAAGTCTGAGAAGAACACACAGGCGCTCACACTACAAAAAGCGGGAACGAGCACTAAACAGAGACCAACACTAAACAGTGACCAAACACACTAAAAAACAAATACAAACTCAACAAGGGATTGAAAACCCACAAGGAAAGGGAATAGCCCAAACCTCTAACGTAAACGGTCTAGACCGTACTCACAAAGGCGGCAATATGAGAACTAGGCCCTCTAACTGAAATGGGCCTAGCCCGGGGGAACAGTCAGTGGGATACCACACAACAATCACATGATCATAACCTCAACAAAACTTAGACAATCTTAGACCAATAGCTATGAAAATAACTTTTGATACGAATCAAAACTTTTCTTAAGAAAAAGAGGGTACTTAGCCACAGCCAAGCGAGACCACGTCCGAGCTACACGAGTGGCAAACGAGATCTGGGGATATGGAGCAGTGCACCATGGGATACCTGCTTAGCCCAACCAATGAAAGACTTCGAGCTAGTAAAATTGGCAGAGTCGGAGCAGATATTCGGCTCCAAACTCACGGGTAAGAATGTAGGCGAGACAGGACTACATAACATCACAAATCAAATGTGGGTCTTGAGGAGGGACTTCATGCCCGCAGGAGGAACACTTCTTGAAGTTGTCAGAAACTATTTCAACTACTTTTAAACTAAAGCTATACACCCTTAATTACCTAAAAACTAAACCCAAGATAACATATAGCAACAAATAAAATACTAGGAAAATACACACTAAGCAATTAACTATGTCAAAAACTAATACTATTACATTCTATTAAGCCTAAATATCTAAAATAGGGAGGCTCAAAAGCTTCATTTACTGTGAAATGAAATGGAGCTCTCTGTCAACACATCTTGTTAGGCAGGCAGCAAACAAAATCTGAGATAATTCAGGCAGGAGAGAGGAATTTTGGAAAGGGGAAGAGTCACAGCTCTCTGATCCAATACTCAGATACAAGGCGACAAGGTTAGATCAGACTGGATCAGACAACCCACATGTTAAATAGAAAAAAATGGATCTAAATGTTTAGCAGGAGTAGGATTAAAGTACGTTTGTATAAAATTTAAATGACAGTAGATGTCTTCCCTTCACTGCTGCAGTAATCATAACCTATGGGATCACCTGACAAGGCTAGCCCCACATCCGGCCAGTATACCAAAGTCTATTTCTCATGTCAGCAGAGCATAAAAAGTGATGTGACATATGGATCTTCAAAATTCGGAACTGAAGAGCCCAAGGAGAACCAGAGCTACCCCAGGAGAAAGGGGAACATGTACATCTATGGAAAAAGGAGACAGCTAAGGAAAACATCAGACTCCTCAGCCAGGCAGATGATCCTAAAAGAAAAAAAAAAAGGGCACGAGGGAGGGACTGAATACTGCAACAGTGAAGGGAAGGACATCTACTGTTATGGTAAGATTTTACACAATTGTATTATTGTATTATGTCCTTCCATATCATTGCTGCAGTATTCATAACCTATGTAAGAGTACAAAAGCTACTGTAAGGAAAGGAAGGCAAACAAGAGCCCTCCACAATCAAAGAACAGCCTTGGCAAAACCCACCCTGGCTCTGAAAATGATATCCAACTTATAATGTGTGGTGAAGGTGTGCACAGCAGACCAAGTGGCAGCTTCAAGGATAGAACTGGTGTCCACAACCTTGAAGAAACCCCTAGAGGAGGCCACTGTCCTGGTAGAATGTGCCCAAACAACAGCATAAAGCAGCTTCCCATAAAGGGGATAGAAAAAAATGACTTTAAATCCAGCAGATGGTTTGCTGAGAAACTGCTAAATCCAATGTTCTAGCATGAAAAGAAACAAATTGTTGTTCAGATTTATATTTAGCCTCTGACTTGTCCAAAAAATACCCAAGCCATCTATGAAAATCCAGAATGTGTTGAAGCTTCTCACTAGCAGAATGCAAAGGAGGAAAAAAGGAAGGAAGCTGGATATTCTGATTAATGCCTTCAGGAACTGTTTAACCTCAAAAACAGAGGCCAATAGAGGGTTCACAAGCAAACAAGCAGAGATTGCTAACAAATGAGCTTTGACAAAAGAATATGCTAAGACGGCATGGAGCAGCCCACTCAAGAAAGGGCCTACAGGACCCACCACAGAAAAGGGATCCTGGTGAACCTTGAGACACCAAACAGAAACTCTCTTCCTTTTGGGTTTTACGATTTTATGGTATTTGGTTTCCTGGCCTCCTGCAGAACCTTAAGCATGTCCTCAGGGAAATGGTGTCAAAAGGGGATTAAAACCCCATCAGCCAAAGTGTCAGTTGAAAAGTGGAGAGAGGAGGGTGAAGGAAAAACTCCTTACCTTATGTGAGAAGATCCATCTGGTGAGGAAACTATAAGGATTGCCCCTAGCAAAATGAAAAAGGAGGGGGGGGGGACAGCCAGTGCTGTCTGGGCCAAAAGGGAGTCACAAAAGATTTTTGAAGAGTCCTGTTGGAAATGGTGCAGGACCCTGGGAAGAAGAGGAGGGAAAGCATAAAGGATAGTCACCTTCCACGAAAAACACAGCATCTACCCTACAAGCTAAAGGATTTGGTGTTCTAGAACAGGAGAAAGGAAGCTGTCTGTTCAGAATGGAGGCAAATAGATTCACTTCAGGAATGCCCCACAAATGAACTATGCCCAGAAACATCGATCTGTGAAGCATCCAATCATAAGGGTGTGCCCTGGACTGCTCAGACAGACTGCCACCAGATTCTGTCCTGAAGGAATGTAAACTGCATACTGAGAACAAAGTTATGTACTTACCATAATGTTCCATGTGTGTTGTCCATCTCTGCCTTCATTCTTACTAGGTTGGGTTCGGATCTGATCCTCACATCAGTCTTGGCCTTATTTACAAGCTCGAGACTCTCTGCCAGCTTGTGGCTAAATCCCTATCCCAGCATGCACCAGGACCATCCCCAGATCTTGTTTGCCCTAAATGTAACATTATATGTACTTGAAAGGAGGCAGAGGCTGCTGAAGAAGGAAAGACGACATGGTAATCCAATTTGTAGAGACCAGGTCTTCTAGGAATAGGAAGAGAGAAGGGGGAAAAGGAGGGTGGGATGCAAGAATGAAGGCGTAAATGTACAACACACGCATGGAACATTATGCTAAGTACATAACTGCTTTGTGTGTTGCTGTCCTCTCTCACCTTCATTCTTACTAGGTTGGGACAGCGTCCCTAGCACAATGAATCCTGGGTGGCTCACGGGAGAATATTCCTCAGAACCATGGATCCAAAGGAGGCTCTATTCCTGGAGGCCAAATCAACTTTGTAATGAGTGATAAAGGTATGTGGTTTAGCCCATGTTGCTGTCGCACAAATGGTGTCAATTGTTAGTTTGGCCAAAAAAGCTGAAGAAGTTGCAATGGCTCTTGTGGAATGGGCCTTAACTTTTTTTGGAAGTTCTTTATTTTGAGACTTGTACGTAAAAGTTATGCAGTCTGACAGTCATTTGGAAAGTGCAACTTTAGAGACAGGGGATCCTTTTTTGGAATCTGAAAAGGAAACAAACAACTGATCAGATTTTCAGAATTCTCCTGTCCTATGCAAGTAAAAACATAGTTGTCTATGTACGTCACATTGATGCAACACGTACTCTGTCTTTTCAAATTTTGGGAAGAAGACTGGTAATTCTATACTTTGGTTTAAATTTGTCTCCGACATCACTTTAGGTAAGAAGGAGGGATTTGTTCGTAAGGACACCTTGTCTTTAGGGAAAAGCAAATATGGGGGCTTTACGGACAATGTTTGCAATTCTCACACCCTTTTGGCAGACGTGATTGCAACCAAGAAAAAAAGTTTTCCAAGTCAAGAACTTTAACTTGCAAGACGATGCTGGTTCAAAAGGAGGAAAAATTATGTGGGATAGAACGAACTTTAGGTCCCATGGCGCTGAAGGGTCTCCGATAGGTGGTCTTAACACAGTACTTTTGAGGAAGGCCTTACACAGTTTACGAAACATTATGTTGCAGCCAGTCTCTCCCACATGAAAACTGGAGATCGCTGCTAGATGATCACTAATAGTGTCTGCAGCAGCACAGTCATTAAAAAGCTTTGCTAAGAAGTCAAGGATGAAGGCAACAGGAGCCGAAAAAGGATAGTCATGGCTATTGTTAGCCCACAGGTAGAATCTCTTCCATTTGCTCTTATAAATCTTCCTTATTGATGCCTTATGGGAAGAGATAAGGATGTGTTTAACGTGACAGGAAAGGGTTGGCAGCCATGCTGTCAGTTTGAGGGTTTGAAGTGATGGGTGTATAGTCCATGATGAACGAGTCAGGAGGTCTGGAACTGGGTCCAGAATCCAAGGCTCTTCCTGAAGATGAGGCCACAGGAAGGGGAACCAGATTTGCAGAGGCCAGCATGGAGGAATGAGTATCAAATGACTTCCCATTGAATTGGCTTTCTGAAGGACTTTGGAAATTAGAGGAAAGGGAGGAACAGTGTAGAGACCACCCAGGGACCAATCATGAATGTTTGCATCCCTTGATGACTCCCCCGGAAGGGGGTGAGGGGAAGTACCTGCTGCATTTGGCATTCACAGATGTTGCAAAGAGGTCGCAGCAAGGCTGGCCCCATTTTTGGAAAATTTCTTCCGCTACTTCCTGTTTCAGAGACCACTAGTGAGGCATCAAAATTGCTTTGCTCAGCTTGTCCACTATCATGTTGGATTTCCCCAGGATGTGCTGTGCTATCAGAAAATAGTGGGAAGAGGTTGCCCATTGCCATAATCTCAGGGCCTCTCGACAAAGGGAGTAAGATCTGTTTGTTTATATACAACTGACATGTCTGTCTGGATTGCAATGGTTCTTAAGGTGACAGAGTCCTGAAGTGTTTGCAATGCTAAAAGTACTACTCTCATCTCTAGGATGTTGATGTGCAAAATGGGCCTCATGATCCTGCCAGGTGTCTTGGACAGTCTTTCCCAGATAATTGCCCCCCATCCTATCTGAGAGGTGTCTGTGGTCACTGTGTCACCGGATGTGGAAAGACAAATGGTCGGCCTAGAGTTACTTGAGAGGAGTGTAGCCACCAACGAAGATCCTTCTTGCAAGTTTCTGTTACGAATATTTTGAGGGACACTGGTAGTTCTTGCATTGACCACTGAGTGAACAGCAACCACTAAAGAATCCTCATGTGTAGACGTGCGAGGGGAACCAAAACTATCGCTGCTGCCATGACTCCTAGAGATTTCAGAACCATCTTTCCTTGGGTTTTTTTTCTTCTTAGATGTATCGCGTGGTGCCTTAGGGATTGTATTCCTTCTGGTGGAAGTCTCACCACCATTTGTGTGGAGTCCAATTCTGCTCCTATAAATATCACATGCTGAGAAGGCTCTAAGGAGGATTTTTCACAGTTTATCGTAATCCCCAGGCGGGAGCAGAGTTACAAGGTTTTATTTCTGGTTTTGATTAGCAGATGCCTGGTCATGGAGGTTAAGAGCGAGTTATCTAAATATGGAAACATCCGGAATCCTAGTCGCCTCCAGTGAGCCACTACTACTGCCATACATTTAGTGAACACTCTGGGGATGGTAGTGAGGCTTAAGGGCAGAGCTCGAAACTGGTAGTGACTGGCTCCCAGCCGAAAGCCCAAGTGTCTCCCTGATCGCCTGTCCATTTTTATGTGGTAGTACACATCCTGGAGATTTATCGAACACATCCAATTGTCTTTTCCCAAAAAAGGGATTAAAGACTGTAGTGTCATCATCCGGGACTTTCTCTTCATTACTAATTTGTTTAGAAAGCTGAGATACAGAGTTGGTCTCCAGTCCCCTGTTTTTTTGGAACTAAAAAGAATCTTGAATAAGTTCCGAATCCTCCTTTGTCTGCGAGGACCTTTTGGATGACTCTTGTCTAGCAACATTTGAATTTCTAGAGTTGCCGGTTCCTTTTGACTGGGTGGAACATCTAGAAGGTTTTTTTTTTTTTTTATCTTTGGGGGAAGAAGGGCGAACGGGATGACGTAACCTCTGGATATGATGCCTTGTACCCATTTCTCTTTTATTTGTTGCCAGGCTTCTGGGTACAAGGATAAACTACCCCTGACTGCCTCCAGAGCTGGACAATCGGGCCTCCTTTCAGGAGCGTTGAAAGGGCCTACCAAAGAAAGATTCTCTGTTGCCCTGATTTTGCAGACAACCTCTGCCACAAGGTCGGTGTTTTCCATTATTGCTTCCCCTTCTGCCTCTGAGGGGAAGGTTCACCACTTGTGTCCTGAAAAGATTTGTGATTTTCGGAACCACATTTTACCACTGCCTCTCTGACCTTTGGGGTAAGGTCTAGTAAGCATGGAAAATCGGACTCTTACAGTAGACAGTCTTTCCCTCTTGTTCACACCTGGTGAGTGTGTCCTTTACCTTAGGTGCAAACAAAGATGAGCTGTGAAATGAGGAGTTTACAAAGGAAGACTTAAAGGGTTCAGCAACGTCACATAAGCGCATCCAAGAATGCCTCCTTAGGGAAATTCCAGGACCCGCTGCTCTACTCGCTCTATCAGCTGCTGAGAGGATACCTTGCCAGTAACACCTTCAGCCACTGAATCTTGGAGGGCATCTCCTAGCTCCTTCAGGAGATCCCTCTGCAGTGTTGTGAAATGTTAAGATAATTCAGCGATCTGATAGAAAAAGCCACTGAGGAGATGATGCACTTTCCATACCCGTCCATAGTCCTGGACTCTCTGTTCGGAGGATGGACAGAAGATGATGTCTTCGAGAGTTCCTTTTTAGTGGCCGCTGCCATGACCATGGCATCAACTGGGACTCCTTTAGTTAAGAAGGTATTGTCAGACAGGTACATGATGAACTTGTTTGGCCTCCTAGGAATAGTTTCCACTGAATCTGGGGATTCCCATGCCATCCAAGAAACCACGTCTAGAAGTTCGTCAAAAGGTGGAGACACACAAGATGTGGAAGGGTGAGACCCAAAAGCCTTCAGGTATACGGACTCCTCTACAGAAGGGACAGAGGACTTCCAGCCACCCCTCTGTTTATTTCCAGGATTTCTCCAAAGCAGACCATCAGGAGGCGACTGTGGGGACCCTTCAGCATCATCGAGGTTCGTATCTGAGGTGGCAGACTCCTCTGGGGAGTCTAAGTGCTTCCTCTTGCACAGTCTCTTCTGAGGGACCTCCTCAGAAGGGTACTCTGGGGAGAATTCAGAACAATGAGGGGTGCCCTGCAGAGCATCCTGAGGCCTAGGGTCTCTGTGTCCCTGTGGATGCGGAGGTAAGGAGGCAGGCACCGGGCGCTCTGGTGGGAGGAATCTCTGGAGGAGATTGCAGACTTGTCTGTGGAGACAGAACCCTCCTCATGACCTCGAAAGCTCCCCGTCCCTGATCCAAGGATATTCCTGGATCTTTAGAAGCTGATGGACCCCCCAGAACCAAGACCAATAACCTGAGATAGACACAGGAGCTAAACTCAACCGAGCTTAAGCTCAGAGAAGCATAGTCGGATCAGACAGCTGTCCGATCCAACTCATCCCCCACGGACCAGACTGGAGAGCGTCGGCTTCTCAACTCCTCTAGCTCTGATGGAGCCGAGGCTGTCTGAGCCATGGTTGGATCCGTAGAAACCGAGGTGGGTCTCGGATCAGAAAGTTCCACTAATACCAACTCCGGATCTTCTGACTCCAAAGCCAGGGGCTGGATCAAAGGAGGACATGGAGCAGAGGAGGTGGATGTTGTAGGATCCGAAGCCCTAGGGATCAGATCTAACAGTAATTTGGCCAGTGCCAGTGTCCCAACAATCTCGGTACCACCCAATCCACGTCGTCATTGGAAAGCCTCCCGAAAATTGGTCAAACTGGGTAGGAGATTTTGTTTTTTTGCAGTATGAGAGACCTCAAAATAGGAGATACCGGCTCCATGGTCAAGGACCGGCTCCTTATTTCGACCTCCACTAGCACCGAGCAAAAAGGGGTCGGAGCCGATGGGACTTTGTCTGATACGGTATCTTTCGGATCTGAAGAGGACAGTCTTGGTATTTTATTGGCTGGATCCAAAGAAGAAAACAGGGAAGAACTTTTAACAGACTTTCCTGACTTGTCCGATTTGGCAGAAGGAGATTTGTCTGAATTTGGAGGGTATCTCTGAGAAGCGGGTTTTGAGAAGACCTTTTAAAATCAGTTTATTCTTTCTCTCCAGGAGGACTCTATGATTAAAGGCATGAGTACGACTCCTGGAGATGGAGAGCCCAGAGACAAACACAAAGGGTGTGTTTATCGCTAAGGGGCATTTTTTTTGTTACATTTTTCGCAATTCTTGAAACCCATTGGCCTAGACTCCTTGCCTGACATTGTCAAGAACAAGATCATTCTCAAACAAACAACAAGGGAGTTTTTTTTTTTAACCCTCTAACTTAAATGGGTCAAGCTGATAGAAAATAGAATACATACATGGGGAAAAAACAAAGCCCTCTAACTTAAACAGGCCTTAACACAGAACACACAAAGGGAAGAAACACTTAGTTCTCTAATTTAAATGGACTGTATAACAACACTACACTAATTAAACTGTGAAAGAAGAACAGGAACAAGGACAAGGGGATAACGCCCTCCAACTAAAACGGGCTGCTTGATAGTTTGTTTAAATTACTATCACAGTACAAGGTAAATCCAAAAATATTAGCCGGGAAGGGATACAAGGCCTAGCGAATAGACTATGGCCAAAGGTCAGCAATAAACAGCTCAACTCAGAAAAATCCAGTAATAAGGCGGCACTCAGCTAAATTAAGTAAAAATCTAGATATTTAACAATAACTGTGAGAGTTAAAGCAAAAAAAAATACATCAAAAAATGGTTATACTTAGTTTAGCAGCAAACGAAATCTGGGAATGGTCCTGGTGCATGCCATTATAGGGATTTAGTCGCAAGCTGGCAGAGAGCCTCCAGCTTGTAAATAAGGCTGAGACGGATCAGAGGATCAGATCCGAACCCAACCTAGTACAAATGAAGGCAAGATAGGACAACATCACATCCTGCATTTGGATAGCCAGATCCCAGGCCTGAAGGGCTACTCTGCAAAGATACGACCTTGAGCCCCCTGCTTGCTGATGTACCACATAACTGTGGTGTTGTCTATATAGACCCTTAAAGGGCCTGGGGACCAAAGGGAATGGAAGGCCTGGACAGCAAAGAAAAGGGCGAACATCTCTTTGATGAATTGATAAACTCAGTGATGGAGGGCCAGAGACCCTAAACTGTCATACTGCCCAAAGCAGCCCCCCTACCCCTGATCTAAAGCATCTGTAAAGAGCTACTGAGATGCAGCAAAAGGCTGGAAAGGGACACCTGGACTGAGATGTGCTAAATCCACCACTGAAGCTAAAATTTTAGACAAGTAAGGGAAATGGAAATCCCAGCTGGTGGCAATGCTGAAGCCACACTGACTGCAACCAACACTGAAACTTCCTCCTGTGAAACTTGGCAAAAGGGAGCACAAGGATGGTCTAAGCCATGAACTCCTGAGCCTGAAGAAAATCCCTGGCAGGCAGTAGAAACAGAGGAAGCAAAGACTGGAAAGCAGGCTGATAGACACCATACCTTCTGTACAGGCAGTGGTGCCAGCACTGGAACAGTTCGAATCCTGCATCCCAGGAAGATGTGATCCTGAGAGGGAAACAGAACAGACTTCTCAGGACTGATATTGAAATACAGACTATGCAACAGAAGCCTAGGGAAGTGCAGGTCCTGAAGGAGCCTGGAAGGAGATGGGGTCTGAAGGAACAGATCATCCACATAAGGAAATATTTGCACTCCTTGAAGTCTGCAGAAAGCTATGACTGAAGCCAGGCACTTGGTGAATATTCTTGGGGCTGTGGAAAAACCAAAGTACAAAGCAGAAAAATAAAAATGAGAGGACGAAACAGAGAAATATAAATACTTCCTGAATAGAGGGTAAATGGGAATATGAAGGTAAACATCCTTCAGATCCAGGGAAACTAGGAAGGCTTGAGAAAACAAAAGGGGAAACAGTCCAGAGGGAAAGCATCCTGAAGATGGATACCTTGAGGAAAATATTCAAAAAAGAAAGATCTAAAACAAGCCTCAAGGATCCCTCCTTTCTGGAGACCAGAAATATATTGGAATAAAACCTATACCCCCCTTAGGCCTCTGGGGAGGGTTGAATAGTGCGCCCTGATCCAGTAAATCCTGCAATACCACTGAAAAATGGAAAATTCAATCTGAAGTGTGTTCAGAAATGAAATGCTCAAACATGGGGAGAGACTTCCAGGACCACAAAATTGAGTCTGAAGTAATTGGGTGCCAAACAGGGAGGGTCACAGAGTCCGAAACAAGTGAACTTGGCCAAGGGGAAGTCAAATTTGTCCTGAGAGGAATGTTTGAGGCTCAGGTGTCTGAGCTGGTTCGTCAGGAAAGAAAACACACCTTGGGACTTTAAGAGTGTGTATGAGGCTGTCCATGTACAAAAGCAGTTTAAGCAGGACAATTCCTCTGAAACTTAGAAATGGGAGAGACAAAAATCTGTTTAAGGACCTTCATGACCTTGCCCTGGTCCTGCAAGTTCTTAAATCTGCCAGTGGGGTACGAAAGAGATTTTATTAACTAAGGGAGCATCAAGAAGCTTAGCCTTAATGTAATCAGGCAAAGTTTGAAGACAAAGCCAGGAAGATTTCATGACACAGCCTGAAGCATTTCTACAGGGGCATCAGCAGCATTGTAAAGAAAGTTGTATAAAATCTTACCATAACCATAGATGCCCTTCTCTTCCATGTTGCATGCAGTATTCTGGATTCATATCACTTCACTGAAAGACCATTTCACTGACACCCATTTCACTGAAACTAAATCTCCTAAAACTAATTTCACCTAAAACTCATTTCACTGACAAGTAGTATTCTAAGGCAAGTCAAAGGTATATGTCCTTTTCCCCACTGTAGTGCAATCCTGGTGTTAGTATATATAGTTAGGGGGATGTGGGGGGCATAGTCTCCCACCTAGTTCGGTTTTACCAAAGTAAAACAAAACCAGACACAGAAAATCACAGCACCCTAACTATATATACTAACCCCAGGATCGCACTACAGTGGGGAAAAGAACATATACCTTTGACTTGCCTTAGAGTACTACTTGTCAGTGAAATGTGTTTTAGGTGAAATGAACTTTAGGTGATTTGGTCTTTCAGTGAAATGATATTAATCCAGTATTCTACATCTGGGTTTTACCCTTCTTCCTTTCACGTATGTCTAGCCAGTATTCCAAAGTTTTTCAGTCCCTCGGGGTGCATCGGGGGTCTGATGTGGCAGCAGGTACGTGGGCCATAAAAGTGATGTCTGCACACACCAGCCCTCAGAACAGAAGGCCCCAGTCGGAGCCAGTCCTAGAAGGCCACAGCCCATCCAGGGTCACCCAGAAGAGCAAGTGCAACCTGACAAGAGGGGAAGGAGGGCGGGAAGGAATACTGCAACATGGAAGAGAAGAACATCTATGGTTATAGTAAGATTTTACACAACTTTTCTATGTCCTTATATTTGAATGTTGCAGTATTCTACATGTGGATGAGTGCCAAAGCTCACTGTGAATGGGGTGGTGGTCTGGTTTAAGTTTCCAGGAATCCGTGAGGGATAGCCCTGGCAAACCCCACTCTGGCCCTAGAGATATGGTCCAGCTTGTAATATTTTGTGAAAGTGTGCACTGAGGACCAAGTAGCTGCTTCAAGGATTGTGTTGGTATCTGGCCCCTTAAAGAAGGCTCCTGAAGAAGCCATAGCTCTGGTGGAGTGGGCTTTAATATTGCTCTGGAAGGTTTTCCCGTGGTATAGGTAGCAGAAGGAAATAGCCTTGGAGATCCAGGCCGAAATTGTCTGTTTGGTCACTGCTTTCCCCAGGGTTCTGGGGTGGAAGGAGACAGACAGTTGGTCAGATTTTCTAATGGACTTGGTTTTATGGAGATAAAACCTAAGCTGTCTGTGGACATCTAGGGAATGGAGTACTCTCTCACTTTCCCCCTGCGGGTTGGGGAAAAAGGTGGGCAGATGTATGGCCTGGTTCAAAGATAGGTCCATCCACTACCTTGGGCTGAAGGACGGGTTAGTTCTGAGAGTAACCCTGTCAAGGTGGAAGACTAAGAATGGTGGGTTGGCCATCAGAGCTTTTAGCTCTGAGACCCTCCTGGCTGAGGTCAGAGCCACCAATAAAACAGTTTTCCATGTGCAAAGTTTTAGGAAGGCTTTGTCTGCTGGCTCAAAAGAAGCTAGGATGAATTTTTCCAGTACATAGTTAAGATCACAGGGAGGAGGGGATGGTTTCCTGGACGGTCAGGGGTGGATTCAGAGGGAGGCAGAGATTGCAGACAAGTGTGCTTTTACAGAAGAGTAGGCGAGAACTGTCTGCAATACTTCACACAGGTAAGACAGGATTAGAGAGATGTTGCTTGCCAGCACGTCCAACTGTCTCGTGACACCATATGGAAAACCTTTTCCACTTTGAGAGGCAAGATCTTCTTGTGTTAGGTTTCCTGGCTTCCTGCAGGACACTGAGCATGTCCTCACTGTACAGGTGTCTGAAGGGGATCAGAATCTATCAACCACAGAGTGGGGTGCACAAACTGCCAACTGTGGGTGTATCTGTGATCCCTTGTGCTGTGTGAGGAGGTCCACTGAAGGGGGGGTAACCTGTGGTGATTGCCCTTGGACAAATGAAGGAGAAGGGGAACCAGTGCCGTCCTGGCCAGTAGGGAGTCACCAGCAAGATTTTTGGTCTGTCCTGCTGAATTTTCAGCAGCACCTTTTGAATCAATGGGAAAGGGGGAGCATACAATTTCCTCTTCCAGAAAATTAAGAAGGCATCTGTTGCCAGAGCCTTGGGGTCTGGTGTCCTGGTCCAGAAGCCAGGAAGTTGCCTGTTGATGGAGGAGGCAAACAGGTCTATTTGAGGTGTATCCCACTGGTGGACCAGATCCAGGAAGACATCTCTGTGAAGCATCCATTTGTGGTTGTTTGTGATGGTTCTGCTGAGATAACCTGCCTGGAAGTTGTGAAGGGAGGGGATGTAAACTGCCTGCAGGGTAATCACCTGTAAGGTGGTCAGCTCTGACAACAGCAGAGCTAGTCTGCAAAGAAGGTAAGATTTGGTCCCTCCCTGTTGTTGAGATACCACAGGACAGTGGGGTTGTCCATGAAAATCTTGAGTGGGCCTTGCTGGAGATACGGTAGGAAAGCTTGTAGAGCAAGGAGGATTGCCCTCACCTCTCTGACATTGATGTGCTCTAGTTTGTGTGCATCTGGCCACAAACCCTGCAAATGTCTTTGGCCTAACATTGCTCCCCAGCCCAGATCTGAAGCATCTGTATGTATGATTTGTGTGGGTGTGGCTGGTTGGAGAGGGAGGCCTGGTTCGCTGGCTACTTGTACCAGCCACCACTCAATTTCTTGTTTCAAACAAGGTAGAAGGGGGGACTCGGAATTCCAGGGGATGAGAATGTTGGGTCTAGGCTGACCGAAGATACCACTGTAGCTTTCTCATGTGCAGTCTTGCTAAGGGGAGCATGGGTACAGTGTCTGCCATGTAACCCAGAAGTCTCAGGTACTGCCTTGCTGTCAGTTCTGATGCTTGGAGGATGCAGAACAGGTGGTCTGTCAAGGATACCACCTTGTCTGACGGCAGGAAGGCCTTCATGAGGTCTGTGCGAATCCTGCACCTCAGAAAGACAATGTCCTGTGTGGGCTCCAGGTGAGACTTTGGGAAATTTATCTGAAATTCTAGAGACTACAATAGGGACAGAAGAAGCTGTGTGTGAAGGAGGGGGTCTTTTGATTGTCTGCCTGAATCAGCAGGTCATCTAGGAAGGGGAATATTTGGATACCCTTTGTCCTGCAATAAGCGATGACTGGAGCCAGACATTTTGTAAATACCCTGGGTGCAGTGGAAAGCCCAAAGGGCAAAGCAGAGAATTGAAAATGGGATGAGCCTGCCAAAAATCTCAGGTATTTCCTGAATGTGGGCTTTACTGGGATGTGTAGATAAGCATCCTTTATATCTGGGGTTGCCATGAACCCTTGGGGCAGGAGCAGGGGGAAGAAGTTGGGGAGAGTGAGCATCCTGAAGGTAGGGGACCTTTAGGAAAAGGTTGAGACGAGAAATATCTAGTATAGGTCTCCATGGTCCATCCTTTCTGGGTACCAGAAAAATTCTGGAATAGAATCCTCTTCCTTTTGTTTATAGACACACAGGTTCTATGGTGCCTTGAGTCAGTAGAGGTTGCAGTACAGGTTGCAGGAGGTGGAGGTAACTGGTGGGGGACTGAGGAGTGCCCTTTTGTACTGGGGGGGGGGGGTGATCCAGGTCATAAAGTAACCATTTTGGATGATGGAATGAATCCATTTGTCTGATGTAATGTGGGGCCACACAGAGAGACAGAGAGATACGGGCAGATAGGGGTAGAGGGATAGGAGGGGTTGGTAGTAAGGCTGGCAGGTAGTCAGATACTACCTGCCTTATCTTGAAAGGGAGGCCTCTGGCTGTGGGCTGGAGAAGCTCTGGCCAGAGGGGGCTGTTTTCTAGGCGGTCTCCTGGGCCTGGAAGGAGCCATAAGACAAGATTGTTTCCTTATGAATTGAGTTTTGGCAGGGTAGTTCCTATGGAACTTGGGAATGGGCGAAACTAGCAGGTGTTTGAGGTCCTGCATTTCTTTGCCTTTTTGCTGTACAGACTTGAAGAGGTCAGCTACTTTAGTGCCAAACAAGGCAGAATGATCTAAAGGGGCATTAGTAAGCTTAGCCCTGAAGTCATCAATTAGGGGCTGTAGATGTATCCAACAATACCTCCTTAAAGCAGAAGCTGATGCAGCTGACCTAGCTGAGGCTTCATCTGCATCATAACTGCACCTTACGGGAGTGTCAATTCACCTGAGAGGTGACAGCAAGGAGGGAGGACAGTAAGGCTTTGGCTGCACAGTCTGGGATGTCGGCCAATTCCTTGGTGGCTTTGTCCAGCAGGGCTAAGGAGCACTTGGCCATGAGAGTCTGGTAATTTGTGACCCTGAAAGACAGAGTGCAGAAATGTAGATTTTCTTGCCTAGACGTTCCATTGTCTTGCTGTCCTTGTCATTCTTGGAAGAATGGTTGTAGTAGGTAGAAGTTTGGAAGACCTATCAGTGGCGATGGAATTAGTGGCTGGGTCAGCTGGAGAGCACTTAAGGAGAAATTTCTCTGATTCTGGAACTTTGTACAGTCTGTCAGCCCTGCGTGGGCAGGAGGCTGCGAGTCAGGGTTGAGAGATGCTGAAGAAAAGGCATCCAGAAATCCCGGCAGAATAGCAGGGACAGCAGAAGGACTGGGAAAGTCCATCTGTAAGAGGTCACAGAACCTCTTCTGCACCTCAGTTATGTCAGTGAATTCCCACTTAAAGTGGTCTTTCATTTTGCAGACCGTTTCCCCAAAGGTTAAATCCTCAACTGGGGAGTCAGACTAAATGAACTCTTCTTCTGGGGAGCCATATCCCAGGGGAGAGGCGATCTGTGAGGTGTAGGAGAGGGAGTCCTCTGAGGAGGAGTCAGAAAGTTCTCTTAGTCTCTCCTTACAGTATCAGAGATTTGTGGCCTAGGACTAAAGAGTAGAGGGACTATGCTGGGGCTTCCTACCAAGGTGGGGGCGTAGGGCCATGGAGGCATTGAAAAGGCTTTGGCTGAAGGCTTGCCAATCGGGTGTGCTTTCAGGCAGTAGAGAGAGATGTTTTGTCTTTTGTTTCTTCTTAAGAGGCCTAGCTGGCATCCAGGTAGGAGAAGGCCTCAAGACAGAGGAATGGATGGGACTGGCAGAACCAGACGGGCCCAGAGAGAGTGCAGGTTCGGATGCCAGTAATGCCTCTACAGATGTGCCGTCCGCTCAGGATTGTGTGGCTTCCTTGTAGGTACCCAAGTTATACTGACTGGCGGAAGCAGAATCCTCTGCCAGGCCGATGTTGGCCACAGGCTGAAGTACGGGCAATAGAGGTGCAGCAACGTAGACCACATGGATTTGGCCTTCTTAGGTGGTTCTGTCTGGGCATCTGAAGTGCCTTCCATCCTTAACTCAAGTTGCTTTAACCGCTGGTTCTCTAGGAAAAGGTTCAAAGCACGCAAACGGCGATGTAAGGTCTTAGGAACAAACGCCTGACAAATAGGGTAATTCTTGTGGTCGTGGTCTTTACCCAAACAAAAAAGGCAGTGATCGTGGGTGTCTTTGTGGAGAATCTGCCGGCCGCACTTACACTTGCCCCTTCCGGATGACATGAAGAAACTATATCAAGAAAAAAGAAGGACTGAAAGGTTCCCCAATGGGATACTTATCTGATTATTTCTAATCCAACATCAGCGAGTAGCAGAACACCAGGGGTACGACTGGCAGGCTGAAACGTTCTGAGGGCTGGTGCATGCAGACATCACTTTTTTTGCCCACGTACCTGCTGCCACGTCAGAAGCCCAACGCACCCTGAGGGATTGAAAAACTTTGGAATACTGGCTGGACGTACAAAAGGAAGAAGGGTAAACCCATATGTAGAATACTGCAACATTGGAATAGAAGGATATCTACACTTATAAGCCACAGGAGATGTGGATCCCACCAAAGAGCGAACAGAGGACTTAGCATCAGAATCAGGCAGACCTGACAAAAACCCTCCTAGCTGAGAAAAAAAGAGATAAAATATACCTGGTTGTGTGAGTTTGATAGTTATTAATAACAAAAACGTCAGTGTGGCAGAAGTGTAGACCCTCTTCTCCTGCCTCTTCCATAGCTCGATTACGCTTGCCTGAAGGAAGAAGTTTAGAAAAAGGAAAAAGCCAAGAAGGCTCATCAGCAGCGAAAGAAACCACAGCAAGATCAGGACGACTATTATGAAGAAACTTGAAAGCCTCAGGCACCTTATAAAAGTGGTCAAGCTTCTTAACAACAGGAAGCTGGGAATCAGGAGCCAAAGCACTAGCTGAAAAAGTAACAGAAGGCATACGGCAGTCCATCTGCAACAACTCATATCTTTTCTGGATGTCAAACTCTAGAGCAGACCCAGTTAAAATGTTCAGTCCTATGAAAGAATAGTTGTGTAAAATTTTACCATAACCATAGATGTTCTTCTCTTCCATGTTGCAGTATTCCAACATTTGGGTTTTCCTCTCTTGATACCCGAATGTCCGGCCAGTATACAAAAGCTTCTAGTCACTGCTAGGTACGTAGGACACCTGACATTGGCTCAGGGAACTTGGGCCACAAAAGTGACTTCTGCATGTACCTTTCCTCAGAACTGAACGCCCCAGTCGGACACAAGTCTCTGGAAGCTGTATAGGCTCTATGTCACGCAGGAAAAGACAGTTCAGATGGACAGAAGGGGGAGAGGTGGGAGGGAATGAATACTGCAACATGGAAGAAAGGACATTTATGAGTATGGTAACATTTTACACAACTATTTTATGTCCTTCTATTCTCATGTTGCAGTATTCTAACTGTTGAGTTAGTGCCATAGCTCACAAGGAAGAAGAGGGAGGTGGTATGGAGCTACTCTCCACAAAGCCATGAAGTATTGCTCATGCAAACCCCGCTTTGGATCTGGAAAGATGATCCAACTTGCAGTGTTTAGTGAAGGTGTGTACAGATGACCAGGTAGCGTCCAAAGATGGAAGCAGTGCCCAATCCTTTGAAGAATGCCCCAGATGAAGCCATGGCTCTGGTGGAGTGGGCCTTAATTCTGGATTTGAGATGCTTCCTAAGGAATGTGCAGCAAAAGGATCTAGCTTTGGAGATGCAAACAGAAATTATCTTTGTCACCGCCTTTCCCAGGGCTCTAGGGGGGAAGGAGACAATGAACTGGTCCGATTTCCTAAAGGCCTTAGTCTTGTCAAGGTAAGATCTTAGCTGTCTCTGAACATCAAGGAAATACTTGGGGATGAGGAAAAAAGGTGGGCAGGTGAATACCCTGATTTAGGGATAACTCACTGACCGCCTTCGGCATAAAGGAGGGGTTGGCCCTCAGGGTCACCCTATCCTTGTGGAAGACTAGGAAGGAAGGAGTTGCCATGAGTGCCTTGAGTTCTGACACTCTCCTGGCTGATGTGAGGGCCACCAGGAGTACAGTTTTCCAAGTACAATGTTTCAGAGAAGCCTTGGAGGCTGGTCCAAATGGGGCAACGGTGAGTTTTTTTACAAAATAGTTCAGATCCCAAGGAGGAGGGATCTGACTCTAGGGTCTGAGGAGTAATACTCCCTTAAGGAATAACTTGGAAAGGAGACAGGAGGCTAAAGAAGCATCAACAGGCAGACAGGCTGAAATAGAAGCAAGATGTGCCTTAACAGAACAATATGCCAACCCTCCATGGAGTAATTCACACAGATAGGATAGCACTAATGAGACCTCTGTTTTTAATGGGTCTGGCTGTCTTTGCTGACACCACATGGAGAACCTCTTCCATTTAGACAGATAAGATCTCCTGGTATTAGGTTTCCTGGCCTCCTGCAGGACTGCAAGCACATCCTCAGTGTAAAGGTGCCTCAAAGGATCAGAATTCTATCACCCACAGGGTTAGATTCAGAGATTCCGAGTGGAGATGGATTAGGGATCCTTTGTCCTGTGAGAGAAGGTCCACTTTGTGAGGTAACTTCTGGTGATTGCCCAAGGCTATTTGCAAAAGGAAGGGGAACCAATGCTGTTTTGACCAAAAGGGAATCAGCAAGATTTATGGTCTGTCCGGCTGGGTCTTCATCAGGACTTTTTTTAATTAATGGGGAGGGGGGAATGCATACAGAAACATCCCCTTCCATGAGATGGAGATGGCATCTGTTGCCCTTGCTAAGGGACTGGGTAGCCTGGTGCAAAATAGTGGTAGTTGTCTGTTCACAGGGGAGGTAAACAGATCTATTTGAGACATACCCCACCTGTGGACAATGGCCAGAAATGCATCCCTATAAAGCATCCATTTCTGGGATTGTGACAGGGACCTGCTCAAGATGTCTGCCTGAATGTTCTGAGCTGAAGGGATATAGACTGCCCACAGGGAGATTCCATGTTGGGCTGCCAGATCCCATGCCTGGAGAGCAAGTCCACAAAGCAAATAGGATTCGGTTACCCCCTGTTTGCTCACATACCAAAGAACGGTAGTATTGTTTGTGAACAATTTCAGGGGACCTTGTTTTAGGGAATGAAGGAAAGCTGTCAAATGATTGCTCTAATTTCCCTGACACTGATGTGCTCCCGCCATACCCAGTGCTTTCAGGCTGAACAGAGTAGCCCCCTAGCCCAGATCTGAGGCATCTATGTATACCTCCTGGACAGGGGGAAGGGGCTGCAGTGAAAGTCCTGGGTTGAGCATTACCTGGGAATGAATGTGAAAGGGGTGTCAAACCACTGATTGCTCTAATTTCCCTGACACTGCATGGTAACATCCGGGCGGGTCACAGAGAGTCCCTTGTTTAGGTGACATTCCTGAGCCCACCACAAAATTCTCTTTGAAGGCAAGGTATTATTTGAATGACAGTGTCTAAATCCTGGCAGTGCTGTGTCCATACATTTTGAGATACCATTGTAACTTCCTCATATGCAGTTTGGCATTGGGAAGCACCAGAATACAAGATGCCATGAACCCTAATGCTTGAAGGACTGTCTCTGCAGTCAGCACGGACTGATGAGATAGTTGATGGAAGTAAAGTGACAGACTCTTTTGTTTGTCCGGGGTTAAAAAGGCCATCTGGGCTGCTGTATTCAGTCTCACACCCAGAAAGCACATGTCTTGAGAGGGTACTAGACTGGACTTTATTTCGCTCACAGAATACCCTAGGCATCTTAGCACTGCTATAACATATTCCAGATGCTGTAGAAGGTCTTCCTTTTCTTGAGCCAGAATCAGGCAGTCGTCTAAATAAGGATAGATTTGAATTCCTTGTAGCCTGAAGTAAGCTATCACTGGAGCCAGAACCTTTGTGAATACTCTGGGCAGTAGATAAGCCAAAGGGCAATGCAGAGAACTGATAATGAGAATCTCCAGCTCGAAACCGCAGATACTTCCTGCAACTTAGCCTGATAGGCACATGAAGGTAAGCTTCCTTGAGATCTAAAGTTACCATCCAGTGATCTTTGCCCAGCAGGGGTAAAGCTGTTGTAACGTCAACATCTTGAACTTGGGAATGTCCAGATAAGTGTTGAGGAGAGATAAATCCAAAATCGGTCTCCACGTGTTCCCCTTCTTTGGTACTAGGAACATGCGAGAATAAAATCCTAGGCCCCTTTCTGATACAGGGACTGGCTAAATGGCCCCATTTGGAGTAACTGAGAAACTTGCTTGTGAGCCTCTTTTCTTTGTGGAGGAGGAACGTCTGGCATGCCTTTGAAAGGGGCATTGTATGGAAATAAAATCTGTAACCGTGGTGAATGATGTCCAACACCCATCTGTCTTGAGTAATTAAATCCCAATTTTCTTTGAAAAGAGACAGTCGTCCTCCCAAAGGAGCTGCCAGACGAGAATCTACTGGCAGCTGAAAAGGCAGGTCATTGGGTCTGTTTACGAAAGGACTGACCCCTGCCCTCACCAGAAGTCTGAGCAGGTGAACTCCCTGTTCTAGGCCTAAAAGAACCTTGAGCCCTGCCCCTACCACGTCTAGACCTACCCCTAGACTTGGAATCATAAGCAGGATATGTCCACCCCTTAGCAGGCCAATTTCTACTAAACTTCGGTGGCTGTACCTGCAAAAATCTTTAACAGTTTGCATAGACTTAGCTTTGTCCTCCATTTTCTTTAAAACTGCTTCCACAGGTGAACCAAACAACACATCAGACTGTAAAGGAGCATCCAAAATCCTTGTCTTAACATGCTCAGCCAAATTTTGATCCCTCAACCAGGCATGCCTGCGAAGAACAGAACTAGTGGCAGCCACCCTCGAGGAGGCCTGCACAGCATCAAAACCACATTGCAAAGAATGCTTGCCCACTTGTTCAGACACATAAACTAAATCCAGCAATTCTTTACAATCAATACCTTCCGCCAAAGCATCCACCTTAGATTTCAATTGTGAAAGGAGATAATTTTGATATTTCAGCATGTGAAACTGACAATTCAACGCCTCATGGCTAGAGTGGAAGAAGTATACACTTTCTTACCCCACCTATCCAACGCCGTTGCCTCTTTGTCAGTGGGAACAGGATTTTAACCACAGAGGCCTTAACACCTTTAGGCCCCTGAGAAACAGTTTCTGGGTCCGCCCTAGGACTCTTAAACAAATACTTATGAGCTTGGGCACCCTATAGTACCTATCAGGTTTAACAGGAGCAGGAGGCAAAGAATCAGGGTTCAGGGAAGCCTCTGCAAAACATCTTCCACCACATGTAACACAGGAGGTATAGCTAAGGGCCTATGCTGGGGTAAAACAAGAATTCCCTAAGCCTCTTCCTGGAATCAGAGTAATCCTGGCCTTCCCATTTAAAGTGCTCCCTCATGGAATGCAGAGTCTCTGAAAATGAAAAATCCTCAGGAGGAGAAGCCGAAGGAGTGGCATCATCCACATCAGGATCAGAATAATGAGGACACTCCTGCAAATCTTCCATAGAAGACTCAGAAGCCCTGAACCCTGTTCAAAACTGTCAAACTCTGGTTCCACCCTAGGCCTCTTATCAGGAGGTCCATAGAACCTCTAATCATAGTAATCAAATCTTCTGCCATTTTAAGCATATGTTTCTTAGGTACAGAACCCGAAATGCTAGGAGAAGCCCCTACTGAAGCTGAACTTGGCCTACCTCTAAAAGAAGTTTTGGCAACAGAAGGAGAGGCTCCAACTACTTTGGGAAGAGAGGGAAGAATAGTTACCTGAGAAGCCCTTCAGCCTGGCCTGCCTCCTGAGAGGGTACATCCTGTAACAGTAAAGTTTCTGCCTGAGACTCCATAGAAACTCCTGGCAAAACCTCTGGCTCCACTGAGCCTCCTAAAGAACCGGCGTCCGGGACTGCCGGTTCATCAACCCTAGGCTTCGCTGTTTTGTCCTTGCGCTTCTTGGGCCAGCCGGAGCATCCGGCGGCATTTTATAATTACAACGCTTCCCAAACACTAATCTGGCACAGTCTAACCTCCTCTTAATAGTGCGTTTGTTAAACCTAGCACAAGAGCGGCAACCAACAACGTCGTGCTCAGGCCCTAAACAAGGTATACACAATGTATGGTAATCCCTATGAGGTATTTGTTTCCCACAAGAAATACAGTTATTCACTTTTTCTGACATCCGCTTAAATACTGAGGCAAGAAAAACCAAAATGTTCCCCAACGGGTACTTAGCCAACTCTGATTCGGTCTGAAACTCCGGTTTCGAAATATTTCAGAACGCCAGCCTGCACTCGCAAAACTGCTCCTGCATCGGACCACGCGGCAAAAAGACTGAGGATATGACGCCGGTCATGCGCATTAGTACCCTGACGTACTGACGTCAGTCTAATGCGCCCTGACCGACGTCAGCCTTATACTCTGGTATTCGGGCCGACTGGATGCGGACTATACCCAATAGTAAGGACTGCAGCAATGGAAAACGAAGAACATCGATATCAAGAAAAAAGAAGGACTGAAAGGTTCCCCAATGGGATACTTATCTGATTATTTCTAATCCAACATCAGCGAGTAGCAGAACACCAGGGGTACGACTGGCAGGCTGAAACGTTCTGAGGGCTGGTGCATGCAGACATCACTTTTTTTGCCCACGTACCTGCTGCCACGTCAGAAGCCCAACGCACCCTGAGGGATTGAAAAACGGGGGATTGAAAAACTTTGGAATACTGGCTGGACGTACAAAAAAGGAAGAAGGGTAAACCCATATGCAGAATACTGCAACATTGGAATAGAAGGATATCTACACTTATAAGCCACAGGAGATGTGGATCCCACCAAAGAGCGAACAGAGGACTTAGCATCAGAATCAGGCAGACCTGACAAAACCCCTCCTAGCTGAGAAAAAAAGAGATAAAATATACCTGGTCGTGTGAGTTTGATAGTTATTAATAACAAAAACGTCAGTGTGGTAGAAGTGTAGACCCTCTTCTCCTGCCTCTTCCATAGCTCGATTACGCTTGCCCGAAGGAAGAAGTTTAGAAAAAGGAAAAAGCCAAGAAGGCTCATCAGCAGCGAAAGAAACCACAGCAAGATCAGGACGACTATTATGAAGAAACTTGAAAGCCTCAGGCACCTTATAAAAGTGGTCAAGCTTCTTAACAACAGGAAGCTGGGAATCAGGAGCCAAAGCACTAGCTGAAAAAGAATCCAAAACAGAAGTAACAGAAGGCATACGGCAGTCCATCTGCAACAACTCATATCTTTTCTGGATGTCAAACTCTAGAGCAGACCCAGTTAAAATGTTCAGTCCTATGAAAGAATAGTTGTGTAAAATTTTACCATAACCATAGATGTTCTTCTCTTCCATGTTGCAGTATTCCAACATTTGGGTTTTCCTCTCTTGATACCCGAATGTCCGGCCAGTATACAAAAGCTTCTAGTCACTGCTAGGTACGTAGGACACCTGACATTGGCTCAGGGAACTTGGGCCACAAAAGTGACTTCTGCATGTACCTTTCCTCAGAACTGAACGCCCCAGTCGGACACAAGTCTCTGGAAGCTGTATAGGCTCTATGTCACCCAGGAAAAGACAGTTCAGATGGACAGAAGGGGGAAAGGTGGGAGGGAATGAATACTGCAACATGGAAGAAAGGACATTTATGAGTATGGTAACATTTTACACAACTATTTTATGTCCTTCTATTCTCATGTTGCAGTATTCTAACTGTTGAGTTAGTGCCATAGCTCACAAGGAAGAAGAGGGAGGTGGTATGGAGCTACTCTCCACAAAGCCATGAAGTATTGCTCATGCAAACCCCGCTTTGGATCTGGAAAGATGATCCAACTTGCAGTGTTTAGTGAAGGTGTGTACAGATGACCAGGTAGCGTCCAAAGATGGAAGCAGTGCCCAATCCTTTGAAGAATGCCCCAGATGAAGCCATGGCTCTGGTGGAGTGGGCCTTAATTCTGGATTTGAGATGCTTCCTAAGGAATGTGCAGCAAAAGGATCTAGCTTTGGAGATGCAAACAGAAATTATCTTTGTCACCGCCTTTCCCAGGGCTCTAGGGGGGGAAGGAGACAATGAACTGGTCCGATTTCCTAAAGGCCTTAGTCTTGTCAAGGTAAGATCTTAGCTGTCTCTGAACATCAAGGAAATACTTGGGGATGAGGAAAAAAGGTGGGCAGGTGAATACCCTGATTTAGGGATAACTCACTGACCGCCTTCGGCATAAAGGAGGGGTTGGCCCTCAGGGTCACCCTATCCTTGTGGAAGACGAGGAAGGAAGGAGTTGCCATGAGGGCCTTGAGTTCTGACACTCTCCTGGCTGATGTGAGGGCCACCAGGAGTACAGTTTTCCAAGTACAATGTTTCAGAGAAGCCTTGGAGGCTGGTCCAAATGGGGCAACGGTGAGTTTTTTTACAAAATAGTTCAGATCCCAAGGAGGAGGGATCTGACTCCTAGGGGGTCTGAGGAGTAATACTCCCTTAAGGAATAACTTGGAAAGGAGACAGGAGGCTAAAGAAGCATCAACAGGCAGACAGGCTGAAATAGAAGCAAGATGTGCCTTAACAGAACAATATGCCAACCCTCCATGGAGTAATTCACACAGATAGGATAGCACTAATGAGACCTCTGTTTTTAATGGGTCTGGCTGTCTTTGCTGACACCACATGGAGAACCTCTTCCATTTAGACAGATAAGATCTCCTGGTATTAGGTTTCCTGGCCTCCTGCAGGACTGCAAGCACATCCTCAGTGTAAAGGTGCCTCAAAGGATCAGAATTCTATCACCCACAGGGTTAGATTCAGAGATTCCGAGTGGAGATGGATTAGGGATCCTTTGTCCTGTGAGAGAAGGTCCACTTTGTGAGGTAACTTCTGGTGATTGCCCAAGGCTATTTGCAAAAGGAAGGGGAACCAATGCTGTTTTGACCAAAAGGGAATCAGCAAGATTTATGGTCTGTCCGGCTGGGTCTTCATCAGGACTTTTTTTAATTAATGGGGAGGGGGGAATGCATACAGAAACATCCCCTTCCATGAGATGGAGATGGCATCTGTTGCCCTTGCTAAGGGACTGGGTAGCCTGGTGCAAAATAGTGGTAGTTGTCTGTTCACAGGGGAGGTAAACAGATCTATTTGAGACATACCCCACCTGTGGACAATGGCCAGAAATGTATCCCTATAAAGCATCCATTTCTGGGATTGTGACAGGGACCTGCTCAAGATGTCTGCCTGAATGTTCTGAGCTGAAGGGATATAGACTGCCCACAGGGAGATTCCATGTTGGGCTGCCAGATCCCATGCCTGGAGAGCAAGTCCGCAAAGCAAATAGGATTCGGTTACTCCCTGTTTGCTCACATACCAAAGAACGGTAGTATTGTTTGTGAACAATTTCAGGGGACCTTGTTTTAGGGAATGAAGGAAAGCTGTCAAATGATTGCTCTAATTTCCCTGACACTGATGTGCTCCCGCCTGAAAGTGTGGGACCACATACCCAGTGCTTTCAGGCTGAACAGAGTAGCCCCCTAGCCAAGATCTGAGGCATCTATGTATACCTCCTGGACAGGGGGAAGGGGCTGCAGTGAAAGTCCTGGGTTGAGCATTACCTGGTTTAATCACCACAGAATTTTCTACCTCAGACATGGGAGGAAGGGGATGATGAAGTCCAAGGGTTGTGACTGTTGGCTCCCACAGGAATTTAGGTACCACTGCAGTTTCCTCATGTGCAGCCTTGCCAGGGGAAGCAAGGTAATAGTGAAGGCCATGTAACCCAGCAACATGAGGTACTACCTGGCTGTCAAAGCAGTGGCTTTGAAAACGATCACCAAGTATTGGGTCAGAGTTTCCACTTTCTGGGGTGGCAGAAATGCCCTCATAAAATATGTCCTTATTCTGCAGTCCAGAAAAAAACTGGTCCTGGGAAGGATTCAGGTTGGACTTGGGAAAGTTTATGTTGAATCCCAGAGCCCAAAGTACGGAGATGACTTGGAGAAGTTGGCTGTGTAGAGATTTGGGACATTCTGCCTGAATCAGGAGGTCGTCCAGGTATGGGAAAATTTGGATCCCTTGGACTCTGCAGAAGGCCATACAGGGGAGACAGGCATTTGGTGAAGACCCTTGGTGCAGTAGATATTCCAAAGGGCAAGGCAGAGAACTGAAAGTGTGGAACCAACAAGCAAACTGCAGGAATTTCCTGTAGCTGGACCTGATAGGTATGTGGCAGTAGGCATCCTTTATGTTCAAGGTGGCTAGAAATCCATGAGTTATCAGCAAAGAAAAAATGGCTTGAAAAGTCAGCATATGAATGGTGGGAACCTTTAAAAACAGGTATAGGTGGGAGAGGTCCAGGATAGCCCTCCGGATCTGTCCTTCCAGGGTAACAAGAAAGAGTCATGAATAACCCCCCCACCTTTCTTCCCTGGAGAAACTGGTTATATGGTTCCTTGATAAAGGAGGTTGTCTATGACAGGCTGGAAAATATGTAGTTGGTCTTTGGGTGGCTGGGGAATCCCTGTGGAAGAAGGGGGAATGACCCAGGACATGAAGTAACTCTTTTCTATAATGGACAGGGCCAAGCATGGACTAGAGTGTCTCTGGGGGACTCCCACAGAGGGGGAATTAGAGAGAGCATAATACTCGCTGCACTTCGTGTTGGAAGGAGAGGTGAAGAGATGGCAGCAAGGCTGACCCCACTTTAGATAGATCTTGTCTGCTAGTGACGGATTTAGAGACCACTCGTAAGGCATCAGAATAGATCGGCTGAGCTTGTCTGCCAGGATGTTGGACTCCTCGGAAGGTGCATTGTCACCAGAAAACAGCTGCTTGAGATTGCCCACTCCCACAATCTCATGGCCTCATGGCAAAGGGGATAGGACCTGGTTCCCCCCTGTTTGTTGATGTACCAGACCACTGACATAGTTATCCATCTGTATGGCAACAGTCTCAGAAGGAAGAGAGGCATGGAGTGCTTGCAATGCTAAAAGCACCACCTTCATCTCCAGGACACTGATAAGCAGACTGGTCTCCAGAGCAGACCATGTGCCTTGGACCGTCCTTCCCATGCAGTCCCCCACCTGAGTAGGGAGGCGTATGTGGTCACTGTGGTCATGGGAGAGGGAAGAATAAACGTCCAACCCAGGAGAAGGTCCTGGGATTGGAGCCACCAAAGAAGGGAGCCCCTGCAAACTTGAGACAGCAGAACAGGATGGGACAGAGGAAGGTCTAAAAAGGACCACTGAACCTTTAAGTACATGGCAGGACCCTCACATGAAGGCGCACAGTTGGGACAAGGGTGATCGGGACATGGACCTCAACTCCCGAAGAACTAAGCCTGCCAGGGGTAATTGGGCTTGAAGAATGTCCTGTACATGATGGCGGAGTGAAGACAGCCTGTCTGGAGGCAGAAAAACCTTGTCTTGTATAGTGTCTAGTCGGGCCCCTATGAAATCCAACACCTGAATTGGTGCCAGTTGGCACTTGGTGAGATTCATGGTAATATCCAGGGACAGGGCTTTAAGAAGATCATCCCTAGTCTGCATTAGCAGATGCCTGGAGGGAGCAGAGAGGAGCCAATTGTCCAGGTAGGAAAATACCTGAAATCCCTGCAGCCGCAGGTGAGCTGCCACTACCACCATTACTTTGGTAAACACCTGGGGGGCAGTGGTGAGTCAAAGGGGAGTACTATGAACTGAAAATGACTGGCTCTCAGCCGGAAGCGGAGAAACCTCCAGGAGCACCTGTCCATCTTGATGTGGTAAGTATGCATCCTGGAGGTCCAGTGAGCCCATCATTGTTCATCTGCAGGAAGGGTAGAATGGACTGAAGGGTGACCACCCGAAACTTTGTCTTGGCAATGGACAGGTTCAGGGTTGAGAGATCTAGAATGGGTCTCAAGTCCCCTATTTTCTTTGGCACCAAAAAAATAAGAAGTTATGTACTCACCATAACGTTCCATCTGAGTAGATAAGCCTCATTTGTCAGCAACCTGTGGGTATCGGATCCGACTTCGGATCCGAGCTGGCAGTTTTCAACAGCTTAGATCCGAGCTCCTAGCTCCTCCCTCTACCCATAAACCCCTGCCAACCCTGACTGACCCCAGATCAAGTTTGCCCCCAAGCAGCAACTGCTACAGATTTACCAATTTCAAATGTCATCTCTGAAGACAGCAAAAGTGAATGATGGAAGGTCAGGGGGAAGGAGGGGGGGATGGTTGCTGACAAATGAAGTTTATCTACTCAGATGGAACGTTATGGTAAGTACATAACTTCTTAATCTGAAGTAGTTAACTTCATTTGTGCAGCAACCTGTGGGACAGAGTCCCCAGCTACCTGAATCTTGGGCGGCCATCATGGAAGGATGTTCCGGAGCACTGCAGAACCAAAGGATGCTCTCCCTCTGGAGATAATATCCAGCTTATAATGGTTGATAAAGGTATGAGATGAGGCCCAAGTGGTGGCCGAACAAATATTTAAAGGAACCCTGGATCTAAAAGCAGCAGAGGTAGACATAGATCGGGTAGAGTGGGCACGGACTCCCTGAGGCGCGGGCCTACCAGAACTTTCATAAGCCAAAAGAATACATTGTGAGATCCATCGAGACAATGTAACTTTGGATACAGATTTACCCAGATTCTTTTTGGCAAAGGAGACGAACAACTGGTCGGATTGCCTATGACCAGATGTCCTGTGAATATAGAATCGAAGTTGTCTATGCACATCCAACGAGTGTAATTTGTATTCTCCTTTGTTGTGATAGTTGGGAAAGAAGACTGGTAGATTAATGGACTGGTTGATATTAGACTCAGAAGCAACCTTAGGGAGAAAGGAGGGAATGGTCCTGAGGTAGACTCCATCCTTGTGGAAGGTTAGATACGGGGGTTTGACACAAAGGGCCTGAATTTCAGAAACTCTTCTGGCAGAGGTGATGGCGACGAGAAAGGCCGTCTTCCAAGACAAATACTTGAGTTCCACTGAAGCTGCAGGCTCAAAGGGGGGAGCTGTGAAAGCCTGAAGCACCAACGACAAATCCCACGGAGGTACCACTTTCCTTTACCGGAGGTCTGAGCAGGAAGGTCTTGCACAGCTTAGAAGTGATCAAGGGACGCAGATCATGTCCGACATGGTAGTGAGAGATAGCGGCTAGTTGAACCTTGACAGTGAAACATCTAGCTCCCTGGTGAAATAATCCTGATAAGAAGTCTAGCACCACAGGTAAAGGAGATGTGAAGGGATCCAAGTTTTGACGTTCTGTCCAGATAGAGAAACGTCTCCATTTGCTACTGTAAACCTTCCTAGTAGAAGGCTTATGGGCTGCAACTAGAATAGCTTTGACTGGGGATGAGATGCCGGGAGTCCTGGCTAGGAGTGGAACTGGAGCAGCCAAGCTGTGAGCTTGAGGCTGTCCAGGTTCGGGGTCAGGAGACCCAGGGGGTGGGAGATCAGATCCGGGAGGGGATCTAGAATCCACGGAGGATTCACCAGATGAGACCAAAGGTAAGGAAACCAGGTTTGACAAGGCCAAAATGGGGCAATTAGGATAATCTTGCTCCCCAACCGACTGGCTTTCTGTAGAAACTTTAGCATCAGGGGGAGAGGTGGATAAGCATAAAGCAGACCGGGAGGCCAAACATGCACCAGAGCGTCTCTCGGGGATTCCCCGACTTGGGGAATTAAAGCAAAATAGCTGTTGCGTTTGGTGTTTGAGGGAGAGGCGAAAAGATCGCAACAGGGCTGCCCCCATTTGGCAAAAATCTGATTCGCTACGTGCGGATTGAGAGACCACTCGTAAGGGGAAAGGATGGTGCGACTGAGTTTGTCCGCCAAGATGTTGGACCGTCCCGGAATGTGCGTTGCAATGAGAAAACGGTTGGTGGAGATCGCCCATTCCCACACTCTCATGGCCTCTCGACAGAGCGGGTAAGACCTGGTTCCCCCTTGTTTGTTGATGTACCAGACAACCGACATGTTGTCCGTCTGGATCGCAATCGTCCCTACGGGAAGAAGGTCCTGAAGTGCTTGCAACGCTAACAGCACTGCCCTCATCTCTAGGACATTGATATGCAAAGACGTCTCCGTATCGTTCCACGTGCCTTGGACAGTCCTGCCTGAGAGTGCCCCCCCCCACCCGAGGCGAGAGGCGTCCATGGTCACCGTGGCCAGGGGAGGGGCCATAGAGAAGGGGCGTCCCGTGTGGAGATCCGAAGATTGCAGCCACCACACGAGAGCCCTCTTGCAAGCCCTGCTGAGGGAAATGGGATGACTCGGAGGGTAGTGGAGAAAAGACCACTGGACTTGGAGGGTCCACTGTAAGACCCTCATGTTGAGACGTGCCATTGGTAACAAGTTGATTGCCGCTGCCATAGAGCCTAGAGCCCTCAGGACCAACTCCGCTGGAGGAGATGAAGATAGGAGGATGGCCCGCACATGAAACCTCAGAGTTCGAATTCTCTCTGGGGTTAAGAAGGCTACAAGATTGATTGTGTCTAACCTGGCCCCGATGAAATCTATGACTCGGGTCGGGTGAGAGCAAATTTGTCTATATTTATTGTGATCCCTAGCCATGGAGCAAGGCGAAGAAAATTATCCCTGGCTGTACAGAGTAGATGCCTTGTCGAGGCGGTCAGGAGCCAGTCGTCCAGGTACGGAAAAACCTGTATTCCCTGGAGCCTCAGGTGGGCTGCTATCACTGCTAACACTTTGGTAAACACCCTGGGGGCTGAGGTGAGACCAAAGGGGAGAGCCCTGAATTGGTAGTGACTGGCCCCTAGCCAGAAGCGGAGAAACCTCCTGGATCGTCTGTCCATTAGAATATGGTAGTAAGCATCGTTGAGGTCTATCGAGCACATCCAATTGTTCTCCCGTAATAGGGGGAGAATAGATTGAAGAGTGACCATCCGGAACTTTTCTTTGGTTACTGAAAGGTTCAAAAGGGAGAGATCGAGGATTGGCCTCAAGTCCCCCGTCTTTTTTGGCACCAAAAAGAACCTGGAGTAAAAACCCGATCCAAGCTGGTCTGGGGGGACGTGTTGGATGGCTCTTTTTTCTAGGAGCTGCCGAATTTCCGCAGCTGCGACCTCCCTCTGATCGGGTGGGACATTGGGGAGGTGTTTGGGGAAGAGAAGAGGGCAAGAGAAGGGATCTGGTAACCTCTGGATATGATGCGAAGCACCCAGCGGTCTGTCGTGATGGACTCCCAAGCTGCCAGATGCCTCGAGAAATGCCCCCCGACTGCCTCCAGAGTGGAGCAGTCGGGCAACCCTTCAGGGCTGTTGCATGGGTCGATCAGAGAAAGGTTCTCTAGACCCAAAGTTCTTCGGGCCCCCTCTACCTCTAGGGTGGCGTCCTCCCTGTCCTCCTCTGCCGTGGAAGGACTGGGGGTCCGGAGCGGACTGGGATTGTTGCGACTTCCGGAACCACATCTTCTTCTGTCCCTTTTGGTTCTTGGAGAAGGACCTCTGGGGTGCAGAGAAGCGGACTCTGACGGCAGACAACGTCTTCCCGTCCGTTTCGCTCTGGACCAAGGTGTCGCGAACGGTCTTCCCAAACAGGGCAGAACCATCAAAAGGGGCATTTGCGAAAGACGCCTTGAAGGGTTCTGTGAAATCACAATGCCGGAGCCAGGCGTGACACCTCATGACGAGACCTGCTCCGCTGACTCTAGCGGCTCCTTCCATGGCATGGAATAGTAGCCGCATAGAGGTATTGGAAATGGACCTAAGAGTGGCCATACGGATGGAGTACAACTGTTTGTCCTCCGCCGACATGGACTCCGGGGGCGATGCAGCGTATTCTTTAATAAGATCCCACTGCAGCCGAATAACGTGTGCCATGTAGTTCAGTGACCTCACCAAGAAGGACGCTGAACTAAACACCCACTTCCCTAAGCGGTCCATCGCTCGGGACTCCTTGCCCGGGGGGTGGACAGAGGGGCTCTCCTGAGCTAGTTCCCTCTTAGTGGCCACCGCCATCAACATGGCATCTACGGGGGGACCATTGCTCCAGTGGGGCCTGTCGGCAGGGGGACTGAGGATCCTGTCAGGGCATTTCGGGACTGGCTCCACAGTGTCCGGCTCCTTCCACGCCCTGGTGGTAATCAGGTCCACCAGGGGGTCGGCCGGAGGGGACACCCAAGAGGTAGAAGGGCCTGCTTCAAATGCCTCCAGGAACACGGCTTCGTCTGAGGTCGGCTTTGGGGCAGACCACCCCCCTCTGATCCTAAGCATTTCCATGATGTCCCCAAAGGAGACATCCTCTGGGGGTGACCTAGGGGAGCCTTCCCCCTCCTCCAAATCCGTGTCTTCGGTTAAGGACTCAGGGGTGTCCAAGTGCCTCCTCTTGCACTTCCGCTTGTGGGGGATCTCCTCGGGGGGGCTGTCCGAGGAGGCCTCACCAGCAACATCCTGTCCCAAGGGAACGACCTGGGACATTGAAGCAGGCGGTCCCTGGGGCCGGGTGATGGAAGTCAGACCCAAAAGAGAAGGAGTGCGGTTCGGAGCTGTGGCAAGGACCGGGGGCCTAGAAGCAGTTGACAGAGCCCTCTCCACCACGTCGAACGCAGAGGGAGAGCCGCTCTCCCTGGGATCCGAGAGCGGGCCCTCACTCATATCAGACAGGCAGATCGGTGCCGGCGCCGAAGCAATCGGATCCGACGGCCCAGTATGCTTCGACCTGGATGGCGCCGAAGGCATACTGAAACCCTCGGATCCAAAGCTCAGCCTTCGGCTCCGAGAGCTCGGATCCGACAAAAACGGACCAGACAGGCTCGAGGGAAGAGGCGGCGCCGAAGTACCCGAGACTATCGGTGCCGACCCACCCCCGGTTCCAAGGCTGCCCGGCTCCGAAGGCTCTGAACCCGGGAAGCGGGACGGAGAAGGAGCTATCGGGGCAAATAAAGGGGTCGAGCTCCCCCCCCGGTGAGGGGGGGGCAGGAGCACTCCCATCTGCAGTTGGGCATGGAGGAATCTTCGCATCATCCGGTCCAAGTCTGCGTCGGAAATGCTACGCGTAGATCTCGAAGAGGCCACTGAGGCGGGACGGGAGTGCCGCCTCGATGACCTCGAAGGAGATTGGGTCTCCTACTCCTCAGGACCTGGTGAAAAACAAGGGGACCGGATCCGAGAAGGAGGAGACCGGGAAGCCCTGTAGGGAGAAGACCGCTTAGCCGGGGGTCCGAAGCGGAGGCCTCGGCCCTCCGCTTGTGGTGCTTCTCCTTCCTCTTGTCTTTCCTGGCCTCCCTCTCCTCTGGGCCTACAGCGGGAGGTTGAGTCCTGGCCGGGGGGAGAGAGGCAGGAATGGCCACCGCCGAAGCCGCGGAGGTAGCCACGGTAGGACCGGAGGCCGAAGACAAATCTGGGGGCAGGAGACCCGTCAGGATCAGCTTGGATCTCCGGTCCTTGAGTGCCCTGGGGTTGAATGCCGTGCAGATGGTACACCTAGAGGAAAGGTGTCCAACCCCAAGGCACAGAACACACAGAGTGTGGCCATCAGCCGGTGAAAGCTTATTGCCACACTCGGTGCACTTCGAGAAGATAGGTTTTGGGACCTCAGACATTTTTAAACTAAAGAAACACACACACAGACCCTAACGAACCAGCGAGGGAGAGAGAGGGAAAAATATATATAAACTAAAGAAGATTTAAGCTAAGGGAAACAGGTACGGGCCTAACACACGGTACTCACACCAAAAGTATAGAAAAAAGTAAAAAAATTTTCTATTTTTTTTTTTCTCACAGAAATCACTACGACGGAGCTTGAGAATCCAGCTGCTGACAACAAGCGCAGCAAACTAGATTTGGGGTCAGTCAGGGTTGGCAGAGGTTTATGGGTAGAGGGAGGAGCTAGGAGCTCGGATCTAAGCTGTTGAAAACTGCCGTATTGGATCCGAAGTCAGATCCGATACCCACAGGTTGCTGCACAAATGAAGTTAACTACTTCAGATCCTGGAATAAATGCTTGATCCAGACTGGTCTTGGGGGGGAGGTTGAGGGGGAGACAAGCTGGATGACTTGTTTTGCGAGCAGCCTGGCAATTTCTAAGGCTGCCTCCTCCCATTAACCAGATGGAATGGGGGGATGACGAAAGGTGATAGAGTAACCTTTGAATATGATCTGCAGAACCCAATGATCATTTGCAATGGACTCCTAGGCTGTTGGGTGCAAGGACGGGCACTCCCTGACTGCCCCCAGAGACTAGCAGTCGGGCAATCCCTCAGGACTGCTGAAAGGGTCTGTCTGGGAAAGCATCCTGAGACCCTTGGTTTTTCAGACACCCTCTGCCACGAGGGCAGCGCCTGTCATATCACTCTCTCCCCTGGGAAAAGACATACCCAGAGTGTCTTGGGAAAATCCCGGAGACTTCCGAAACCACAGCTTCTTGACCCACAC
Source organism: Protopterus annectens (assembly GCF_019279795.1). Lineage (NCBI taxonomy): Eukaryota > Metazoa > Chordata > Ceratodontiformes > Protopteridae > Protopterus > Protopterus annectens. Next base: position 657,780,795 of record NC_056744.1, read on the forward strand.
TGATACCTTGAAAAGGACCTTTGTGGCATGGAGAGGCAGATGCAGACAAGATCTTCCCACCCTTCTCGCTTTGGGTTAACATGTCACAAACTTTTTCCAAACAAGGTGGAACGGTCATAAGGAGCATTCATGAAGGACATCTTGAAGGGCTCCAAAAAAGTCCCCACAGCCTTCGAGGCAGTCTCAGTAGCATGTGAGAGAAGCCTCATGGACGTATTCGAAATAGAAATGAGGGTGGCTATATGGGCGAAGATCTTCATCTCCTCTGCATACATGGACCCTGGGGCAGACTCAGTGACCTCTTTGACCAGGTCCCTCTGCAGTCTGATTACATGTGCCAGGTAAATTCAGTGCATGTAAGGAAAAAGTGGCTGAAGCATAGGCCCGCTTCCCAAAATGATCCATCACCCAAGACTCCCTGTCTGGAGGGTGGACAGAGGAGCCCTCCTGAGTCAGCTCCTTCTTAGTGGCTTCTGCAACCACCATGGCAGCGAGTGGGGACCCCTTGGACCAATGGAGCTTGTCGGATTGAGCTCTTAGAACCTTGCTTGGGGATGGGCTCAACTGCATCCAGTTCCTTCCATGCCCTAGCAGAGATGAGATGCACTAAAAGATCCACAGGGGGTGACACCCAGGAGGTAGACGGTCCTGTGTCAAACTCCTCCAGGAATACAGACTCATCAGGATTGGGCTTGAGGGTAGACCACCCCTCGCGCTGGCGAAGGATCTCAATGATGTCCCCAAAGGAGACATCTTACGGGGGTGATCGGGGGGAGCCCTCCCCTTCCTCCAAGTCAGTATCATCAGGGAGAGACTACAGCGGGGAGTACAACTGCCTCCTCCTGCAAGTACACTTCCAAGAGGGCTCCTTGGGGGGAGGCTCCGGGGAGGATTCGGAAGCTTCGGGAGTTCCAGGATCGAAACCTCCTGGGGCAAACTGGCAGCAGGCTATCCCTGAGGGGGCAGGACAGAAATCTCCAGCCCAGAAAAAGAGGGAGCTAGGGCAGAATCCAAGTACGAGTGTGTCAAGGGTCTCGACGGAGCCGAGAGGACCCTCTCCGCCACCTTGAACGTTGAAGGTGAGCGGGTCCCCGAAAGCAGAACGGCCAGGACCGAGGGGAAGTGACGGCCCCGAAAATCTCAAAGTCAACACCATCTCCTCAGACTTGACACCGATGCTACGGCTCTAAGAGTTGGTCCATTCTAAAAATGTTGGAACCAGACCGCTTAAGGCAACGGTCTGTGTCGAGGTACCAGGAATGATCGAAGCCCACCCCTCAACACCCGGGAACCTCGGACCCAACGACTCTGAAACCGAAGGCCAGATCAGAGAAGGAGAGAGAGGAAGAAAGGCAGACTGTGTGCTCCTGGCCCTGGCAGGAGATGGAGCAGGCAAGACTCCCAGTTGAATCTGGGCCCGAAGGAATTTCAACATCATCCTTGTCCACTTCAACTTTGGACAGACTTCAAGTGGAGCGGACTGAAGAGGCCACCGACCTCTACCTAGAATGGGGCAGAGGAGAGGTGGTGGCTGGGGACTGAGCCAAAGAGGTCTCTGGCTCTGGAGAGAAGCACGGAGACCGGAGTAGAGGGGAACTGTAGCTTGGATCCGGGTGGAAATTAGATGGGCGCTCGGCCTAGGAAGTGCATACTGAAGACCTCTTCCTAGGCTGATCCCGCTCTTTGGTACGGGACTTCTCTCCATCCCTGGGCTTCTTAGTGGGACGTTGAGTCACAGAAGCCAGGACAGAAGTAGTAGTAGCCTCTGCAGGAGGTGGAGGAAGGCACTTTAAAATAAACTTGCTCCTCCTGTTGATCAAAGTGCGGGGGTTGAAGCCCATGCAGATCACGTAGGTGGAATCTAAATGGGAGACTCCCAGACAGACAAATGCACAGAGTGGGGGCATCGGAGGGAGGTAGCCTATTCCCGCACTCTGCACACTTCCTAAAACCCGGCTTAAGTGCATCAGTCATGGCAAAGAAAGGCCAAGTACGCAAACAGATGCAACACACACACACACACACACACACACACACACACACACACACACAGACACACACACACACACACAGACACACACACACACACACACAGACACACACACACACGCACACACACACACAGACACACACACACAGACACACACACGCACAGACACACACACACAGACACACACACACACACACACACACACACACAGACACACACACACACAGACACACACACACACAGACACACACACACACACACACACACACACACACACACACACACACACACACAGACACACACACACACACAGACACACACACACACACACAGACACACACACACACACAGACACACACACGCACAGACACACACACACACACACAGACACACACACACACGCACAGACACACACACACACACACACACACACACACACAGACACACACACACACACACACACACACACACAGACACACACACACACACACACACACAGACACACACACACACACACACACACACACACACACACAGACACACACACACACACACACACACACACACAGACACACACACACACACACACACACACACACACACACACAGACACACACACACACACACACACACACACACGCACAGACACACACACAGACACACACAGACACACACACACACAGACACACACACGCACAGAGACACACACACAGACACACACACGCACAGACACACTAGATAGAAGAAAAATTTTCTTGACACACACCCTAGATAGAAAAAAAGATTTTCTTGATAGAGACCGATGCAGAGATGAGCAAAGAGAAGGTAGGGGTTACAAAGATAGAAAACTAGAGAAAGGAAAAGAATAAAACCCAAAATACGATACTTACAAACTATGGAGCTTGAAGCAGTGGAAACCCATGCAGTTGGAATCAAGCGGCAAATGAGATCTGGAAGGAGAGGGGGGCATTATGGGTAGGGGAAGAGCTTGAACTTTGGATCCGATGTTGGAGTATGCGGATGAGTCAGATCCATGCTGAATCAGGTCCTTCAGGTTGAAGACCAAATGAAAATAACTTCAGATCAGGAAAGTGTTAGCAAACAATTTTTTTTTTTTTTTAATAGGAAGGTTTTTCCCCCCAGAGAAAACTTATCTGCTCAGCAAAGAACAGCACAAACCATCGATCCTCAAAAGATTCAGAGGAGCACAACAATCTTTGGCAGCAGGAAAGCTCAGAAAGGTTTGGCAAACCAATCCTGTCTTTTTGTCAGCTCAGCTCATGATGAGTAACAGTCTGGGGTGCGTGGAAGTTGCCCTGAAATTTTAGAAGCTGGTCAGCTATTATATCCTTGCAGGATACAACCCATATAGCTTTTCCTAATTCAGCAGGGATCAATATGAATTACAGTTGTGTAAAATCTTGCCATAATGGTAGAGGTCTTTCTTTTCACTGTTGCAGTATTCATTACAATAGGGATCCCCTGCCAAGGGCGGCTCAAATTCTGGCCATTACACCAAAGCCTTTAAGTTGCTTTAAGGTACAGTGTACATCACACGTATGCTCCTTGCTTACCATAGGGCATAAAGGTGATGTCCAGATGTACCAACCTCAGAAATGAGAGCCCCAGTAGGAATGCCAGTCCAAGGAGAAAAGAGGTAAGCAGTACATACAGAAGAGAAATGGACCAGGGGACAGGAGGGAGGGACTGAATACTGCAACAGTAAAGAGGAGGACATCTACAGTTATGGTAAGACTGTAGACAACTGTACTATGTCTTTCCATTTCACTGTTGCAGTATTCATTACAATACAGAGAGTGCCAAATCTCATAAGAGAGGGAGGAGGAAGGACCATGAAGCATGGCCCTAACAAAACCAGCTCTAGCTCTTGAAATTCCATCCAACTTGTAGTGCTTGGCAAATGTATGCATAGAACTCCGGGTAACTGCCTCAAGAATAGACTTAGTATCCAAACCCCTTGAAAAAAGCACAAAAAGCCACAACTCTAGTATAAGGAACCTTAAGACAAGAAAGAAGGCTCTTACCATGAGAGGAATAACAAAAAGAAATGGCTTTAGAAATCTAAGAAGAAATAGTTTGCTTGGACACAGCCAAACCTAAAGACCTAGGATGAAAAGAAACCTAGCTGATTATATTTATGAAAAGTGTTAGTCTTATACAAATAAAATCTAAGTTGTCTATGCACAGCCAACGAATGCAGGACCTTCTCACTAGCAGACTGCAGGGAAGGGAAAAAAGTAGGCAAATGAACAGACTGATTAAAAGGACAACTCATTTACCACCTTGAGCATAAAAGAAGCAGTATGAAGGGATACCCTGTCCTTATGAAAAAACAAAAAAGGAGGACAAGCCAAAAGGGCTTGAAAGCTCAGAGAACCATCTGGCAGAAGTAAGGGCTAACAAAAGTACAGTCTTCCAAAAGCAATGTTGCAAGGAAGCTGAAGCTGCATGCTCAAAAAGAGCATGGGTTAGTTTTTCCAAAACAAATATCCCAGGCAGGAAGAACAGCCTTCCTGAGAGGCCTAATATGTAGGATACCTTAAAGAAATTGTTTGGCAAAATGCTGAAGAAAAGGGAACCAATGCCATCTCAGCCAAAAGGCAGTCACCAGCAAGATTTTGGGTGCATCATTTTGAACAGGATTGTTCGAATGAGAGGAAGGGGAGGGAAAGCATAAAGAAAAAAAACCTTCCAAGAAAAAGATAAGGCATCCACCTTCCAAACCAGAGGACCTGGGACTCTGGCAAAAAAAGATGTTGTCTGTTCAGAGGGGAGTCTTGTGAAGCATCCATGCATGGGATTGAGTTATAGACCTGCTTAGTGTCTCCCATAATGTTTTGACCTGAGGGAATGTAAACTGCCTGAAGAGCTAGCTGACACTGGATAGCAAGTTCCCACACTAGGACTGCCAACCAGCAAAAATGACAGGACATTGTCCCCCTGTTTGTTCATATACTGCATCACAGTGGTATTGTCTGTAAACACCTTGAGAGGTCCTGGGAATAAGAGGATGAAAAACCTTAAGAGCCACCAGATGAGCTCTCATTTCTTTGACACTGATGTGTTCTTCCTGTTGATGAGGCTCCAAGACACCCTGCACCTTTAGGGAACAAAATGCTGCTCCCCATCCCATGTCTGAAGTGTCTGAACAGCTCTTGAGAGGGAAGAAGTGCATGAAAAAGGAGCCCTGGATTGAAAATCAACTGCTGAATCCATCACTGAAGTTCATTCTTGAGACAAGGCAGAAGAGGAACTACAAATTTAAGGGGAAGAACATGTTGAAGCCAGACTGTCTTCAGAAACCACTGAAACTTTCTCATATGGAGTTTGGCCAGAGGAACCATAGGAATAGTGGAGGCCATAAACTCCAGAACTCTCAGAAATTCTCTGGCTGTTACAGAAGCCAGAGGAAGAAAGGATTGAAAAAAAAGGAAATGAGAGTTAGGGCCTTGGGAAGATGCAGGGATGCCAGCATTAGGCACCGTCTGGATGCTGCACCCCAGAAAGACATGATCCTGAGAAGGGGTCACAAAAGACTTTGAAATTTATAGTGAACCCCATGCTTTGTAGAAGGGAAACAGTAAAACAGAGATTGTCCAAGTAGAGAAAGACTTGGATCCTCTGTAACCTGCAAAAAGCAATCACAGGAGCGAGGCATTTGATGAATACCCTTGGGTAGTAGAAAGGCCAAAGGGCAAAGTAGATAACTGAAAATGCCAGGAAGCAGAGAAATAAAATTGTCCTTAAAAGGGGATGAAATTTGATATGGAGACAAATACCCTTGAGATCCAGAGACACTATACAAGCCCAAGGAAACAAAACAGGGAACAAAGTCTGAAGGGACAATATTCTAAAAGAGGTAACCTTCAGAAATGTATTTAGATGAGAGAAGTCTAAAATTGGTCTCCAAGTACCCTCTTACCTGGGTACGAGAAACATTCTGGAGTAAAACCCCTCCCCCTTTGTGAAACTGGAACTTCTTGAATAGCACCCTGAGTCAAGAGATCCCAAAGCATCCCTCAAAAGGAATTTCCATAAAAGGGGGAAGAGATTTCCAGACAATTAAATACCCTTGGCAGATAACAGACACAACCCAGGAGTCCCGAGTAATACTTAACCAAACAGGGAGAGATACAGAAAGGCGAACAAAGAATGTGATTAGGAAGAAAAGGATAATCAGACAGCACCTGGCTTACCAGGAAAAGGAGACTTCTGGGGCACAGACGTCTATAGCAGCTTTAGCAGAAGGAGCCTGCTTCCCACCTCTCCTGCCCTTGGGGGGAGGGTGTGACTGCCTATGAACAAAGTCCGTCTTACTGGGGTAAGTTCTCTGAAACTTAGGTACAGGAGAAACAAAAACATGTTTAAGTTCTTGTAAAGCCTTGCCCTTATCCTAAAGGGACTTAAAGCAGCAGCAGCTTTGCCAAAAGTGTTTATTATCCAGAACTGTATCCATCAAATTAGTCTTAACATCAGCAGGCAAAAGTTAAAGCTGAAGCCAAACATATCTCCTCATTGCAGACCCAAAAGCAGCAGCCCTAGAGGAAGAATCTGCTGCATCGTAACTACACTTGATGGAATGACAAGCCACCTGGGAGGAAGTCCCTAACAGGGAAGAGAGTAGAAGTCTTCCCTTCAGAATCTGAAAGATCAAAAATCACCTGACAGACCTAGGAAAGAACAGCCAACATGTAGCTGGATATATGGTTCTAGTAATGGATAGCCGTAAAAGCTAAAGTAGAGGAGGTGTATACCTTCTTTCCCTAAGCTTTCCATAATTCTGCTATCTTTATCAGAAGACAGAAACTTAGGAGAAGGTAGTAACTGAGATGGCTTGACAGAAGCTACAGACACCACCGAGGGGTCAGCAGAAGTGCACTTGCAAAGAAATTTACATTCCTCAGGTGTCCTATAAAACCGATCGGGGGCATGGGGCTGGGAAGCAAGAGTCTTAGAAGCATTAGAAAACACATCCACCAAGGCTCTTGCTCCCTTTCTCCCAGTTTGTTGATATACAGGAAAACAGACATGTCCCTCTGGATGGCAACTGTCCCAGTGGGAAGAAAAGCTTGAAGGGCTTGCAACGCCAGAAGCACCACTCTCATCTCCAGGACACTGATATGCAGATTGGTCTCCAAAGGGGGAACATGTGCCTTGGGCCGTCCATCCCATGCAATAACCCCCCCACTTGAGCTAGGAGGCATCCTTGGTCACTATGATCAAGGGGGAAGGAAGAACAAATGGGCAACCCAGGAGGAGGTCTGGAGACTGAAGCCACCACCGGAGTCCCAACAAACCCAGGATAGCCAGACTGGGTATGATAGAGGAAGCTTGAGTACAGACCACTGCACCGCTAAGGACCATTGCAGAATCCTCATGTGTAGGCACGCAGTTGGTAATAGGGTTTATCATGGCCACCATGGAGTCCAACGCCTGAAGGACCATGCCTGCTGGGGGGTAAGGGGTCTGCAGAATAGACTTCACATGCTGTTGGAGTGAAAGTTACCTGTCTGGAGGCAGAAACACCCTACCATGTATCATATCTAACAGAGCACCTATAAAATCTAGCACTTGAACAGGTTCCGAGTTCGATTTGGCTAGATTGATAGTTATGCCCAGGGAAAGTGCTTGGAGAAGGAGGTAAACCCTGGCATGAAGTCGATGCCTGGTGGGAGCAGGGAAGAGCCAATTGTCCAGGTAGGCAAACACCTGGAATCTCTGCAGTTTCAACAGAGCTGCCACTACCGCCATAACTTTGGTAAACACCCAGGGGGCTGTGGCGAGTCCAAAGGGGAGTACTCTGAACTGGAACTGACTGGTTCCCAGACGGAAGCGAAGAAACCTTCTGGAGCGCTTGTTAATTTTTATGTGATAGTATGCATCTTGAAGGTCCGCAGAGCACATGTACCAGTTGCTCTGCAGGAAGGGTAGAATGGATTGTACAGTCACCATCTGAATCTTCGTTTTGGCAATGGACAGGTTCAGAGTAGTAAGATCCAGAGTGGGACTGAAGTCCCCCATTTTCTTTGGCACCAAAAAGAACCTGAAATAAATGCCTAATCTGGACTAGTCTGGGGGGGGGGGTGACTTGTTTTTCAAGATGCCTGGTGATTTCTATGGCTGTTGCCTCCAGCTGGATGGGTGGAACATCTGGAAGGTTTCTCGTCAGAGGGGGAGGATGAAAAAACTTGAATGGAATAACCGCTGGATACAAACTGAAGCACCCAATGATCATTAGTGACAGACACCCCGGGCTGTTGGGTGCAGAGAGAGACAACTCAGACTGCCTCCAGAGTAGAGCAGTTGAGCGATACCTAAGAATGGCTGAAAGGGTCTGTCCGAGAACGAATATAGAGACCCTTGGTTCCTCAGACTCTCTCTGCCATGTGGACTTCCCCTGAACATCCTGGGAAAAGCCCTGAGACTTTTGAAATCACAACTTCTTGTCTCCATGCCGATTCCTAGAATAGGTCCTTTGTGGAATAGAGAAGTGGATCCTGACAGCAGACATGCTCTTCCCATCTTTCTCACTGTGGGTAAGAGTCCCATGAAGAGCAAGTCCAAACAAAGTGGAACTGTCAAAGGGGGTGTTCGTGGACGATGCATTAAAAGGTTCTGAAAAAGCACAAAGCTGGAGCCAGGTGTGCCGCCTAATGGCAACACCCATCCCAGCCGTCCTAGAGGCACTCTCAGTCTCATGGGAAAGTAGCATCATGGACATGTTCGATATGGCTGTTACGATGGTCAGTCGGGAAGAGAAAAACTTCCTCCTCCTCCTCAGCCATAGACTCTGGGGGCAGAGACAGAGTTCCTTAACCAGGTCTCTGCAGTCTGGTGGTGTGCGCCAAACAGTTCAGCGCATACAGAGCAAAGGTGGTTGAAGCGTACACTCGCTTCCCAAAGCGGTCCACTGCCCTAGACTCCATGTCTACAGGGTGGACTGAGGAGCTCTCTTGAGCAAGCTGCTTCCTGGTGGCTGCAGCAACCACCATGGCTTCGACCAGGGAACCCTTGGACCAATGGGGCCTGTCTGATGGGCACTGAGTACATTGTCCAGGCACTTAGGAATGGGCTCAACCATGTCCAGTTCCTTCAATGCCCTGTGGGAGACTAGGTCTATCAAAGGGTCCGCAGGGGCGCCCAAGATACAGAAGGCCCTGGGCCAAAATGATGGATGTCTCCGAATGAGACATCGTCAGGGGGTGATTGGGAGAAACCATCCCCCTCATCCAAATCCATATCTTCCATGAGAGATTCCGGGGGGGGGGGGGGGGTTCTAAGAGCCTCCTCTTGGACGTATGACTTCCGAGGCACCTCCTTGGGGTGGCCACTCCAGAGAGGACTCAGAAGCTTCAAGGGGTTCCTGAAAAGGAACTTCCTGGGGTGGTCTGGCAGCAGGCTGTCCCTGAGGTTGCAGGATGGATAACTACATCCCAGAAACAGAAGGAGCAAGGGCAGACTCTGAGAAGGAATGTGCTAAGGACCTCAAAGGCGCTAAGAGGCCCCTCTCCACTACCTGGAAGGAGGACGGTGAGCAGACTCGAAGATAGCGCAGCTGAAGCCGCCAGCATCAGGGTCTCCATGACCGTCAACACCTGTGCCAAAGGGAGAGTCAGAGTTGAACTTCCCAGCGCCGAAGCTCCAAGGGGAAGGGACAGCCCTGAAAACCTCACAGCCGATGCTGAAGCTAATGCTCCCAGAGTTAAGGTCTGATGACATAGGAGCCGAACCACTCAAAATAACTGTCGGCGTCGAGGTACAAGTGACAATCGGCCTCAACACTGGGAAACCTGGGACCCAAGAACTCTGAAGCCAAAGGTCGGATCGGAGAAAGAGACATCGGTACAAAGCAAAGTTGTGTGCTCACAGCTCCAGAGGGGAACAGAGCAGGCCAGACCCCAGCATGTATCTGAGCCCAGAGAAACATCATCATCCTGTCCACCTCGGCTTCAGACAGGCTCTGAGTGGACCAGACATAGGAAGCCACCGACCCTGACCTGGATGGTGCTAAGGAGAGAGGCAAAGGCAGGAGGCTGGGCTTGGGAACTCTCCAGCACTTGGGGAGAAACTGGGAGAATGGAGGCAAGGAGAACCATGAACCACCACAAGCCTAGACTTAGCAGAAGGCTCAGCAGAGGAAGACTAGTCAGGAGACCGCTTCCTATGTGGATCTTACTCCTTGTGTATGGCCCGGTCCCCAACCCAAGACTTCTATGCAGGAATTTGAGTCCCAGACGTGGAGGGGAGAGAAGGAGAAGCCTCCGAGGAAGGAGTTAAAAGGCCCTTCAAAATCAGCTTGTTCCTCCTGTCAATAAGCATGCATTGGTTAAAAATTGCGCAAATCAAATAGGAGGAATCTAGGTGGGCCATCATCGAGCAAACACACAGTGTGGGCATCAGACCAAGGAATCTTATGCCCACACACTATACATTTCTTGAACCCAGCTGGCTTTGGAAGATCAGCCATGGGTACAAACACACACCACAAGAAAGTAGGAGAGAAAAAAGGAAGATAGAAGCACAGAACAGATTTTGTTTTTTAGAAAACCGAAAAACACACCAATGCGAAAAATAAGAAAAGCTAGAAAGAGGTTGGAAGAAATAAGCCAAATAACCTACTTAGATAGGAAAAACGCTAAGAAATAACCCTAGAGGAGCTCAGAACATGGTGATCCGTGCTGTTCAAATGAGCAGCAAAGATCTGAGGGGAGAAGGGAGAGCAGGGCATTGTGGGTAGGGGGGAGGAGGAGGTCAGATTTCGGCTCCAATGCTGGAGTATATGGCCGAGTTGGATCTGTGCTGGATTTGAGTCCCATAGGTTGAAGACCAAATTAAAAACAGCAACTTCACATCATGAGGGACACCAGATGGTCTGGTAGAATCCATATGCAGGAGCTCACAATACCTTTTTTGTACTTCATAAACCTGAGCATTATCCCATTTAAACAACTCCAACGTTCTAGAGACTGGGTCCCCAAGAGAAATTTCTTCAAAAGGAGTCTCAGGACTAGTGTATTCCTCTTCCTCAGACCCATAATCTAAAGGAGGAGGAATCTGAGAGGAGTAAGCAAGGGATTCCTCATCCGAATCTACCGCCTCCTCAGAGGAATCCTGCTCCCTGGATCTTTTAAGGGGAGTAGAGGACCAAGGAGGAGCTGGAACAGAAACTCCCTGAGGAGGTTTTAAAGCCAAAGCATTAAACAACCCCAGAGTGAAATTTTGCCACTCACTCTGTGGGTCCTTAGAAGCTGGAGTAATATGTTTAGTTTTCTGCTTTTTCTATAAGAGGACATCCGTCTTACAAAATGTAGACGGCCACGACCTAGATGGCATTCAATAATTGTAGGAGGGACTTCTACTCTGACCAAAATTTGAGGAGCACCCTAGCCCCCTTCAGAAATAACAAGCCATAGTTCCCTCCTATATGCCCAAATGTTCAATACGGACATCTGCAAGACCTCCGGGGATATGCCTAAGGTCAGATCCCCGCCAGCCTCCAAACTGGTCGTGGCTGAAGAATCCAACAATGAAGCTGGTTGAACCTCCAGGCTTTCACTTGCCTCATGAGAAACATCCAGTGGAGGCTGTACAGCAGAAGAATATGGACTAAATTTCTTGGCCTTCTTCACAGATGGCTGCCCCTCGGAGCAGGAAGTTCCTTCTCTTGTGTCTTTAGCTAAGAGCCTAAGACGATGATTCTCCAGACACGAAGCTAAAGAAGAAGGCCTACCATGGAGCATTTTCGTAACAAAGGCCTGACAGATTGAACAGGATGCATAGTCGTGGTAAGCAGCAAAATAAGCACTGCTCATGATGGTCTTTAAGGGATTTTTTCCCTCAAACACCTTATTGAGTTATAACTTGGGTCATAGGCAAATTCACATTCATATAAAAGTAATCAAACTATATTAACATAACAAATAGTACACTTCACATATATTACTATGCATCATATAACCTAATCAACACCACATAAATGAAAAAGGCAGGAATTGAATAAATAAACAACTTTATTAAACCATCACTTACTACATAGGTAATCTGACATTTATATAAATAAAAACAAAGCACACCGACAATCCCAGTTTTTTACATCACTCCATTCGCCCTCCACTTCGCTCTGGCTCACTCAGCTCCCCTACCCCCATTCCCACCCACCCCCTTCTTAATTACATTTATACTCTTTTTACTCCCATCCCCTACATTAACTCACCAATAACATCCCTCAGACAATTAGATACCCAAGACCCACCCCCATACTCCTATACACATCCTTTTTCCAAAGGCTTCCCCCATCAACACACTCCATCACATGACATTCATACTTTTCATTACCACCTTCACTGCTTTTTTAGCCCTACTAACCCAAGCTACCACCACACATACCACCTTAAAATCATCTACACAAACATCCAGTACCCAAACCCTTCCACAAACTGATTTCACAGATAGTTACTCAGACATTTCACCATCATTTGTCATATTTATCCACAATATAGCCAAAATAAAACCATTTCTTACCATCTCCAAGTATAAATTTGATCCATTACACCAACACAAACCCCTCTCAGAGAGCCATCAACCCCATACTAATATTTACCTCCTCTTCTCTTTAACACAATGTGGGGACATCCATCCCAATCCTGGCCCAAATCATACTCCAAAACCCACAGCAGATCCAAAAACCCACCACCTACATTTCATAACAATAAACACATGCAGTATTTGTAATAAAAATCACCAAACTTCATGCTTGGCTAAATACTTACATCCCAAACATTGTTGCAGTAAATGAGACGGGGCTAAAACCACATATTATTGACATTGAAATCCTTCCACCAGGCAATATTATTATTCGCTCCAATAGACTCCACAAGAAGGGAGGTGGTGTAGCATTATTGTACCAAAACTCACTAAATATTACAACCTACCTCAAAAAACAGTCCCTTCCTTTGGAAACCTATAATTTTTACTAACATCTCTACATGTCAATAGCAACAAATTAGAAGTTATGTACCTACCATAACGTTCCATGTTAGTTGTCTTCTCTTCTTTCTTAGTACACATAGGAAATGGTGGAAGTCAACCATCTAGATAGAATTTTTTTAGATACTGGAGACCTAACCTGTTTTCTGCATAGGGAGACAAAACAATTGGTCTGATTTTTCTAATTGTTTAGTCCTATGTAAAGTAGTACCTGAGCTGTGATGAACATCCAAAAAATGCAGCTTCTGGTGTTCAGCTCTGTCAGAATAGGAAAGAAAAAAACTGGTAGATCAGTGAATTTTGGTTTGAGATACAACCTTGGGAAGAAAGGAAGGGTTAGTTCTGAGAAAACCCTATCCCTTATGAAACACAGATAAAGGTGAGAACGAAGAGGGGGGGGCCTGAATAGAAACTCTTTGCAGAAGTAACAGCCAGCAAAATATAGTTTTCCCGTCAATAACTTTAAAACTTTAAAGCAGGCCAGGTTCGAGAAAGAAAAGGAGGTAGGGATGCCAACATTAGTTCAGATCCCATTGCGGAGGAGGATGTTTCACAAGCGGTTTTAGGAGAAAAACTCAAAACTCCTCTTAAAAGGCTACCTATGAGACATGATGTTGTTGTCATGCAAGCCAACAGCCACTTTGGAAATAGCAGCCAGTTGTACTTTGACTGTAGATGCACCAAAGGTGATGATGTAGAGACGGAAACCAAATTTATCGAGGCCAATATGGAGCAATGAGGATCAATTTATTCTCAAAACGATGGCTTCTCTGGGACTTGTGGAATCAATGGAAAGGGAGGAAAAGCATAAAGAGGGGCCCCCGAGGCCAATAGGGGGGTTAGAGAGTCTCTCAAGGGTTGGCCTGGAAGAGAAAATGGTGAAGAAATGTTTGCACTTGCTGTTTTGAGGGGTAGCTTCGTGTCTCATGGGCAGATCGGTAGTACGACCACTCGTGAATAACATCCACTGCAGGAGGCGCAGCAGTGTGGCGAGCCAGTGGAAGAAGAGCGCAGCCGATGGCAGCCATTAGGCTCAAGAGTACAAGCTTTGATCTGGCTTTGATCTTGTTGTGAACAAAAACAGAAGATGAACAAATTTCTGGATGTCCCTAGCCTGTTGATCTCTTAGCCCTATGGCTAACATTTTGGGCTCTATAGGTGTCAAGGCGATAGAGAGGAGCATAGAGGATTTAGATTTTTTTCCTAGCAATTATTTACTCTTGCAAAGCTGTAGGGTGTAGTCTCTGGACGAGGAGACCCGGGCCAGTAGACTCACTTAATGTCCAGAAGGGGGGACGGGATCTCTTCTGGTCCAAGACCATCGGGCGAAGTCCCATGAACGCCCGGATGGAGCGAGATCTCTCGGCTCCGATGCTGGATAAAGTGTGCGCTTGAGCCCGGAGCAAGCAAGTCCCACAGAGCCGCCGAGTAACGCCGGAGCGGCCACGGCGCGAAGATACTCTAACAGAAGAAGTATCGGCTCGGCGGAGGCGGCTCGGCAGCCGGGCGGAGCCAGGCTTGAGCTTGGACACCTGAGCCTGAGTTTTCCTGCCCTAGGCCCAGGGAGGCCCTGGCTTGGTTTAACCTTCAGGTTTAAGTAAACCTCTCGAACCTAATTTGTTCCTCCTTTCTGGGGACTCTCTGGCACAACTCATGACACAATGCAGGGTCACTACTGAGTCCTGCAGAACACACAGGACATTTTCTGACAACACTGGTCACACTTGGAGAAACGAGACCTTGCCCTCTCCTAGACCCTAAAAAGGATAGACACAAACAGTCCCACAAAACCACACACTTAATCCTACACACACACACACAGGAAGAAATAGGGGGAGATAACTTGGCAGCTAAAAAACTTTAAACTGAAAAACTATTTTAAACTATTAAAAGGAAGTAAGTGGGCTGGAACTAAGTGAGCTAATCTAACACTAAAGGGAAAAAAAAAAAAACACTACTTTTCTTTTTCTTCTTTAACAAGAAAAACTTACATCTAAGTATTGCAGTAGTTTCCATCCCCCAGGATACAATACCCCAGTTCTACAGGATTTTCTATCCTGGATAAACCAAAATGTCTCACAAGAGACCATAATCCTTGGAGACACCAACATGAGTTGGCAAAATCTAACTTTCACCTCGCCAGTCAAAAATATCAATCTCCATAGCTTCATACACCTCATCAGTACTCCTACCCATGGCCTATCCACATTAGCCAAGTCTACCTTAGACTGCATATTAGTATCCCAAGCTCACAATTACTCAAACTCAGGCACCCTAACCAACATACTAAGTGACCACCTCCCAGCATATACCCATAGGACACGCCCTCAAACAATCAAAACACACTCCTACAAAACATCCAGGAACCTCACCCATTTCAGCCAAAATACATTCATAGGTATTTTAAAAGCTCAAACCTGGGTCCCACTAAAAACACTCCCCTTAGATGAAGCTGTAAACTACTTCAACAAACTTTTTCTGGATACTCTCAACAGCTTAGCCGCAATATGAACCAACCAAACAAAAATTAATCATGCCCCATGGTTAACATAACAGACCAAATAAACACACACTCCTACAGAGACAAAGCATGGAAAACATGGCATAAAAATAAAAGACAAAATGAACTTAACTACAAACAACTCTCTAATAACACCAAAAAGCTAGTCATACAAGATATATATATAAAAAAAAAAAAACTATTTCAGCTCTCAGCTATCCTTCTTAAACAACAATCCAAAAAAGTTCTGGAAGTCTCTCTCTTCACTTCTTAATCCTGGCACCTTACAAAACCCATCCCCTGCACCCGATAAGACTCCACAACAAATTTCCCATGACTTCAACACCCATTTCATTACCACCATTCAAAAGTTAATCAAAGACTCATCGACAAATACAAACTCAAACTCTCATTATACCTTCAGTTCCTTACATAACAAACCCACTTCCTCAGATAACTCTACAAAACTGCTTACTCATTTACTATTCAGCCTCCGTTATCAGAAACCTTACAAAGTGTGTTCATACACAATTACTTAAACACCTCTCTGATAATGCTCTTCTTGCTCCCACCCAACATGGGTTCTGTCCAGGCCACAGCACTATCACGACCCTGCTCTCATTCACTGATGCTGTCCACAAAGCCTTGGATGCTGGTCACCCTACTTCAGTAATCTTACTGGATCTAAGGCTTTCGACACAGTATCACATACTAAACTACTAAACCAACTATCTAAACTAGGATGCTCCTCTAAATCTCTCAGCTGGTTTAACTCTTGCCTAAACAGAGAACAAATCAATAAGATGGAATAATATACAACCTGACTATCAAGAAAACAATGTAGGGTTCCCACAAGGATCAATTCTAGGGCCACTACTCTAATACATTCATCAATGATCTTCACAATGCCTGCCCAGTAGGTAATCTCATCCAATACGCACATAATTCCACAATAATATCTACCTCCAATAACTTCTCAAATCTTCTTACAGTTGCACAAAATGCTTTTACATCAATTGAATCTTGGCTAAACAATGCACCACTGCTGTTAAATCCCCCCAAAAAATAAACTTTTACTACTCTCTACAAAACCACCAGATATAAATTTCAAAATATTCTCTAAAGATAGTACAGAAATTGAAATAGTGAAAACGGCTAAATTGCTAGGGATGCCAATAGATGACAAATTTTCCTTTGAACCACATATTCTCAACCAAATAAAGAAAACACACTTCAAATTAGGCAAACTTTACACTCACAAACTGTACCAGGACAATCACACCAAAACTAGCTAGCACCCTACTCATCCTTTCCCTTCCATATGGTAGTGCCATCTTTACTGACCTTTACTTACCCTTAGTAATAAGCTACAATCCTGATATTATTAAATAGCTAAACTTGCCTCAGGAAAGCCTAACCGCTCACACCATTGCCAGGCTATTTCAGAACTAAATTGGCTTGAGTTTTCCTACCATCTGTACTACACCCAACTAACTTTAGCCAACAAACTAATTTATAAACCCAACACCTGTCCAGCATGCAGCTCCATCCTACAAACATATACTCCTACACGGACATGAAGATCTTCATGAAAACAGCCGTTAACCATAACCAAACCCAACAAAAAGAGCAGGACAATGTCTGCATTCCTACAGCATTGCTAAACTCTGGAATTCCCTACCTTCCCACATAACTCAAATTGATTGTATAAAACAAGTACAGTTTTGTACCTACCATAAATGTAGATGTTCGAGTGTTCACCCTGCTGCAGTCATCACACTTGGGTTATCCTGCCATCAGGCGATCCCGCAGTCGGCCAGAGTTCCAAAGTCTTGGTCCGGCATCGGTTGCTGTCACTTCTTCCCTGACGTCAGTGCGCCAGGGGTATTTAAGAGGCATCTGACGCCATTTTCTTCAGTTTTTCTTGCCCCAGATGTCAGGTGCCCCCCAATAGGAGGTCACTACATATTGCCAATAAAACATGTAAAGAACATACAAAGCATACCTTCAGCTATAAGCAAATACACCACAAAGGTTGTATCAGGTAGAAAGGCATAGAAAGGTTCAGCTAGGTCAGAGGGGATGGAGGAAGGGTAACCTGGACTGCAGCAGGATGAACGCTTGAACATCTACATTTATGGTGGGTACAAAACTGTACTATGTTCGTGTTACCCTGCTGCAGTCATCACACTTGGGTTGAATCCCAAAGCTAAGGATGGGTGGTGGAGTTAAACAGGGTTTGAAGAAGCTAGTAGGCCCTGCAAAACTGCAGTGGCAAAGTCAGCTCTAGTCTTAGAGTATAGAGTAAGTGACAGTGTCTGGTGAAGGTGTGCACTGAACTCCAAGTTGCAGCTTCCAGAATATCCTTGGTTGGTACCCCCCTGAGAAAGGCTGTAGATGTAGCTGTAGCCCTGGTGGAGTGGGACCTAATGCTAGCAGGAACTGGTTTTCCATGATGAGTGTAGCAGAAATGTATACAATGGCCTATCCATTTTGAAATGGTCTGTTTTGAGATAGCTTTTCCTTGTGATGCTGTAGCATAGGATACAAAGAGCTGGTCAGATTTTCTGAAAGCCTTAGTTTTATCCAAGTAGTAAAGTAGTTGCCTGCGAATGTCCAAGGAGTGCAGGAGTCTTTCTCCTTTGTTCTGGGGGTTTGGGAAAAAGGTGGGTAAATGAATGGTTTGGTTTAGGGCCACACTGGATACCACCTTTGGCATAAAGGAGGGGTTAGTTCGTAGAGAGACTCTGTCTTGATGAAAAATGAGGAAAGGCTCCACTGCCATTAGTGCCTGTAGCACTGAGACTCTTCTAGCTGAAGTTATTGCTAGCAGCAGGACAGTTTTCCATGATAGAAACTTTAAATCAGCTGAGAAAGCTGGTTCAAAAGGCGGCAGTGTAAGCTTTTCCAGAACAAAGTTGAGATCCCAAGTTGGTGTTGGTGCTCTCCTGGGCGGTCTTATGTTCTTAGCCCCTCTGAGGTACTGTCTTAGGAGTGGATGTGAAAATAAAGGAGGATCCGTGTTATAGTGAGCTGAAATCGCTGAGGCGTGGATCTTAATAGATGAAAAGGAAAGTCCTTTGTGCAACATCTCAGTTAAATATTGTAGAATCTGAGGAATGTCTGGCTCAAGGGGATTTTGGCCTTTAGCCTGGTTCCAGGTGCAAAATCTTTTCCATTTGTCTGAATAGGCTTTCCTGGTGCTGGGCCTCCTGGCCTCCAGAATGCCATCCATAACAGCTTTAGACAGAGGAGTTTGGCTGGTTGTTTAGGTGATTTGCCATGCAGCCACATTTAAAGTCTTAAGCTGGCTGTGTAGAATCTGACTGTCTTGCTGGGTGAGCAGGTGAGGAATTTGTGGTAAAATCCATGGTGGGCCGTGGGCCATGTTCCTTAGTATTGGGTACCAGTGCTGGCGTGGCCAGTCTGGAGCAATGAGTATCATTTGTGGCCTCTCTAATCTGACTTTCAGCAGCACCTTTGCTAGAAGAGGCAGTGGAGGGAAGGCATACACTGTCAGTGTTTTCCAACTGAATGTGAGGGCGTCCACTTTCCAAGCTTGTGGGTGGAATGTCCTTGTGCAAAATTTTTGAAGTTGGTAGTTTTGGGGGTTGGCAAACAGATCTATGTCTGGGCGTCCCCATTTTTGAGTTATCATTGCGAATACTTGTGGATCCAGTTTCCACTCGTGGGGATCCATGATGTTTCTGCTTAGGTTGTCTGCCAATGTGTTTTTCTTTCCTGGCAGGAATTGTGCTTGTAATTGAACTTGTTAAGTCAGTACTGTGTTCCACAAGGTCATTGCTTGCCTGCATAGAGGGTAGGAGTGTATACCCCCTTGCTTGTTTATGTACCACATTACTGTGGTATTGTCTGTCTTTATTATTAGTTGTCCTGTGTGTAAGAGGTCCTTGAAAGCTGTTAGGGCATTCTGTACAGCTAGCATTTCTTTTTGATTGATGTGCAGATGCCTTTGATCTGTAGTCCATTTGCCTTGAATGCACTGTCCTGCCATGTGTGCTCCCCAGGCATAGTCCGATGCATCTGTTGTTGTAGTTTGCCTGGCTGTGGGTAAGGTAAAAGGCTGACCTTTGTTGAGGTGACATGCCTGTGCCCACCATAGAAACTCCTGCTGAAGGCAGGGAATGAGTGGTATCATTGTTTCCAAGCTGTGGCTGTGTTGAGTCCATACGCTTTTCAGGTACCATTGTAATTTCCTCACATGCAGTTTTGCAAATGGTATTAGTAGTATGCAAGATGCCATGAATCCAAAGGCCTGCAGAATTTTTCTTGCGGGGAGTTGGGTCTTTGTTGCCATTATTATGAAGTATTGAGTCAGTTGTTGTTGCTTGTCTGGCGTGAGATAAGCCATCTGGGCCGTTGTATTCAAGCTGGCACCCAGAAATATTATGTTCTGTGAGGGCACTAGTTTTGATTTCTTTTCGTTTCCTGTGTACCCTAGGCAACTTAGAAGGTGTTTGACAAACGCCAGATCTTGTAAAAGAATGTCTTTGCTTTCTGCTTGAATAAGGCAGTCGTCCAGGTATGGGTATATTTGAATTCCTCTGTCTGCAGTATGCAATTACTGGTGCCAGGCATTTTGTGAAGACTCTGGGTGCAGTAGATAAGCCAAAGGACAGTGCAGAGAATTGATAATGGGTTGAACCTGCAATGAAACAGAGGTATCTCCTGCAATTTTGTCTGATAGGGACATGCAGGTATGCCTCCTTGAGGTCCAACGTTACTAGCCAAGCCTTCTTGCCCAACATGGGAAGAAGCTGCTGTAGTGTTAGCATCTTGAATTTGGGTACTTGCAAATAGGTGTTTAGAATTGAAAGGTTCAGAATGGGTCTCCATGCTTTGTCCTTTCTGGGGACTAGAAAGAAACTTGAGTAAAATCCTTGTCCTTGCTCCTGTGTAGGTACCTGTTGAATGGCTCTCATGTCCATGAGAACTGTAATTTGTTTTGTGCCTCTGCCCATTGATTTGGTGGCAGGTTTGGCATTCCTTTTATCCTTGGTAAGGTGTGAAAATGGAATCTGTATCCTTGTGAGACAATGTCTAGGACCCATTTGTCTTTTGTGGTGATGTGTCAGTTGTCTGCAAAAAGTGCTAATTTTCCTCCCAAGGGAGCTGCCAAGAGAGATTTGCTTGGCAGTTTGAGGGTTAAGTCATTGTGTTTGTCTTCTGGTAGTTTGGGTCCTGTCTTCTCCTCCTTTCTGGGTAGCGGCACCCCATTGGCGAGGTTTGTAAGGGCCTTGTGACTGACCTCTGCCCCTTGGGCGTCTGAATTTGCCCCTCTGTGGTCTGTCAAGCTGGAAAAGACCAATTTTTTGTTGGCCAATTTCTGCTGAAACGAGGGGGTTGTACCTGTAAAAAATTCTTGACAGTCTGCATAGACTTAGCCTTATCCTCCACTTTCTTTAAAACCTCTTCTGCTTTGACACCAAATAAGACATCCTGCTGTAAAGGTGCAGCCAATAATTTTGCTTTAACATGATCAGGCAGGGTTTGTTCTTCTAACCAAGCATGTCTGCGTATGACAGACCCAGTCACAGCTGCTCTACAGGAAGCTTCCAATGAATCAAATCCACATTGTAAAGTATGTTTGCCCACCTGTTCAGCTGCATGCAACAGCTCCTGCATTTCCTTGAATTCAGACTGTTCAGAATGCATGCTCATCTTTTGTTTTAATTGAGACATTAGGAATTGCTGATATTTCCGCATGTGAAACTGACAATTTAATGCTCTCATAGCTAGAGTAGCTGAGGTGTATACCTTCTTTCCCCACCTATCTAGTGCTCTGGAGTCCCTTTTAGAGGGTACAGGATTTTTAGCCATAGAAGCCTTAGTCTCTTTGGTACCCTGGGAAATTGTCTCTGGGTCAGCAACAGGGATTTTATAAAGGAATTTGTGTGAGTCAGGTACTCTATTATCTGTCTGGTTTGGCTGGAGCAGGAGGTAGAGAGTCTGGATTTAGACTAGATTCTAAGTAAACATCCTCCACAATGTCTGAAACTGGAGGGATAGCAAGTGGTCTGTGCTGGGGAAGTAAAAGGAACTCTCGGCGCCTTAATGAAAAGAACACACACACGCTAGGCCCCAACACACAGCACAATCCCTAACGCACTAACGAGGGTGGGGAAGGAAAACTATGAAGATTAACAGGTAAAGGGAACTTTGTACACAACACACGCACACTGAATTTACAAAAAAGAGAAGAGAAAAAAAGGCAAAATTTCTCACAAAAAGACGCTAAGCCTGGAACTCAGTGATTGAGCTGCTGGATGAAACTGCGGAAAACTAGATCTGAGGTCAGGTAGGGTTTGCAGGGGATTACGGGTAGGGGGAGGAGCTTGGAGCTCGGATCTATGCTGTTGGAAACTGCCGGCTCGGATCCGATATGGATCCGGAGACCCATAGGTTGATGCACAAATGAAGTTAACTACTTCAGATCTGATGTTTTTAGGTTTTAATGGAGTTTTAAGCTTAGCATAAGATTTAATGGTGAGTGTAGTCGGTCTGAAGACACCTTCTGCAACCAAAGGTGTTTCTACTGCACCAGGATCATCTCCTGCTCTGGTGTCGGAAGGACCTAATGAAGATGGCTGTGTCGGCCTAGTACTCTCAGTTTGAGAATCCAAAGCTGTCTGGGGCTCCAATTCTGTGGTCATCAGGGGCTGCGTAGACGCCTCACTGAAAACTGGAGAACCGGCGACAGGCCCAGCAGAGGCCTCGGAGTCTGGCTTGGTTCTAGGCTGCCTGTCCTCATCTTTTCGTTTTTTATGCATTCCGGTCGTCGGCTGCTCTGACGGCATGGTATAATTAAATTTCCTACCAAAGTAGTGTCGAGCAAAATCAAAACGACGCTTGACAGTTCGTTTATTGAACCTAGCACAAAACCAACAACCAGTGACGTCGTGGTCTGGGCCTAGGCAAGGAATACAAGAAGAATGGAAGTCCTTATGAGGTATTTGCTTCCCACAAGAAATGCAATTGTTAACTTTTTCTGACATCGGACTGAGGCAAGAAAAGGTTCCCCAACGGGGTACTTAGCTTTATTGAAGACTTCGGACTGAAATTCGATTCGAAAATCTCAGGTGTCGGCCGACCGGCACTTTTGAACTGCTTCTGCTTCGGGCACCGCGCCGCAAGAAAGACTGAAGAAAATGGCGTCGGATGCCTCTTGTATACCCCTGGCGCACTGATGTCAGGGAAGAAGCGACAGCAACCGACGCCGGACCAAGACTTTGGAACTCTGGCCGACTGCGGGACCGCCTGACGGCAGGATAACCCAAGTGTGATGACTGCAGCAGGGTAACACGATGAACATCTTTAAACAAATACTAAAATCATATTACCTAAATAACCGCACCTGTCCCTGCAACACTAGCAAACCACCATAAAGCTGTCCCTTATTTATTATATGTGAAATGTCTGATAGCAGGATCTATAACTACTGTCTTATACAGTTATTTTTTTTTCTTTTTCTAATACAACTGGCGATTTTGTATATCTTGATATGTCCGTATTTGTGATCCTAAAGATTTAATAAAATCTGTTCTGTGCTAAATTGCACATCTCTGCATTTATGCATGTAACCTCATTATAACCATGTTAAACTTGCATTCTTGTAATACTCTGTGGAGCTTTTCTTCCCGGGCCTCCACTGAAAATGGGTTTTTGACCTAGTGGACTTTCCCAGTAAACAAATGTCAATAAATAAATAATAAAATATACTGACACACTCCCTGTTGAAAACAATCTACCCAATCTTTCTCAGTCAAACATTATATAGCTCATTTATGTTCTGTCACCTTTTAGGCCTCATTCCCCCCTTGTATGTTTTGTTTCTACAATCCCCATTTTTTCCTATGTAGTTTGCTCCAACCCTTTTCTAAAGATCTAAATTCCAGTTATTTTATCCGTTACTATATTCACTACTTCCAGTATAGTTGGTTTAGATTTTTATTTCCATTTTCTAGTAACTGCGTTTTTGGCAGCCACCATTATTAGACACAGCAAGGACTTATATGTCTAGGCAATCCTGATTCTGTATCACAGCTCAGAATAATCATCTCCCTCATCAGACCAATCTGCCCATCCAGCATGTCTGACACTGTATCCCACAGGGATTCCCTAAAATCCACCAACTCACCGCACTCCCAGAAAATATGTTCCCAATTACCTCTTTCTTCCCCTTCACACCTCCAATATTTACTGTCTAACTGAGGAAAAATTATATGGAGACTACTTAAGGTATAAAAATATCTAGGTAAACATTTCCAAGCAAAAATTCTAAATCTTCTAGATTTTGTTCCATATTTGGAAGACATACATATCCTCCCATTGTTTCTTTGTGAACTGCTTATCCAATCTCTCTTCCCAATCCTTTCTAACCTCCTCTGATCAATTCTTATAATCATGCAATATTTTATATGCTCTAACTAATTATTCCTTTTTTAAGAGCAGTTTATGTTCTAGATTCTATTAAAAATTCTACCAGTACTGGTCTTTCATTTAGGACCCCTTATTTCTTTCTCTTTGCCTTCCCTATTAGGGATTGATAGAGTATAGGCAATCTCTAACCTGCAGTCCAAATAAATTCTTGGCATCTATCATCTTTCCCTCTCTAGTTATTTCCTTCCAATACCTTGGTTCCTTTGCCAGTTTTCTCTAATAAATTCCAGCCCCCTCTTGCCTATTGTCTGTATCCCTAATTGCAGTCATCCCTATCGGCAGAATATCCTTTCTCCATTATTGTATTGGTTTAATTCTTAGAATACTTTCTACTACTTTATGGCTATAATAGTCTGCATGATTATTGTTATTCTCCTTAAAGGCCTGCATCCAAAATCCAAGTCTCTCCTTGTTTCTTGAACTTTTCCTGTGTTTCATCATCCCTTCCCATGTTGATTATAATTTTCTGCTTGTGCTATGTATAGGAATCTTAACTGCGTAGCTCTGAAATATCCCTTCAAACTGGGTAATCCCAATCCACTTATTCCACTTGACTCTTGCTGTCTTCCCCCCATGAAGTCATTCAGCGCTTTAACTGCTACCCACAACTTCTCCTCTGGTTGATAAAAATGCGCCTGACCTGTATATAAGACTAAAGGGACTAAACATTTTAACTGCTTGTATCTTACTATCCACATCTAGCCCTTATGGAGACTCTGTCTCCCACAATGGCATTTACCCTTATTGAATGACATGAAACCCCACAAGCAATGAAAAATAAACAAGATAAGATACAATAAACCCTCATTGGGGCATTTACCTGCAATGGCTTGGTGAACTAGCAACAGAACGGGCATTCTGACAGATGATCGGGAGATGGTGTTGGGACTGGCGGTAAAGGAGCTCTGAGGTTGGTATGGCCAGACCTCACCTTTATGCCCTATTCTACGCAAAGAACATACGTGTGATGTACGGCATACCATAAAGCAAACTAAAGGCTTTGATATACTGGCCAGACGTCTGGCCACCCTTGGCAGGGAATCTCTATTGCAATGAATACTGCAACAGTGAAACAGAAGGACACCGTCCTGTGACTCTACTCTCTTAGAAGAAAAACTGTTTCTCCATCACCTGGAATGCTGCTCCAGTCTCCAAACAATACAAAGAACCAGTTCCTGTAGGTAGATCCAACTCCCATTTAATAAATACAGACACCTGTTGGAGGGGTCCCCACTGTAGAGAAAAGATGCCGAACCAGATGAAGAAATCAAAAAGAGGAGGCAAAGCAGATGTCTCCACCATCACCAATGGAACAGAGAGTTGCAATACAGTCTGTGGCTCAGAAGACATTTATTTGACACCACCCCTCTAACTCAGACAAATGAGTCAGATCCAAGAAGCCTAGAGCCCAAGAAGCATGGTATGTCGGTCTCTTGGGTAAAGGATCTGGGAAGTAAAATAGTTTTGAAGAAACAAGAGCAGAGTTTCTGATCAATTAAGGAACCCAGACATGGATAAATAGAGGAGGTCCAACCACCTTTGAAGACAAATGGGATGGAATGGCCCCTTACCCCCATTTCAATCTGGGTCTTGAAAAATTTTTGCATGAGAGGATCCAAACCTGCTTTAGCCATACTCCTATAAGGCCTGAAGGATAGCATCAACAAGGCGGGGGAAGGTCTAGAAGGATGAAGTTCCAATACATCACCAGCTGTTTTTTGGGAAAGTCTTGGATGGTAAGAGGATGAAGCATTTCTGCATCCTGTGGAGACGTATAGTTGGGGGTATGTGTTCTATGCTCCTCATGTCTAGGAGCTTTCGAAGCTCAGGTCAGTGCTGATGATTCCCCTGACCTCTTTCTTGTATCAGAATCTTTAGTTTCAGCCAATTTTTTCTAACTTTTTTGAGGCTCTGGATTCACCGGAATGATGCCTTTAATAATTGGTTTGTTCCTCCAACCTGCTAAAGCTCTGGGTCCAAAGGAAGAATATACCTCAGAAGAAACACAGACCCTGAAGCAAATCACTCAAAGATCCTGAAGATCCATTGGAGGGACCTTATGTCAACATTTTTTAAACAAGCAACATCTTTACTGAATTCTTACTTATGACAAACACAATCACTTATATACAAAGGAAAACAAACCATACTGACATTTTCAGTTGCAAACATCTTAAGTCCACATTTTGAGCAATTTTTTACAACTAGTTTCTCCATACCTTTAATGCTGGAAGAATGGTATGTATACTCTAGTGCACTTGCATGATAACCAGCAACAAAGTTTAATAAGAATTAACTACCAAGATTTAAAGACCAACAAGTACAGCTACAGCAACTATTATGGATTAAACTTAAACCACCACCATTCTACTAAGTGAAGTAAGACAATGACGAACACCAAGAAGCTTATTTCTTAAGCTTTGACAGGAAATTTTTGAGATAAACCACAGTTAAGATATAAAGACCTTATCACTAAGTAGTTCACTACTATGAGGCCAAGAGAGGCACAAAAAGTGATATTATACAAAATAAACAAGGTGAAGCACTCATTTGCTACAGATCATGCTGTTGTTCACAAGGGTGGTAAACAAGGTAGCTAGGGAGGCATAAGTATTATGGAAAGGAATAATTCTTGAAGGGGCTAAAGGTTGGAGCACTCTCTCTGCCAGATTAGAGTAGTGACTTGAGGATCTAGTTATCAGATTAGTGTTTTTGAATGGAATTAGCCTGAGCAACCCTACAAGAATGTGCAGGACAGGAAACTAGACCAATGACTGCCAGTATGGAGCTACCAGGATCATCCTTAACCTATGCAATTTTTGTCTTAAGTATTCTGAAGATAAAGAGAAGCACAAAGAAAGCACACCAGCCATGTTTCCATTATGTCACTCCTGAATATGTTGGGACATAAAATTAATGAAGAGAAGCACCTTCATTTTGCATCTGATAGTCACAGCAACAACTTATGAAATATCCTGTTCATCATCAACTGGTTCAGAAATGTATGTTTTTCACTAACCCATTACTCTAATCCAGAATATGTTCTGCAATTAGAGAGATCGTGTGGCCCAAGGCCAAGTCCCACAATTTGACTACTGTTCCGCACAGAGGTAAGGAATGTGTTCCCAAGCTTATAAGCTTACTGATATCCAAGACTACCATTGTTTGTGGACCCTTGGGCAGAAAGGACTGGAATGCTTGAAGAGGCAGAAGGAATGATGTGAGCACCGAAACATTAATATACCTTTGAGACTCCCAAGGAGAAAAGGAACCCAAACATAATCTTGCCATGGAAATGTCATCTATCCATGGTGTGAAAAAAGAAGTTATGTACTCACCATAATGTTCCATCTGAGTAGTTAGACTTCATTTGTCATCAACCTGTGGGATATCAGATCCGGATTAGATCTGAAACGGAAGTTTCACCAGCATCTGATCCGAGCTAGAAGCTCCTCCCCTTACCCATAATACCCCTCAATCTCCTTCCTTCCGTCAGATCGAGTTTGCTATATCCCTAACATGAACCCAACCCTAAAAACCTTCACAAACATGGAAAAACAGGAGAGTCGCAAGGCACCTTCTCTTGTCTGCCAAGACAGAAAGCTCCAAGAGAAGGTCGGGTGAAGCAGCGAGGGATGGTTGATGACAAATTAAGTCTAACTACTCAGATGGAATATTATGGTGAGTACATAACTTCTTTATCTGAAGTAGTTAACTTCATTTCATCATCAACCTGAGGGACAGAGTCCCCAGCTACCAACAAAAAACCCTGGGTGGCCCTCATGGAAGGATATTTCGGAGCAGCTCGGAGCCAAAGGATGCTGTCCCTCTGGAAATCATGTCCAATTTATAATGAGAAATAAAGGTATGAGATGAGGACCAAGTAGCCGCCGAACAAATATTGTCCAAAGACACTGGACCAAAAGGCAGCTGACAGTCATGGACCTGGTAGAATGGGCATTTGTCCTACCCGGAAGAGACATGTTTTTATCTTTGTAGACCTGAAGGATGCATAGGGAAAGCCATATGGTAATAGTCACCTAAGAAACCGGTTTGCCCAGAAAAGGCATAGCAAAGGATACAAACAACTGATCAGACTTGCGATGGGCTTTAGTCCTGTGCAAGTAGAAGCGTAATTGCCTATGCACGTCTAACATATGCAATTTATATTCACTCCTGTTCTGCAATTTGGAAAGACGACAGGTAAGTTGACTGATTGATCGATATTTGTTTCCGAGGCCACTTTAGGCAGAAAGGAAGGATTAGTATGAAGGGAGGGAAACCCTGTCTTTATGAAAGATCATATACGGAGGTTTTACAGATAATGCTTGAAATTCTGATACTGTCCTAGCCGAGGTAATAGCCACTAAAAAGGCGGTCTTCCAGGATAAAAATTTCAGGTCCACAGAAGCAGCAGGCTTAAAAGACGGAGCAACCAAGGCTTGTAAAACTAGTGTAAGATTCCAAGGAGGGTTAGGATCCTTAATCAGAGGTCTTAAAAGAAAGATACCTTTAATAAATGTTTTGCAAAGTCTGGAGAAAGCTAAGGAAGCCATATTCTCACCTACATGAAAATTAGAAATGGCTGCCAGTTGAACTTTTACTGTAGATGAGCTGGCACCCTGCTGGAAAATGTATGCCAAGAACTCAAGGACTGCTGGAATAGGAGCTATGAAAGGGTCTAAGTTCCTCTGAGAAGCCCAGATAGAAAAACGCTTCCATTTACTATGGTAAATTTTTCTGGTGGACAATTTATGAGCTGCCACCAGAATAGACTTAACCGGGGAAGACAAACTGGGAGTCCTAGCAATCAAGGGAACTGGAGCAGCCAAGCCATGAGCTTCAGACTGCCCAGGTCTGGATGAAGGCCCCTTGAGAGGTGCGAAATGAGATCCGGTATGGGATCCAAAATCCAAGGAGGAACTACAAGATGAGACCAAAGACAGGGAAACCAGATTTGGCAGGCCAGAATGGGGCAATGAGGATAATTCTGCTCCCCAACCATCGAGCCTTCTGTAAAAATTTTGTCATGAGACGCAAAGGGGGATAAGCATAAAGAAGCCCAAGCGTGGACCAGAGCGCCCCTGGGGGATTCCCCCTGTGGGGGGATCAGACCGAAGAACTCTATGTACTTCGCGTTGGAAGGAGATGCAAAGAGATTGCAGCAAGGCCGACCCCACTTGAGGAAGATCCGCTCTGCTACCGAAGGATTCATAGACCACTCAAAATGCATTAGAATAGTCCTGCTCAGTTTGTCCGCCAGAATATTGGACCGACCGGGAATGTGCGTTACTACCAGAAAATGGCTGATGGAGATAGCCCAGTCCCACACTCTCGTGGCCTCGCAACAAAGGGGATAAGACCCAGTTCCCCCTGTTTGTTAATGTACCAGACCACTGACATACTGTCTGTCAGAACAGCAATCATTTCCAGAGTAAGAAAGGCATGAAGGACCTGCAACGCGAATAAGACTGCCCTCATCTCTAGAACATGGATATGCAGTTTGGTCTCATTTGGGGACTATGTGCCTTGGACCATCCTGCCTGAATAATGCCCCCCCACCCTAGTTGGAAGGTGTCCATGGTCACCGTGGCTTGGGGAAGGGCTGCAAGAAATAGGCGTCCCTCTATGAGCTCCGGGACCGTATCCACCACAAGAGAGACTTCCTGTACGTGCTGCTTATGTGAATTGGATGTGTCAACTGCAGATCTAAAAGGGACCACTGGACCACTAACATTCATTGCAGAATTCGCATATGAAGATGAGTACAGGGGAAAAAAGTAATGGTGGCTGCCATGGAACCCAAGGCTTTCAAAACCGCCTCGGCTGGTGGAAGATGAAACTGTAGGATCACAGATACATGAAGTCGTAGGCTCCGGACTCTTTCTGGAGTTAAAAAGACCTTGGTTTGAGACACATCGATTCTCACTCCTATATAGTCCAAGACCTGAACAGAGTCGAGAGAAGACATGGATATGTTGATTGTGGTGCCCAGCAAGTCTGACAATTTCAGGAAATAGTCCCTGGCCTGACAAAGTAGATGCCTGGTGGGAGCAGAAAGGAGCCAATCGTCCAGGTATGGATAGACCTGTATCCCCTGAAGCCTCAGGTTGAGCCACTACTACTGCCATGACCTTGGTGAATACCCTGGGGGCTGTAGTGAGACCGAAAGGTAGGGCTTGGAATGGATAGTGATTGGCCCCTAGCCGAAAGCGGAGGAACCTCCTGGAGCATCTGTGCATTCTGACATGATAGTACGGTGTCCTGAAGATCTATGGATCACATCCAGTCATTCGCCAGCAGGTAAGGCAGGATGGATTGTAGAGCGACCATCCGGAACTTCTCTTTGGCAACTGACAGATTTAGTGTGGAAAGGTCCAGAATGAGCCTTAGGTCCCCTGTCTTTTTTGGCAACAGAAGAACTTGGAATAGATGCCTGATCCAGACTGATCTCTGGGGGACAGGCAGGATGACTCGTTTCCTTAGCAGCTTTCTGATTTCTATTGCTGCTGCCTCCCTTTACATGGGTGGAACGTTCGATAGGCGTTTTTGTGGAAAGGGAGGAGTTAGAAAGGGGATTGTATAACCTCTGGATATTATTTGCAGCACCCAACGGTCTGATGACACAGATTCCCATGCCGTCACGTGCATCAAAAGGCGACCCCTGACTGCCTCCAGAGCAGTCGGGCACCCCCTCAGGGATGTTGCGCGGGTCTGTCCAAGAACGGTTCTAGAGACCCAAAATTTCTCGGACCCCACCCCCACCCCCACCTCTGGGCCAGCGTCTGTCCTGACCCCCACTGCCTCTAGAGGAAGGTAAGTCCAGAGTTTCTCGGGAATACTGAGACTTCCAGAATCGCATCTTCTCTTGCCCCCTCCCCCTCTGATTCCTGGAAAAGGATCTTTGGGGGTTAGAGAAGCGGATTCTGACAGCAGACAGTGTCTTCCCGTCCTGTTCACTCTGGACTAACGTTTCACAAATGGTCTTCCCAAACAAGGAAGAACCATTGTAAGAGGCATTCGCTAAAGATGCCTTAAAGGGTTCTGTGAACTGACAAAGCCTAAGCCAGGCGTGTCGCCTCATGGCAACACCAGACCCGGCAGCCCTTGCTGCTCCTTCAGTGGCATGTAACAGGAGGCACATGGACGTATTCCTAACTGCTTTTAAAGTGGCCATTCTCACTGAGAATGTGGATTTATTGTCCGAAGACATGGACTCTGGGAGCGACTCAGCAAACTCCTTGACGAGGTCTCGCTGTATTCTAGTAACTTGGACCAAATAATTCAGTACTCTTATAGAAAAGGTGGCAGAAGCATATGTCCACTTCCCGAGATGATCCATCGTCCTGGACTCTCGGTCCGGGTGACGGACCGTAGAACTTTCCTGGGCCAGTTCTTTCTTGGTGGCAGCCACTACCATCATGGCGTCCACAGGGGACTCCTTGTTCCAGCGCGGTCTGACCACTGTAGGGCTCAAGATCTTATTGGGACGCCTGGGAATTGGTTCCCAGTGTCAGTTTCCTTCCATGCCCTGGTGGTAATGAGGTCCACCAAGGGATCTGCGGGGGGGGGGGCACCCAGGAGTAAACAGACCCGTGTCAAAGGCCTCCAGGAACACAGACTCGTCCGAGGAAGGTTTGAGGGGAGGGGCCAAAATCCCACCCCCCCCTGCTGGCACAGGATTTCCATGATGTCTCCAAAGGAGACATCATCAGGGGGTGATCTGGGAGAACCTTCCCCTTCCTCCAAGTCGGTATCCTCAGTGAGGGACTCTGAAGAGGAGTCCATGTGCCTCCTTTTGCATGTTCGCTTGCGAGGGATCTCTTCGGTGGGACTCTCCAGATAGGGCTCGCAAACTACTTGAGTTTCCTCGAGGGGAAACTGTCTGGGGCACCTTGAGCACGGGCTGTCCCTGCATGGGCAAAAATGGTAGATGATGTACCCAGAGGTGAGGGAGTCGGGGCGGAATGCGATGAGATGGTAAGGGGCCTCAATCCCCTGGAGAGAACCCTCTCCACCAGTCTGAACGCAGAAGGAGAATGAGCCTCCTGAGGAACTGGTAAGGGGACTTCTCCCCGGACTTGTCGTGGGGATCAGACCAGAGCCCAATAGAGCCAAAATACCAAGAGGTAGATGACCCGACAGTGTCAGTGCCAATGGAGAAAGGCCCAACTCTTCGCACCCAATGTCCAGGCTCCAGCTCCAATAGCCGCTCAGGTCCGAACCAGTCAGATCAGATGTGCTCAAGGTAATGGCCGGCGTTGATGTACCTGGTACCATCGGTGCCGGCCCTCTGACTCTGGGACCTCTCGGATCCAAGAACTCAGATACCAGGGATCGGATCGGAGGAGATATCGGGGCAAAGAAGGGAAGTGAGCTTCCCCCTCTGGAGGGAGAGGGGGCTGGCAAGACCCCCATCTGAATCTAGAGGTGAATAAACCTTTGCATCATTTTGTCCATGTCTGCTTCAGATAAACTACGGCTGGACCAGAACAAGGCCACCGAAGCCGGCCAGAAGGGTCAGTGTACGGAGGTCCTGGAAAGAGGCTTAAAATCCTCTAGCTCCGGTGAGAATCTTGGCAATCGGAGCTGAGGAGAAGCTGGCCTAGAAAAAAACTGTCAGTTTGGGGGAGGACCCACCGGATCCGAACGGTCCGGGGATCTCTTCCTCCCCTAGTCTCTCTCTCTGTCCTTGCTCCTCTCTTTCTTGGATTCCCTAACCACAGGCCTTTGATCAGGAGGTTGAGTCCCGGCCTGGGAGGGAGAGGAGACTGTAGCCGAAGTAGAAGGTGTGGTCGTTGTGACCGCAACGGAAGAGGCAGCCGCCTCCGTAGCAGGCAGGAGTCCCTTAAGGATCAATTTTGCCCTGTGATCTTTTAGTGCCCTGGGGTTGAACCCCCGGACAAATCGAGCAGTCAGAAGATAAATAGGCTGCTCCCAGACACACAACACAGAGTGTGGCCATCCCTAGGGGACAACTTATGGCCACACACTATGCATTTTCTTGGCTTGCTCATCAGCCATATCCAACACACAAAACAGTTTAACCTAGCACGGTTTAACTGACTACCCAGCCGCAACACTCACTCGGAAGGGAGACAAGGCCTAAACTACCTAACAAGACAACCTTTTTTTTTTTTTTTTTTTTTTGAGGAACGCGATGCAAGAAACGAGGGAAGGGGAGGCAAGGGACAGTAGGAAGCCTACCTACACTATCAACACAGAACACCCACAAAAACCAAGGAAAAAGTACCTACCACGCCTGGAGCTCTAGACCACGCTGCTTGGCAAAGCTGTGGCAAATGAGATCTGAGGGAAGGAAGGAGATGGAGGAGTACTATGGGTAACGGGAGGAGCTTGTAGCTCGGATCAGATCCTGGAGAAACTGCCGTCTTGGATCCAATCCGATCAGACATCCCACAGGTTGATGATCAAATGAAGTTAACTACTTCAGGTCTGTAGTTTCTAGAAGAGGTTCCCTATAGCCAGACAGGCGAGTGTGGAGCCACCAGAGCATATGCTACAAGCAATACGAACTAAAGTAACAGTCGGTGACCATGTCTGCTTGTATTGATGCCAATGAAGCCTTACAGCCATGCAGAGACATGACATTTGGGTATGTGTGGGGCACCACTGCAATGGATACTTCCATATATCAGAGTACTCCGAATATGTACTTAACTGTACCACCCTGAGCAAACTTAAATGCATGGATGCAATTTTATCATGGTTCAGAAATGTTCTAAACCACGTTATCCAAGATACACCCTATGAAGACTTTTTGGTTTAGATACAGCTGCAAATTGGGTACACTGATGGTAATACATCACAATACAGAGAGGTCCAGTCACAGACTGTGCCTGCTCTGCTAGAAAATACTTGGGTGTTGGAAAATCATTTCTTCTCCCAAGGGAGAAGAGTCACAGGATGATGTCCCAAGATGATGTCCTTCGATTCTCATGTTGCAATATTCTCACTGTGGGATTCCCTGCCTTAGGCAACCCGAGCGTCCAGCTCCTATGCAAACACTTAAGCCTGGTTGTTGTCAGGTGCGTGGAATGTCACATGCAGGGCCATAGACCATGGGCCTTAATGTGACATCTGCATGCAAAGACCTCAGAACTTTTCTGCTGCAGTCAAACATCACCTCGTTTTGTGCTTTAGAAGATGCCTTCAAATAAGTACACCGTTGGGGATTTTTTTCATTACTTCTCTTAGGTTTAGGTTGCTGTTGCTCCCTTTTATAACCGATGTCATCTACAAAGGGGAAATGTAAGTGCTGCTACTAGATTCCGCACAAGGATTCCCATGAGCTTTGTTTTGCTTAGCCCAATCCCCCGACCATAGGACCTGTAGCATTTGTAAATCGTTCATCCCAAAAACCCTACACAGTCTTCTGGCAGCCTTGAAACTATTTGTAGAAAACCAATGACTAAAGATTTTAGCCCTATGTATGGAACCAGAGATGGCTGTCAAGGTGGAGCCGCCTAAAAAGAAGGCCAAAGTTTCAAAGCCTACTGCCGCTGCCCCTCCAATGTCGGACTTCCTGCCAGCTCCCAGTCTAGGGGCTGAGGGACAACCGAATGAACTGTCGACTTTGGCAGGTACCTTGGTGGAAGCCTCCCTAGAATCTCCAGTTGGCACGCCCACGGATGTTACGCAGACGTCCGCTTCGACCAAAGTCGAGTGAGAACCAGGCTTCACCGGACAGACGACTACAGTGCCAGAACAGGGCTCATCTCCCACAGGCCAGACACCCGATCCTAGGCTAGCTCCTTCATAAACAATCCCTAAGACTACTTCTCTTAAGAGGAAACAAAAAACTAAACATTTAACCACTTCTACTGAAGACCAACCAGACTGGCAGCTTTTTCACAGTCTTTGGTAGAGGTCTTTATGGCCCTCAGACCCACAGCTTCAATTGCTCCAGCCTTGCCTACTCAGCCCTAGGCCAATTCCAGCTACTTCCATTCCCCCTACTCAGATTCAGGAGTAAGATTCCTCTTCCTCCTTCTCTGATGAATTTGGCATACACCTCCCAGCTAGCTTCTCCCCTGTAGTACTATTCCTCAGATGAGAATTCCTTGGAAGGAGACTCCTCACACCTGAAAAAATTTCCTTTGGGGAAACTATCTCCAAAATGAGGGGGTACTTCAAGTGGGATGCCACTCAGACAACTGAGGTACAAAAGAGATACTTTGAACTGCTACAGTTGGAGTCTCCCTCTGCTATCCCTCCTGTGAGTCCAGCCTACCTAGATGCATTTGCTTCAGCCCCGACGACCCCTGAATCACAGCCCCCAGCCCCCAAAAGACCTGACAGGCTTTACGAAGTCCTTGATGACCACGAACACCTCATTAAGCCACCTATGGCAGATCCTGCAATCATTGCAGTGGCTCCAGATTAACAATCTAGGCAAATCCCCTCCTCATCCCTTCTGCCATTCAACAAGGACAGTAAAGGTCATGGACAGACTGGGGAAAGAGATTTACATTTACTCCACCCTGGCTTTCAGGGCAATAAATCATCAGACCCCACATGGTTAATATGCCCTAGATTTGGTCGTACATGCAACTTCATTGCTTTTTTCCTTGCCCGCCTCACCTTCCAAACTCCAAGTTGCATCAAAGCTCTCCTTAGCAGCATAAGCTGCCAGACATTTTATAAAGTACAGCTATGATGTTAGCTGCTGCCTCAGCCTCTGTACTGTGCAGATATTCCTGGCTCAGACTGCAGCCACTCCCTGATTATTTAAAAAAAAAAAAAAAAAAAACTAAATCTTGGATACACCCCTAGACAATAAATTCCTGTTTGTCAAGCAGTCCGCTAACTGTTCAAAAGCCTCCAGGAAAAAAAGCAAAGAACTTCAGGACCTCAAGCATTTACTGGTCTCACCAATTCCAAAGTTTTATAGAAACTACCCAGCTAAGCCCACCTTTGTCAGGAGGGCTCCTTTCTCATCCTCCTGCTCTTCCTCAAAACACAGGAAAAAGTTCATAAAGGCTCCATCCCCCAAGACTACCTCTTCATAACCCACCCCCAGGCAGCCTTTTCCAGACAGAAACATCACTGTCTGACTGCCTAAACCACCTACATCTCTCTCACTGTCTACCAATTTGGCAAGATATCACCTCAGACCACTGGGTCTCATCCATAGTGAAAAAAGGGTACTTTATGACCTGGCAGGAAAACGTCTTATCACAAGCCATATCTTTCCCTCCCAAAACTAGCTCCATCTATCCCCCAGATCATCCAAGATCTGCTTTCACAAGGGATCATAGAAAGGGTCCCAACAGGCCAAGAAAGTTGGGGGTTCTACTCCAGGCTTTTCCTGGTAGCAAAAATTGATGGCCCTTGCAGGCTCATTCTGGACCTGTCCCTGCTGAATACCTTCGTGCAGGTCCCTTCCTTCTGCATGCTATCCCTTCAAACCCTTCTTCCTCGACTGCCACCCAGGGTGTTCATGGTCAATTTGGACCTGAAGGAGGCACACTTCCACATCCCTGTCCACCCAGACTACAGAAAGTTTTTTACACTTTGCTATACCATCCTAACACTTTTATTTACTGCCTTGCCCTTTTGGTTTATCTACTGCACCAAGGTCTTCACAAAGTGTCTAGCTCCAGCAGTAGACTACTGCTGAACAAAATGCATACAAATTTAACCTTACCTGGATGATCTCTTCATTCTAGCAGAAGAGGAAAGTACTCTCAGGACCCAATTGCAATACACTATGTTCCTACTTCAGAGTCTGGGAATCACTCTCAATCTGACAAAGTCCTCTCTCACTTCAACCCAAGATTAAAC
Source organism: Protopterus annectens (assembly GCF_019279795.1). Classification (NCBI taxonomy): domain Eukaryota; kingdom Metazoa; phylum Chordata; order Ceratodontiformes; family Protopteridae; genus Protopterus; species Protopterus annectens. Next base: position 657,817,559 of record NC_056744.1, read on the forward strand.
CTTCTTAAGCTGCAGAATAAGAACAGACCTGATGAAGGCCGTCCTTCCCTAGGACAAAGTCTACTCCCTATACAGCTTCTTCTAGGAACTACTCCTGGTCAATTACATTTCTGCCAGTCAGTTCTTCTGACTTCTAGGCCTCATGGCCTACACTTCTTATGCTGCCCCTGAGAAAATTCCAGTGGTACTTGAAAGGTGTCTGGTCCCAACACAATCACCTCCTGGAATTACAGGTGCCCTTCCTACCCTGCCTAAAGACAGTTCAGGTGGTGGATCCAACAAGTAAACCAGAATCCAGGCCTACCTCTGCAACTCACCAAGCCAGTGCAATTTATGCACACAGATGCCTCGGATATAGGGTGGGGGCCACCATGAACAGTCTCAAGGTGCAGGCTCAGTGGGAGTCCTCCCTCCAGAAAATGCATATCAACGTGTGATGTGGTACATCAACAAATGGGGGGGGGGGGGCAGATCCTATTCACTCTGCAGGCTTGCAATACAGGCATGGGGGGACCAGATCCTATTCAATCTGCAGGCTTGCAATACAGGGATGGCAGTCAGCTGCCAACTACAAAGTCACACTGCAGGCAGTCTACATTCTATCTCAACACAACCATCAGGCAGATGCCCTCAGCAGATCCTTCTCTCAACATCATGAGTGGATGTTATGCAGAGATGTGTTCTTAAATACTATCCACCAATGGGGCACACCACAGATAGATCGGTTTGCCTCCCCTCAGAACAGACAACTTCAGCTATTCTGCTCCAAAACCCCTTTCCCCATTAGCATGGAGAGTGGATGCCTTTTCAATTTCTTGGAAGGGACTGTTCCTTTATGCCTTCCCCCCCCTCTCACTCATTCAGAAGGTCCTACTGAAAATCCAGAAGGGCAACCCAGTCTTGCTGGTGACCCTCTATTGGCTAAGGCAGCACTGGTTCCCCCTCCTCCTATTTCTTGCCAAGGGCAATCACTACAAGTTGCTTCACAAGGTGGACCTGCTCACACAACAGAAGGGATCACTCATTCATCCACACCTGGAAACACTCAGCCTAACCTTGTGGCTGATAAGTACAGTTGTGTACACTTACCATAAATGTAGATGTTAGAGTGTATTCACTGTTGCAGTCATCACACTTGGGTTATCTGCCTGCAGGTAGCCCTCAGTCGGCCTGAATACCAGAGTCTTAGGATTTCTGCGTTGGATGCTGTCGCCTCTTCCATGACATCAGGTTGTCAGGGGTATAAAACAGGCAGCCGATGCCATTACATCAGTTTTTCTTGACCCAAATGTCAGGAGCCCCCCAAATAGGAAGCTAGTATATGGTGGGGAACATCACCAGTAAAGAGTAAATATCACTGCCATTAAAAATGGCCATAGAGAGAAGTAGAAAAGATAGAGAAAATCAGGGGGCTGGAGGGAGGGAGGGAAACCAGGACTGAAACAGTGAATACACTCTAACATTTACATTTATGGTAAGTGTACACAACTGTACTACATTCTTCGCGTTTCACTGTTTCAGTCATCACACTTGCCCTGAAGCGTAGATATTTCCTGCAAGACTCCCTTATGGGGATGTGCAGATAAGCTTCTTTTAAGTCTAGGGTGACTAACCAGGCATCCTTGGATAACATAGGGAGAAGCTGTTGCAGGGTAAACATTTCGAATTTTGGGACTACCAGAAAGGTGTTTAGAAATGATAGATCCAGGACTGGGCACCAAGCACCCTCTTTTCTGGGCACCAGGAAAAGTCTGGAGTAGAAACCCTGCCCTCTTTGTTCTACTGGAACAGGTTGAATAGCTCTGACACTGAGCAGGGAAAGTACTTGCTTTTGAGCCTCTGCCCACTGGTTTGGAGGAAGGTCTGGAAACCCGCTTGGGGTTGGCAGTGAATGGAAGTGGAATCTGTACCCCTGGGATACAATGTTTAGGACCCATCGGTCCCGAGTAATGGATATCCAGTTTTTTGCATGAAGGGCAAGTTTTCCTCCTAGGGGCACAAGTAATTGGGGAGGGCTGGGAAGGATAATTGAAAAGTCATTGTGAACTCTTTCCATAAGGAGACGGCTTACCACTCCCTGTTTTTGAGGTAGGAGCACTCCATTGTTTAGATCTCTGCATACCCTTTGACTGTAGTCTGGGTGGCCTGTTTCCCCTGTGTTTGGAGTAAGAAGGCCTAGAAGGGGCAGGAAAGGACCAATTTTTAGAAGGTCGATGTCTACTGAATCTAGGTGTGGCTGCTCTTGTAACAATTCTTTAACAGTTTGCATAGATTTAACTTTTTCTTCCATATTTTTAAGAATTTCTTCTGCTTTGGTGCCAAACAAACAGCCCTTATTTAAAAGAGCATCTAGTAATTTTGATTTGACATGATCTGGCAAGGTTTGTTCCTTCAGCCAAGCATGCCTTCTCAGTACAGACCCGGTGACTGCAGCCCTGCAAGTTACTTCTAGGGCATCAAAGCCACACTGCAAAGTATACTTACTAACTTGGTTTGCAGAATGCATTAACTCTTGTAAATCTTTATTTTCTGCACAATCTGGAAGCAACACCATTTTTTTGTTTAATTAGTTCCAGAATATGTAGTTGGTACTTCAACATGTGAAAATGGCAATTCAATGCCCTGCTGGCAAGAGCTGTAGAGGTATATACCTTCTTACTCCATAAGTCTAAAGCTCTGGAATCCCTGTCTGAAGGGGTAGGGCTTTTGGCTGTAGTAGCCTTAATCCCTTTAGGTCCCTGGGAAATGGTCTATGGATCCACAGTAGGATTCTTAGAGAAAAATTTGTGAGAATTAGGTACTCTGTAGTACCTGTCAGGTTTTCTAGGGGCCAGGGGTAAAGTGTCTGGAGTAAGACTGGATTCCATGAAGACATCATCTACAAAATCCAGGACAGGGGGTATAGCTAGAGGCCTGTGCTGAGGCAACTCTAAAAATTCTCTGAGTCTCTTTTTTAGACTGAGGGTAGTCCTGGCATTCCCAGCAGAAATGCTCTCAAAGTATACAAGGTTTCACCAAAAGAAAAATCCTCTGGAGGAGAGGCAGAGGGAATGGATTCCTCTGCATCTGAATCCTCATAGGTTGATAAGGGCACGTCCTGATAATCAGAAGGGTCAGACTCATTGGACTCCTAGACTGCAGAATCAGAATGAAACTCAATTCTTTGTCTCTTAGCAGGGGAAGGCTGGCTTCCCCTAATTAGGGTAATAAGGTCTTCAGCCATTCAAAGCATTTGTTTTTGTGGCATGGGAGCTTGAGCATGCGCTTGGGTCGTCAGTTTTCTAGGCGTAGTGCGTACTCTGGGCCTGAGAAACTCGGTAGTTTTAGCCAATAACAAAGTTGTCGGTTTAATTTGAACATCGGTAGGTCGGAATACAACCTCAGAAGCCGGTGCCTGCACAGTGGCTCCAGACCCATTCAAGGTAGAGATATCAGCAGGTTCCATAGTCGAAGAAGCATCCCGCAGCATAACGGACTCCGAATGGGTCTCAGCAGAGGCCCGCGAACCTGTAGAAGCGGGCATCAGGGGCTGCAAAGACACCTGAGTACCAGCTGACTGGCGACTAGCTTAACAAAAGCATCGTCGGCAGTTTTGGACCTATCCGGTCTGTCTCTGTCTTTATCTTAACGTTTCTTTCGGAAGATCGGTAATCGGCTGGCTTATCGAAGCCATTTCGGAATATGGAGAACGACAGCGAAAGAATTTAGCGACAAAGATAGCCCCGATGACAAATGGTTCGGGCGTTAAACAAGGCACAAAACTGACAGCAAGGGACGTCATGGTCTGGGCCTAAACAGGTGACGCAGTAAGAATGAAAATCTCTGGGAGGTAATTTGCTTTCCACAGGCAAGACAATTGTTAACTTTTTCTGACATTGGTTAGAGCAAGAAAAAAGGATCCCCAATGGGGTACTTAGCTTTAGAAGACTTCAGGTTTGAAACCTGAAAAACGAAAATTTCAGGTAGCAGCCGACCGGCACTTGCGAACTGCTTCTGCTTCAGGCGCCTTCTCGGCAAGAAGGATTGATGTAATGGCGTCGGCTGCCCATTTTATACCCTGACGACCTGACGTCATGCAAGACGCGACAGCAGCCAATGCAGAAATCCTAAGACTCTGGTATTTGGGCTGACTGAGGGCTACCTGCAAGCAGACAACCCAAGTGTGATGACTGTAACAGTGAAACACGAAGATAGTCACCTGATCCACTTCAGACACCTGTACTCAGAGGACGTGCTATCCATAATGCAGAAGATCAGGAAACCTACTACCAGGAGATTCTACGTTTCAAAATGGAAAAAGTTCTCCAGTTGGGGTCTTCAAAGGCAACTAGACCCCTTCCAAGATGTTCCCCTAGTTCTAGCCTATGTGAGTTTCGAAAATCAGAACTTTCATACTCTTCAGTGAAAGTCCACTTATCTGCCATTTCAAGCCTGATAATCAATGGACCCCCCTTTCTTTCCAGGCTGGAAGTAAAACTATTCCTGAAGGGGGGTTCTCTACATCATACCACCTAGAAAACCTATTCCCCCTCCTTGGGACTTGAACTACATACTAAAGAAACTCACCACTGCCCCCTTTGAACTTGCAGCCTCTGCCTCTCTGCAGATGTATACCTGGAAGACTGTCCTATTAGTAGCCCTTACTTCAGCTAGGAGAGTCTCTGAGCTGTAAGCACTCATGGCATCTCCACCCTACACTATCTTCCACAAAGACAGGGTAACCCTTCGCACCAACCCTTCATTCATGCCCAAAGTGGTCAATGAACTGCCCCTCAACCAGTCTATTCAATTACCCACCTTCTTCCTTTCACCTCAAAATGACAGTGAGAGAGTGCTCCACTCCCTTGATGTCCACAGGCAACTAAGATTTTACCTGGAGAAGACACAAGAGCATTAAAGGGTCCAATCAGCTTTTTGTATCCTTCCACCCCAGGGCCCTGGGTAAAGCTGATCTAGACAGTAGCTTCCTGGATATGAAGAACTATTATCTTCTGTTACACTTTTCATGGCAAAGACTTGCCCTACAAGGTTAAAGCACATTCTACTAGAGCAGTGGCCTCTTCAAGAGACTTCCTCAAAGGCCTAGATACAGCTACCATACTAGAGGCAGCCACATGGTCCTCTGTACATACCTTCACCAAACATTATAAGTTGAACAATACCTCCAGAGCAGGATTTGCAAGGGCCATCCTCCATGGTTTCCTGGAGACAACTACTTCTTCCTCCACCCTTTCTTCTTCTTGAGCTGTGGTACTCTCCCACAGTGAGAATACTGCAACATGAGAATAGGAAGACATGGATTAGTTGTGTAAAATATTACCATAACCACAGATGTCCTTCTCTTTCATGTTGCAGTATTCCTGCCCACCCTCCTGCCCCCCTTCATGACATTTTCCCTGTCTGGATGGCATAATTTCTGTTCTCCTTAGACAGACGTCTGACTGATCAGGCAGTTCTGAGGTCTGTGTGTGCAGACACCACATTAAGGCCCATGGTTTATGGCCCTGCATGTGATGTCCCACGCACTTGACAGCAACTAGGCTTAAGTTTTTGCATTGGAGACGGATGCTCAGGTCGTCTGTGGCAGAGGATCCCACAGTGAGAATACTACAACATGGAAGAGAAGGACATCTATGGCTATGATAAGATTTTATACAACTAATCTTTTATACTGCTCACTGCTGAAGCAGCCTAAGCAATATGGGTTGTATCCTGCATGGATATAACAGCTGGCCAGATTCCAAAGTTTCAGTGCACCTTCTATGCAGCCAGCTGCACAGGTAGGGAAATATTCTGAATCCTTCTAGTTTCTGGTGAGCTCCTACTGCTGTTGTGCACTTGGAACACATCATACTGGACAGTGTCAAGACTGAAAGACAGGCATCTGAACTGACCAACAGCTGGCTCCTACCTTACAGTGCAGGAACCTCCAAGATACCCAAGCAATCATTATGTGAACCTATGTGGAGATAGGCATCCTGGATATCCTGAAGCATACACACAGCCTCCACTTGATAAGCATAAGAGGATCAACTGCACCAAGAACACGAAGCTCTTGTTTTACCACAGACTCATTTAGACCTGAGGTCATGAGGCTGATCTGACACCAAAAATGACATGGAGCAAACACCTTGGTCTCTCTGATCTAGTAAGACCAGATGTGTGTCAGAAAAGTAAATAAAAAAGGGGTCCCAGCATTAACTCCTGTAGGACACCACTGGTCACCTTATTCTATCTGATGAGGCACCCGCTACCCACAATGTGTGTGCGCGTGCGTGTGTGTTTTAGCCAATTGCACATCCATTTTACCACAAAAGTTATTATGCCTTAAGCATACCAACTACTCTTGCATAGGGGATGGTGTACAGACTTTGGCCAGGTCAAGGTATACCACATGAACAGCATGACCGCTGTCAGTGTTACTCTTTCAAAGACTTTAATCAAATTCATTAGACAGGCTACCCCCCTGACAAAGCCAAACTGCTGTTGGTCTATGTTTGATGAGACTTTTGATATTACAGTCTATTTGGTTAGTGAGACGTTTTGTGGCTTTGCAGACGAGACTCATCAGACTGAAGAGTCTGTAATTCTTAGGGTCAACAGCAGGCCACACTTATAGAATGGCATCACGAATACTGTGCCTTAAGCCTCAGGAACAAATCCTGTGATTAAACTTTCCTGTGATTAAACTTAGGTTAAACAGTTCATGGAGTCTCTACCAGGGCTTGGTTAGTACTGTTTATTAAACAGTCAATTATATTATCTGGTCCCATGGAAGAAATATTTCTGGCCTTGGAAAGCATATTCAGTACATGTTCTTTAGTGACAGTGGTGAGGTTGAAGAGATTCAGGGACAAGTGGGTTTTGGAAAGTCACTTCTGGGGTGAGATTCATTTATTTTACTAGTATGCTGCTAATATTTTCCAAGTAAGAGTAGGTGGTACCATTCTGAATAAGCTTAGAGCAATGTTGGGTATTATTTCTTCGTTTCCAAACCTAGCTAGAGACAGATTTGTAAATGTCCTTGGTTTTAGAGAACACAAGTTTAATGGCTGTTTTAACAGACCTAACAGTATTTTTCCAGGTTTTATTCATATTTCTGACATCATTCTTAATATGAAGGTTTTTTTTTTTTTTTCAATTTTTCATTGCATTTCAATCTGGTGGGGACTGCACTGGTCACAGAACTCCCTTATGAAGCTACCTCCTATTTCAGCTGAGAGGCTGATGCTGCTGTAAGTGAATGTTGAAACTTCATCACAGAATTTATAGAAGTAAGCACATCTGAAATCCTTGAATTCTGAGGTATTGCTTTGGAGTGTTTCAAAGACTTTAAACATAAAAGTCACTAGTTGATGTTATAGCTTAACCAAGGAATGAGATAACAGGGGAACAGTTCATAACACTCTTAAGGAATATAGCTGGCTTGTTCAACTGGATCAGTGAGTTTTTGTTTATTAAATCTATGAACTTTTCAGCACATCTTACACTGGTGGCACATGTAAATCCAGTTTACTAAAGGGGCAATCAAAGCCTCATAAGGTAATGGAGTTCTTTGTTTATAAGGAGATGGAATACAACTAACCTTTTCATGGAACAAAGTGTGTCCTGTAACAGGCTATAAAGTGATGAGTGTTACCTGAAGTGCAAGGAATTTAGTTTGTCTCTCTCTGGTACTCTCCCTGGAGATTAAATGGTCCCAAACAGCTATGGAAATGCCACTACAGTTGCCATGGGGTTTGAAGGCACAGTATGAGTAAAAGCCAGGTATGCAGTGACTGGTTTCTAAACATTTGCACCAAGTTTCAGCACTCTTTTTGTTTTAGTAATACTGAAGAATTTTTTTCAACAACATTCTAAGACATTCCTGTATTTCTAGTGACGATAGCTTTTTTCATGCAATTTTGAGTGTGACTCTAATGCTTACCATCAGTTTTATACTGAAGGCATAAATTATAAAAGCTGCTTCATACACCTTTTAACAATGAAGTGATCCAGCATTTTTCTGCGTCATTGAACTACAGCGCTGAAAAGGAATATATAAATTCTATTGTAATAAGGCAAATATACACTATAATTTCAGAAAAAGCGAGTGGGAAAGTTTACAGTGTTTAAGCCAAAGGAAGGATTTGATATTTAAACTAGCAGATAAGGGGGACAATTAGTAGTTATGCATTACACTCAAAGTGTCACCAATATTTAGATAAACATGAAGTTTATGCAATAGTGGCCTTAGAAGTATACAAAAAAAGCACTGGAGGAACACAAGGAATTATTAAATAACGGTTATAGGTTACACTACTTTCCTATGAAGATGATGAATACATGTTTAGTAGCAACAACTGCACTATGGCTCATTTTTTTGCCTGCCTAAGATTCATACAAAACTGAAGAACCTACCTGGCCGTCCCATTGTTTCAGCCTGCAAATATATTACTCAATTTATCCTGTTTTTTTACACAAGTACTTGTGAATCGAAGTAATTACCTTTATATACATATATATACATAATTTATTTATATATATATATATATATATATATATATATATATATATATATGACACACACACACACGATGCGTGTAATTTTATGAATAAAATAAAATATTTAATTTGGTCAGAAGATATGTATTTTATAGTGATAGATGTGGCTAGTTTATACAAGAGTATGACTGTTTAATTTTTTGGGGGGATAATCCAAAAACACATTTTATCATTGAATTGATTTATTTCTGTCTTAACAATAACATGTTTGAGTTTAATGGTGAATTGTATAAACTACAGGGCACACCAATGGAGGCAGCATTTGCCCCATGTATGCAAATTTATGTTTTTTTAATATCTTTATATTTAGAGGATTAATTTTTTAGACAATTTGTAATGAAATATTTTAGATTCAAAATGATTTGTTTTTTTATAAGCAAAGGAGGCAGAGATAGTGTGGTTCATTTTACACGAAATTTAAATGGGAGTAGGTTTAATTTACTATTTGAAAGACCTCATGTGAGGACTAGAGTGGTCTTCTTAGCTATTATGATGGAAAGTGTGATTAATGGCAGTGTAAAAATGAGGACACATTGAAAATTTGAGGATGAAAAATTTTTACCTGGACATGGCTGTCACCCCACCACACTCAAAATGTTTTACCTTTTGGGGAATTTTTAAGATTGAAGAGATTATGTAGTAATGAAAGGGATTTTGAGCAGGAATTGGGGAAAGTGATTCAAATTTTTAATGCAAGAGGGTATGATATAAGGTTATTACGGAAATGTAAAGAGAAATTATATGGAAAGAATTATGAGGGTCGTTTGTATTTTAGGAATGAAAGGGGTTTGGTTAAAGAAAGAATAGGACAGGGACCAATACTCTTTGCTACAAGATGTACACTATTTTCAGAAAAAAATGATTAGTTTGGTAAAAATATTTTTGGGGTATCTTAACAAAACACAAGGCTCTAGGCTTTATGCTGGAGAACCAACCACAAATTTCATACAAACGAGGTAGAAATATTAGTGACATTCTATTACATGGAAAATTTAGTTTACCAATGGTTTGTTTGTGTCCTTCGGCTTTTCCCGGTTAGGGGTCGCCACAGCGGAACTCCGGTCCGCTAATGATTGGCAGTTGATTTTTACATACCGGCTTGCCAGGCCTGATGCACAACCTTCAACGAAGGTACGCCCATTCACACATGTCTCCACGCAGAAGACGCTCTAGCTGAGAATCGAACCGGACAGCGTTAATTTAAATAATGAAGTTGTGTCCAAGGGAACATTTCCTTGTGGCAGATGCTTGTTGTGGTTTCATAGTGAATAGTTTCCCAAAAATTAATGGAAAAAGATTTGAAGTTCAGGGTAAGTTTAGTTGTGAAAGTGGACGGGATGATGCACAATTTAAAATGCCAGTATAACAAGTTTTACATTGGGGAAAGTAAAAGGTTTTTTGCTGTATGAATAAAGGAACATAGAGATATAAGATGATGAAGTGGAAAGCCCTGTAGCTATGCATTTTAAAAATTACCATAATGGGGATGTATAGTGACTGCATGCTACAGTATTAGAACAGATACGTTATGAGCCTTTTAGTCTCTTTGATATTAAAAGTAAACTTTTAAAGAAGGAATCAATTTTTATCTTAACATTTGATACTTTGTCCCCTATAGGACTTAACATGGAATGCAACTGGAGAGGTCTGAAAACTGGATTTAATGGAGTTTTTTATTGTTTGTAAATGTTTCACTGGTTAAATTTATGAGCATGTTTTGTCTATATAAGAAATTAAGTGGAGGAATATGTTACGGGTGAGCTGAGGTGCTAGGGAGGAATTTTTTGGTTTACCTTTACATTGTCTATCTCAATATGGGCAAAACAGCTTCTGCTAATACTGAAGTGCGAATGTCTCCGTCGAATTCCCAATAAGCGAACGACAAAACCTCGCCCCTTTTTGACAAATGGTAGCACTGGTGTGGAGTTGTGGCACGGCCGGAAATGTTGAAATTCGACATTTTCAACATTTAAAATCTTTTGCGGTTTTGGTTTGCTTAAATGAGTCGATTAAGTGGCCGGTCGATCATGTGTGATCGACAATATAAAGGTAAACTGAATTTCGCATTATTTGTTTTCTTAATGAAGTGTTTGTTGGAATCTTGTTCATCCTTTTTTGTGGTTCCTGCTATTCTCAAGTTCTGTGGTATTTGCTGATTTCTGTATTTCTGACTGATCAATCTCATTTGCTTTCACAGTCCAACTTTCTGTCATTCTTCATTCCCTAATGCAACTAAGAAGTTATTTAAAACAGCTTTCAGCTTCAGTGTCATTACTAAAAATTAATTTCCATTTACTGGTTAACAATCATCACTTTTCTGAAGTTGTGTAGTAAGCATACATTTACACTATTGAATATTTTCTAGTACAGTTTTTCCTCCAACTTGGAAAAAAAATAGCAAATTTCAGAGAAGAGATGACCACCATGTACTGACTTTTCAATAGGGGTATACGCTACATTTTTTGAAGCACAAAATGTGCAGTGCATAAACTCACTTGAAAAAAGGAAAACTTACCCCAAGCTCTATATTTTCAGAGTTAAGCTTGCTTTGGATAGCTGCAAAACCACCCATCTCTCCAAACTGGAAACAAAAAAAGAAAAATCGGTCAGCATACTGTCACTTATGCTATAAACACTACATACATGTGCCGAGTAAATAAATATATTGATCCATCATGCATCAGTCAAGTAACTGCACATCACGGAATTAAAAATAATTTGTGCAATTAATCTAATTCAGAAGCAAGCTACTTAGCTATACTACTCAGAGTGCTACACTATAAAAACTTACATTTGCTATGTTGCACTTCTCAATTTAACAAGCCATTCATCCATTCATAGTTTAGAGAATTCCAACTCTGTTCCAAGTATGCAACATTTTACATACAAAGAACAAATTATACATTAGAGTAGCTAGTCTTGGACATTTTTTGCATTCTGACAGACATTGATTTCCCAGTCAACGTAAACTGTTCAACAAGTAGTGATCCATATCTAAAGCCATAACTTCAAAGCATAATAAACTGCTGTAAAACAGCAAGAGTCAATTATGAAAATTAAAGTGGGGGGGGGGGGGGGGCAGGCACACTGCACCTCAACTCCTACTGCCACAGGCAAAGGTCTGCTTATCTCAACTTGAATATGGACTACCCATAACAGCCACAGCCTCAATGAAAAATGTAACCAACAAGCAAACCATCTCAAATGAAATCTGCTGGTTCATTACTAATTGCCCCTTAAATAACACCAATGCCAAAGACAAATGGATCACAATAATTGCAAGAGCTAAATTCCTAATAATAATTATCACTTCACAAAGACCTTTCACCAGAGACATCTTGCCCTCTTCCTCGAATTCTTCACCAAAACCTCCAAACATAATCTTAGGACCATCTCTCAATCTCAACTCACCTAACAAACTCTAAAATCTAAACTTCAATGCACTGACCATGCATTCTCCATCCTAGCACTTACACCATGGGATTCCATTCCTCTTTCAGGCATCCAAAAAGTACTCAAACATCAGACACCTCAAACAATTTCACTGAAGCACAATGCAGTTGCATTCACACAGGTCATATTACAAACTCTACAACTCTCATACTCCTTTATGTCCATTTCATCCTTCTCTCCTCTGGTCATTCCCTCACTTACTCCCTTTCAATCATCCTTCCTACATCTCTTTGCCCACCCCCCCACTTCCTCTCTACTCTGCTTCTTTCCATTCTGTAAGCTTCTCTTACCTATTTATTTACCTTCACCCCATTTTTATTTCCTACAGGTATTTGTAATTTGCATTTCTAATAACTTCACATCTCTGCTTATAAAATGATGTACTGCTCTCCTTTTTACCTTAAGCCATCTCATCCAAAGGCTCACCAAGTATGGTACTAATTTTGACACTGTAAATTGATTCCGGGCTTCTTGAACCAAATGCTCTAGCAAACTCTTGTATATGTAACTATGTACAAGTTGTCTAGCATATCACAGATTTGCAAGTTTTTCTTACTGGTTCATAGGTTCACAGGAGATTACCAGGCTAATGGCTTAAGAGCTCTTAACAAGACTAGTCAATATAACCGGATTTTAGCCAATATATGGCCCTAGGAACAAGAGGGATGGCATAGGCTTATGCCTACGCTCTGAGTATCTTACAGACTGTTCCTGTCCATAAGTGACAAGGGTGCTACGCAGGTGTGAATTTGCAATTTCCCATCCATTGATCCAAACTGCATTTGAAAAGGGCCAGGGAAGGATTCTGCTTAACATGAAAAGGAAGCCTGTTCCAAAGAAGGGGCAAGCTCCGAGAGACATATCTGACTCTCCGGCATGTTCTGTTCGAGTCACTGACTAAGTTTATATCTCCAGATCGGGAGACCATCATGCTGCTTGATTTGCAGATGAGAAACAGCTCCAGTGAGTGCCTTATAAGTCAGACAAAAGGTCACTCAATACTCGGTAGGAGACCGAGTAAAGGGATAGGGCATTTAATCTACCTGCAAAGAACATGCTTACACATTGTATTTTCTTTACAAGGAACCTTTGAGGTTGCTTCAGATGCTACAGGTACCTAGTCAAAAACATGCCAAATGGCACATCGTACTCGATTACTGGTCTAATGAGGGCCAAGTATAGCAGGACCACAGCATCCTTGGATCTGGATGCCATACCTTTTACTTATAACTTGTTCCACAAAGAAGGACTTTCTCACCACTGTGGACAAATGGCAGTTAAACTTCAGGCTAACATCCGAGTACCTAGATCTCTCACTCCTGGGACTACTCTTAGGGGAATGCTACTGGTGTTGCAATTTGCAAGGGTATTTGACTTCCCAAAGGATATGACATTGCATTTTTTCACATTCAGTTTTAGGATATGGTTCTTGCACCAATCATTTGTCTGATCTAGACCCTCCTGAAGAATATCTACATTGCTTGGGGATTCAATGACAGCCACCAGCTTGCAGTCGTCGGCAAACTTTGTCTCGACTTCAGAGAAGTACATTTCAGAGGAGTATATTTCAAACTGGAGTGGCCCCAGCCCTGAGCCCTCTCGCACACCATCAGTAACTAGCCACCTCTTGCTGCGTCTGGATTCACCCACTTTAACCATGTGTCCTGTCTGTGAGCCCCTTGGCTATCCATCTGTTGATGTATGGATTTATGCCCAGTTTTGTGAGTTTATTTAGAATATCTGAGTGGGGAATTGTGCCAAATGCTTTGGCTAGGTCAAGATAAGAGGTACGTACTGTTTTACCCTCATCCATGGCCTTATCGACCTTCTCAAAGAAGCCCACCAGATTCAGTATGCATAACCTGCCTTTGATAAAGCTGAATTGGATCTGGTCCAGAATTTGGAGGCTTCCTTTGTCAATATTTATCACGTCCATGATTATTCGTCCCACGGTCTTACATAAAAGACTAGTCAAATTTATGGGTCTGTAAGTTTCCTAGGTCAGTAGATGGTCACCCTTTAAGTAGAGGTACGACTGTTGCTGTCCTCCACTCAAGTGGGACAAATTCAGTGTGGAGGCTGTGGTCAAACAGAGATACTAACGGGCCTGATAAGTCATGATTTAAGCTGTTTAACAGGCAGCCTGGTATATCATTACGGTCCCATTTAAGCATTGTTTTTAGCTTCACAGAGCAAGGTGACAACTTGTTCTTTGGTGAAAATTGGAGGTGGAGTGGTGGAGGGTATTTCTTGGTGAAGAATTGGAGAGGATGGGGATGTGAAATTTGAGCTGAATTTGTCAACCAGCGGATTTGCTGCATCTTCTTTCTGAGTATAGGCGATGCCATTTGCAACTAATTCCTCACATTACTGGATGTTGCCTTGAAGACTGTGGACATAATTGAAAAATGCCTTATGGTTATCCTTAACCTTGGAGGCTATTTTTACCTCAAAGTCTGCTTTCAGATACTTCATTAGTTACCCGATTCACTTGTTCAGACTAATGACGGACTTTCTGGCATGTTGTGCACATTCCCCCTCTTACTTCTCAACAGCATTTTCTTTCTTCAGTTTGAACTGGATTTATTTCAGTCTGGTACTGCTGTTTCTATGCAGTTTATACGGTCATACAGGGCTTCTGTATTTTCTAGATTTAGTGGAAATTAGTTATGCCATCCCTTAATAAAGGATAATTTACCTTAGAGAAGTTCTTAAACGTTTTCGGGTTAGGTGGGGACCTACTTTTACCTTTATTTCAAGGGAAAACACTTTTTGACCTGATCTTACAAGTGAGGCCATCACACTAGGGGGTGCAGTGCTCTCCCATATCTGTGGGTACCAGATCTAGGATATTTGTTTCCCTAGTTGAGTAGCTGCTCAAGGACATGTGAATTTACAAAGTCAAGAAATCTTTGGGCTTGCATATTAGTGGTCATGTATGCCTCCCAATTAATGGAGGGGCAGTGAAAAATCGCTCACAAGTATATTAGGCTGGATGGTGAGTGATTCTAGTACCTTCTGGTTCATGGTGGGGGACCTGTAGCAAGCAAGAATATGGAAATGGATTTTTCCCATGATTAGTTGGGCACGGAGTAGCTCAAGCACGTCATATTTATCAGCCTTGAGGTGTGCTTATCCTTTATGTGGATTGATAACACCCCCGCCTTTTGCTATTTCACGTTCAGTGGGTGGTTGGAAAGAATAGTTGTGTAAAATCTTACCATAACCATACATGTCCTTCTCTTCCATTTTGCAGTATTCTAGCTGGGGGATTTCCTGCCCTCAGGCGACTCGTACATCAGCTTCAGCTTGTCTGTTGCAGCATGCGTGGGACGTCAGACATAAGGCCATAAACCAGGGGCCTTAAATGCGACGTCTGCACGCACAACCTCAGAACTTGAAGGCCAGCAGGTAGAGAAGGCCCAGCACGAGGAATGCCAGTGGGGAAAGTTGTGTGACCTTGGTGTCCTTCAGTAGCATAGATAGGTCCAGGTATTAGCTGGGAATAAAGGATAATGAAGAGGGGGTAATGGTGGGTGGGAAAGAATACTGCAACATGGAAGGGAAGGACATCTATGGTTATGGTAAGATTTTACACAACTATTCTATGTCCTTCTATTCCTATGTTGCAGTATTCTAGTTGTGGGAAGAGTACCACAGCTTAGATGGATGAGAGGGTGGCGGATGCTATAGAGGATTCTATAAAGCCCTGTAGGATTGTCCTGGTGAATCCTGTCCTTGCTCTGGAGACTTGGTCAAGTTTGTAATGTTTGGTGAAAGTGTGGATAGTGGACCATGTGGCTGCTTCCACAATGGATGCAGTGTCCAGACCTTTTATGAAAGCCATGGAGGCGGCCACTGCCCTAGTGGAATGGGGCTTTACTCCCACTGTTTTTTTTTTTTTTCTATGGTGTGATTAGCAGAGACAAATGGTTTTCCTGATCCAGCATGCAATGGTTTGTTTGGAGACTGCCTTGCCCAGGGCTCTGGGGGGAAAGGAGACAAAAAGTTGCTTAGATTTCCTAATTAGTCCGGTTTTGTCCAGGTAGAATCTTAGTTGCCTGTGCACATCTAAGGAGTTCAGTATACTCTCCCCTTCATTAGTGGGAGAGGGAAAGAAAGTGGGTAAATGGATAGATTGGTTTAGAGACAAGTCATTCCCCACCCTGGGCATAAAGGAGCAATTAGTTCGCAGGGTGACTCTGTCTTTGTGGAAGGTGGTGTAGGGGGGCAGGCCATTAAGGCCTGCAACTCTGACACCTTTCTAGCTGAAGTGATAGCCACTAGGACAGTTTTTCAAGTAGACATCTGTCGGGAAGATGTCCCAGCCAGTTCGAAAGGATGCTGGGTAAGTTCTTCCAGGATGTAGTTAAGGTCCCAGGGTGGAGGGATAGGTTTCTTTGGTGGTCTTGTGTGCAAGACCCCTTTAAGGAAGAGCTTTACGCTGAGCCTGGCTAGCAAGGGGGAATCAAGGAGCAAGCAGGCTGATATAGCAGAAAGGTGTACTTTCACTGAAGAATAGGAAAATCCGCTTTTAATCAACTGACACACAAGCCAGAACAAGGGGGGCATCAGCAGAGCCAGGGTCCCTTCCCTTGCCCAGACACCACTTTGTAAATCTTTCCCATTTAGCTAGGTAAGATTTTCTGATGGTAGGTTTCATTGTCTTCCTCAGGACTGAAAGCACGTCCTCAGAGTAGTGTCTGAAGGGGATCAAAAGTTTATCACCCACAGAGTGAGGGATAACATATGCAAGTGTGGGTGGAGGAGAGTTCCTTTGTCTTTTGTCAGTACATCCACCTTGTAGGGTAACTTGTAGTGACTGCCCTTGGCTAAACTGTGAAGTAGGGGGAGCCAGTGCTGCCTTGGTCAGCAGGGAGTCGCTAACAAGATTTTTGGTTTGTCCTTCTTGATTTTCAGGAGGACTTTCTGAATCATTGGGAAGGGGGGCATAAAGAAACTTCTCCTCCAAAGAGATGCTGAAAGCGTCCACTCTCCATGCCAGAGGGAAGTAGGTCTTTGAGCAGAAGGTCTGCAGCTGCCTGTTCTGGGGGGAAGCAAACAGGTCTATTTCTTAGGAAGACCTTCCTGTCTAGCATCCATTCCTGCTGTGGAGAGGAAGTCCTGCTTAGGAGATCTGCTTGCTTGTTGTCCAAAGAGGGAATGTAGCTCGCCTGCAGGACCAAGTTGTGGCGAAAGGCTATGTCCCATATCAGCAGGGTCAATCTGCACAGCTGATAGGCCTCTGTTCCTCCCGGTTTGTTGCGGTACCACATAACAGTGGTATTGTCGGTCACTATCAGAAGCACCCCTGGTACAAGAAGGGGGTAAAGGTCTTTAGAGCTAGGAAGACTGCTGTCATTTCCCTGACACTGATGTGTTTGGCCTGTAGAGAAGGGTGCCACTTTACTTGAACCCTGTAGGATGCCAGTGTCGCCCGCCAACCTGAATCTTGGGCATCTGCATGCATTGTTTGGGTTGGGGTGGCAGGGAGAAGTGGAAGTCGCTGGTTAAGTTGGACTTGCTGGATCCACCAGTTGATTTTGGTCTTTAGACAGGGAAGGAGGGGAATAACCTGTTCTAAGTGATGCAAGTGTTGGGACCAAATGTTTTTGAGGTAACACTGTAGCGCATGTGCATTCTGGCCAGTGGTAGCATGGGGATGGTTGCTGCCATTAAGCCTAGGAGACGAATAAATTGCCTTCCCATCACCTTCTGGGATTGTAGGCTTTCCTTGAAGTGGGAAGTCGGGGAGAGAACCTTGCCCTGTGGGAGAAAGGCCTTCACTTTGTCCATTATGATTCCTAGAAAAATCTTGTCCTGGTTTGCGTTCAATGAGGACTTTGGGAGGTTGATGGTGAACCCTAGGATTTTGCAGAAGGGACATGGTGAAGTGCAGATGCCTTGAGAGGGTGTCTTTTGACTCTGCAAGTATTAGGATATTGTCCAGATATGGATAAATCTGGATTCCCTGAGTTTTGCAGAAGGCAATGGCTGGGGCTAGGCACTTTGTAAACACTCGGACGGCAGTGGATAAACCAAAGGGCAAAGCAGTAAATTGGAAATGAGAGGAAGCCCAGAGAAACGCAGGAATTGTATGTGGGAAGCCCTTTTGGGTATGTGTAGGGTAGTCTTCTTTTAGGTCCAAGGTGGCCCATAAAGGCCTTGGCTGGAATAAGTAGCAGGAGAGTGGAAAGTGACAGCATTTTGAAGGAGAGTACCCGAAGGTGGATAATTAGAAAATAGAGATCTAATATGGGTCACCAGGGGCCATCTTTTTTGGGGACCAGGAAGAGACAGGAGTAGAATCCCTTTCCTTCCTATCCTGAGGGGACAGATTCTATGGTGCCTAGCTTTAGCAGGTCTGACAAAATTTGTGGCAGGAGATGAAGTTTTTTGGGGGGAATGGAATGCCTTTTCCTTGGTGTTTTTTTCTTTCCAGGATAGGAAGCACTCTGGATAATGGATAGCACCCACTGGTCTGTGATGATGGTTTGCCAGAAGGGGAGGCAGTGGAGAAGGCGTGCAGAAAGTGGTAGGTGGGCAAGGCAGTCATGCATTATTGGGACCTTCTCTGTCCTGAAAGGACTGTCTGGGCTGAGGAGGTGGTGCAGTAGGTCTGGACGTGGTAGGTCTTGTCCCTCGTCTAGATCTGGAAGAGGAAGCAGCTGTCTGTGGAGGGTTACGCCTTACAAAAGTGGTTTTAGCAGGGTAGTTCCTGTAATATATGGGAATGGGGAACACCAGAAGATGTTTGATGTCCTGTAATTCTTTACTTTTTTTCCTGCAGATTCTTGAAGAGGTCTGCAGATAGTTTTCCAAAAAGGAAATTGTGATCCACAGGTGTGTCCAAGATATTGGACTTGGAGTCTTCTGGTAGATTCTGGAATCTCAGCCAGGAGTATCTCCTGAGGACAGAAGCAGATGCTACAGAGTGGGAAGATGCTTCTGCAGCATCGTAGCTGCATCTAATGGAGTGCCTGGCTACTTGCTGAGCCAAGGACAGTTTGGAGGAAATGTCAGCCTTAATGGGGCTGTCAGGAATAGAAGCTAGCATGGAGGAGGCTTGAGACACTACGTCTAGAGCATAATCATGTGGGTCTGATAATTAATGGCTCTGAAAGCCGAAGTGGAGAATGTGTATACCTTCTTTCCGATCCTTTCCATAGAGTTGCTATCTTCATCCGTGGGTAGAAGAGAGACAGAAGGAAGCAGTCTAGACTGTTTATCAGGGGCGGTGGCAATCACAGCTGGGTCCGTCAAGGGTGGTTTAACTAAGAATTTTTGCTCCTCTGGCACTTTATAGAAGCAGTCAGGGTGCTTAGGGGAAGGTGGCTGTGAGTCTGGGGCCTTAGAAGCTGAATTAAAGGCATCCAAGTAAGCAGGTAGAACCAGAGGGGCAGCCGAAGGGGAGGGGAGGGGATTCTACTTGAAGCAGCTCAAAGTACCTCTTTTGGGTGTCAGTCATTTGTGAAGTATCCCACTTGACGTAATCTTTCATCTTGGTGATGGTTTCACCAAAGGCAATATCCTCAGGGAAAGAATCCCCTTCAGCAGATTCCGCATCAGGAGAATAATACTCCTGGGGACAAGCAATCAGGGATGTATATGAAATAAAGTCCTCTGAGGAAGAAAAGGAAGACTCATGCTCTTCCTCCCTAACCTGAAAGGTCATGGGTGGGAGGGAAGCGGCAGAGGCAGAACTTGGGCTGAGTAAAGGTAGAGTAGTGGAGGCTGAGGTTGAAGGCCTAAGGGCCATAAAAGCCTGCATGAGGGAGGAAGTGAAGACCTGCTAATCTGGTAGGGCTTCAGCAGAGGAGGAGGAGGTATGCTGGTTTTCTGCTTCTTTTTGGCCAGGGTGGAAGTTGGAACCGGCCTAGGGTCAGGTTTTGAGGTCAACATTTCTGAAGTCTGGATCCCGGTCGGATGTACCACAGAATCTGGTCCCCCCTTGACATCGATGGTAGTCGGTGTCTGGGTAAGCTCCGAGGACGTGCCAGTCATCAGCTGTGCAATGGCTTCCTCAAAGTATGTCGCTGAAGTAGACGGATCTGCCGGGCGCTCAACTCCTAGATCGGCAGTTGGTGGGGCGTCCGGTAGTGAAGCAGCAGGCAAGGAAAGCCTAGGAATCTTGGCCTTCTTGCACGGAGGTTCAGATGCGGCCTCCAATGCGGGATCCATTCTTAGGGCTAACCATTTAAGGTGCTGGTTTTCTAGCCAGAGGCTTAAAACAGCCCAACGGCTGTGTAGGGTCTTCGGCACAAATGAGTGACAAAATGAGCAGGTGGAATGGTCGTGCTCCTGCTTAAGAAAAAAAGCACACCTATCATGGGGGTCTTTATGGGGCATCTGGTGCCCGCACTGACACTTTCCCTTTTTACCCGACACCAGCTAAAGGCAACAACAACCAAGCCTAAGCAATAACAATTGGCTAAACTAGAAAAAACAGAAACCCAACTGGTTACTTCGCTTTATGATGCGACGTCTGAGAAGAAGCGATCGTATGATCCATAGATTGTCTGCGGCTGAAAAGTTCTGAGGATTGTGCATGCAGACGTCACATTTAAGGCCCCTGGCAGACGTCCTATGCACACCGCAACAGCTAAGCTGAAGCTTCTGTATAGGAGACTATGCAAGTCTCCTGAGGGCAGGAAATCCCACTACTAGAATACTGCAACATAGGAATAGAAGGACATCATATGAAAGGTGTTATGGGCATGTACTGCCAAAGTGCTTTCCATGACTTTGAACCATGTTTCAGTAACTGCAAAGATGTCAGCATTCTCCAGAATGAGGATAGCTTCTAGAGAGTGCAGTTTCTTGTTGAAACCCTCAGCACTGAGCAGTAACAACTTTAGCTTGTCCTGAGTAGCTTTAGTTATGCTGGAAAGGTTTGCCTGTTTGGCAGTGCCTAAAAAAGCCTTATAGGGGTGGATAATGTTTTGGCCAATATCTAAAAGCCTAGAGGTGACTGGTGAATACCACCCCTAGCAAAGTAGCATGGCCTGTCCACCATGTCTTCCCAGGTCGACAAGTATTGGACCCCTTTGGACTGACAACAGTATCTAAGCCAATTGTTGAAGTCTATCATTTTCTGCTGGTATTGTGCCATCATCCTTGGAGATGGTAGAATGCTACTCAGTGCTAGGCTCATACCAACCTATGACACATTCTGAGAGCTAAATCAGGTATCTTCATATAGTCCAAGAAAGTTTGTCTCAGGTCATTCATGCTCACATGGACTATAAGTCATAATGGTACTTTGGGGTACGTAACCTGAGTGCTTGCATGATCTGGCAGATCCTGGCTCGGACAGGCAACTAACCTTCTTCTTATCCAGCCTGGTAAGAGGGACAACAGTGTATCTCACAATGATGTCTCCTACGACCAGAATACTGGGTTAGAGAGTTTCACCTTATTGGCTTGGTAGCGGAGACAAAATGAGATGTGGTTTTAGGTGCTGCAATGGAATTGTCTTGTGTGTGTGCATGCAGAGTTTTTAAGGATTCCTGCTGAGAAGCATTTGGGGTTGTGGTAAGTTATATGTGAGCACCTCCACATATGTGAGTATGTGTATGTGGTCCTTTGTGGATGCTGTCAGTGTGTAAGTCGCTGACAACATGCTTGTTGCTTTTTGTATCTGTATATGAGCGTCTAGCCTCCAGTGTCAGTAGCTACATCTCTTGCATACTATATTTGTCTGAGAGTTAAGAGGTCATCAGTGTATATAATAAGGCAATTGCTACATTGTCTCAGGATGCCCATGTCCACCATGCTGGATGCAGAGATAGCAGGAAAGTGTCCATCCTTGGTTGCAGGTATCGGACAAGGGAAGAGTGCCTACTTAGTGTAATCTGCAGCTATCTTAATCAGACATGCTGCCCAGTGTCCAAACCACATGCTCTCTGTGTACTGATGGTCCCGGGTGCTATAATAAGGTAATGTATACCGAAAAAGTCCTAACTAAATGCATAAATGCTGCTTACCTCACAAACTAGTTGCCCTCTAACACGGGACTGAGGTGAAGTTCTGAGGTGGTTCTTACAGGGAAATTTCAACTTATATATATATAAATAAATATATATTTATATAAATATATATTTATATAAATATATATTTATTTAAATATATATAAATAAATATATATTTATATATTTATTTAAATATATATATATATATATATATATATATATATATATATATATACATACATACATACACATACACACACAAGTCACCAGTACCTCCCCTGTGCAAACAGCAGCTTCGTGCAAACAATCGGCTTACATAAAATTAGAAAAAAGTTTTACATTAACTATGCCTTGAGGCAAATCAGGTAAGTACAAAATGGGCTTTCTGCCAGGAATTCTCAGCTCAGATAGGTGAAATCAGCCCTCTCCTGCCACAAGAATGCAGACTTTGACCCTCAATGTAAAATGACTGGTCAGGAGCCCAGGTGTTAAAAGAACAATAAATAGCACAATAAACTTTCAGAGTACAATGTAAATAAGCAATGTTTCTAGATGTTTGTGTTTGTATAGGGCACTAACATCGCAAGCAGCTCTGTGCAAATGTGGCTAATTTATACCAGTAATTGAAATATAGAAAACTGACCGAGTCCTCTGGCCAATAAAACAACTACACTTGGAGACCTTTTGTGTGCTTCCCAGCTCAGATAGATCAGGCAAACACCTACTACCACTACAAGAATAATCCCAGCCCTGTTAATGTAGAAGCACAGCAAAAGTGTGTCCAGTGTGAAATGCTACCACAAACAAACAAACTTAAGGAAAGACAATAAGTAATTCAAGATAACAACAGTGTACTTTAAGCAGCTTAAAAAGTGTCATTATTCAATAAATGTACTTCACTGTAGAAAAATGAGCTGAGAACCACTCAACTGTGCAGAATTTATAAAGGCACTAAAAATAAGGTAAGCTGACTGGATAAGCTTTCTGGTCAATAAAACTACATGCAGGAATCTCAAATGTGTTTCCCCAACCTATACAGACCAGGCTACCAAATCTTCTGTGCACTTTTACATCAAGTGGACAAGAGCTTGCTAGATTGCGAAAGTATATTACTTTATCCATCAGCAAGCTAGAAAATTAACTCAAAGCAAGTATATCAGTAGAACATACAATGAGAGGCAAACGCATCTTTTCAAAATAAGCACAAGGAAATGCAAATAAATAATTTGAGATATCAAAAGTAGTGCAGAAAGGGAAGAGCTTATAAAGCTCTATTTAGAATAAGGGTGAGTAGCTTAAAAATCATAAAATTTAAAAAGCGGATGAAAGAATAGCAGGAGGGGTGGGAAAAATAATCAGCAGGGAGTTACCAACAACGCTTGTAGCTTTTGCATGCGTTGAGTTATCTCAGAAGATTCAAGGCCACAGACATACTCTGTATTTATGTATCATTCAAGAAACAAATTAACCAACTGAAAACAACGTGAAATATGCAGCCTGTGTAATTTAAGTGCATCTGCCACACAGAACAAAAACACCAGGGCAAGCAGATTTCTCAAACCAGGGCAAGCAGATTTCTCAAACCAGAAAACAAAAGGTACAAATGAAAGCAACTCTATCAGTTTAAATAACTTGAATACAAAAAATGATTACTTTCCTCATCAGTATGGAGCCACCAACAGTACTTGTATGTGATCCTATTCACCTGGCTGTGCCTGTAAGTGGTCCAGACAGCATTGCACTACCCAGGCAAACAAGTATAAATACAAACTCCAAAACTGCACAGCTATGGACTAAGTGAAACCTGTCAGCAGAACGGTACAGCGGAGTATCAACTTACGCTGGCAACATATGTTCAGATACTGGGATCATCACTGCAGCATATGTAAAGTAATGGGAAGATACTGCAGGCCACCACTTCAGAAATGTGTCCTCTACAGTGACTGGTCTCTCTCAAATACAGAAGACATCAATCAGAACCATGATAAGCAGAGAGCAGCAATTCTGCATTGGAATATACCTGTAACGGGGTACTGAACCGCAAAAACACTCAAACATTATAGAAGGAAATACTAGAAAAGAGGTTTAAGCCCTTTTTTCTGCTCATCCTTTATTTTGTTTGGGAGAGATGAATGAACCCTTACTACAGCAGTGATTTTCAGTGCTCACTATAAATGTACATCCATGGTAAATGTACACAGATGTACAATATTCATCACAGGAATCACTGCTACAGCAGTACTCACAAAGAATAGGAATACAAATGTAGTAGTACTACTTCTGACCCTTGATCTAGGGTTAAAAAGCAACCATTCCTCTGCAAGACTGCTGTGGTAAATATACTCTGCTCCAGGAGAACAAGTACAGTTTTGTAGGAAAAAGTATGGCTGAAAAGACTTGGTAGCTGCCTCAAATAATCAGTTTAGAAACATTTCAGAAAAGCGCAACTGAATAGCTTATGCCCTAAAAGAATGAGCTTTGACTTGCCTCTTCAAGGGGTTAAAGTGAGAATTAACACACGCAATGCTGTTAGCCAGCCGTATGAATAGTGTCAGATTTGATGCACTCCTTCCTAATTTTCCTTGTTTAAAGACAATAAAAACTTGATCTGAGTTCTACATTCTTTAGTCCTACTCCATTTATATCCTACCTTCTCTGTAAATAAAGAATCTCTCTCCTTTAATGTGGTTCTTAGGAAAGAAACACAGCAGCTGGACAGTCCAGTTCAGTGACAGCTCAAACATCACCCCTTGCGCATGAGGAATGGGATAGCTCTCAAGCCTATTATTTTATAATGGAATGCAGTACATAAACTCCAAAAGAAAGTGGAAGCGGACAAGTTCAGCAAAAGCACGGGCTGTTTATTTAACGTAAGCGCTTTCGGCTAAGGAAATTCCTCAGCCTTCTTCAGACTAAAACAGTAACTTACTCACAGCAAGACCTTATATATGAAATACATGTACTAATTAAAACAATTAAAATTAATTAACCACTTAACCAACTTCAAGCCTGGATTTTAAAAGGCTAATACCTGTTAACACAAACAGTTTTTTACATTTCTAACTAAACCACACAAAATATGTTTTCTAAATAAACATCATATAAGCTTCAGATCTATGAAGTATGTCAAATATATCAAATGTATCAACTATATTAAACATATCAATTATTTAGTCAAAAACACTAAACTAACATACGGAACTCCTAGGAATATATAAATATAAATATATATAAAATACCCAGTATAACCAATAAATAAGTCACTTAATAATGACATTTGTGACTTATGAAAAGGAACCAAAAATTATTGTAACCATGATTATATCTATGTACATGAAACATATATATATATATATATATATATATATATATATGTGTATATATATATATATATATATATATATATATATATATACACATATATATATATATATATATATATATATATATATATATACACATATATATATGTCTCAGTTCATGGTATAAATTTAAATATAATTATTATAACAAACTCATCTCTTCAGTGCTTTTAATTTGAGAATGCATTTTATAGAAGCATACTCATTTAAACCTGGGGGTAAGTGTGCAAATGTCCTAATTTGTCAAAAAACCTCCTGTTCCTCCAGCCGTAATTGCCATGGACCATCCCTAATATGAATTTTAACCTGGTGAACTACTGTAAACAGGAAAGAGTGCTCAGGATGTTCACAAGTGTGCTTTTGCAGTGCATTAGTCAAAGTCTTTCTCCCTCCATGGGCACATGATGTTCATAGATTCTTTCTTCTTGACCTTCTCTCTTTTTTGCCTATAAAGGGAGGGACATTTCATTTCAACAACATACACTACCCTTTAGTTTCACAAATTTTCACAATTGTACTTTTATTGATTTTTTTTTTTTCCAATTGTTCCTTTTTCAAGTCAATTGTAATAAATTAAAATAAAAAAAAAATAGCCCGCTTTTGCTTGAATTTGTTTTTTTTTCTTTCTTTCGCTTCTTTGGTTTTTGTTTTTTTTTTGTGGTATTTTGCAGGAATGCAGTACATAGTTTGATGACCATCAAGGTTTACAATTAGGATACTGTACCGGCAAAGTGATGGCAATGAGAAAAATCATCTTGCAGGTCAAAAACATTAATACAATTACTAACTAGCTCAAAAAAAGCAAGTCTTCCTAGGAAGGAACCAAAATTCCAAGTTCTTAAGTACAGAGGATGCATGTCATCAACTGTACTAGAGAATTATTTCTCCCACTGGCCCAAATATAATTTCCTAGCAATGGACCTAAAGGCTTTCTTCAATACAAAAAGGATCTCTGGAGCAGAACATTCAGTGTGGGTCAATAATATATACTGCATGCTGTCAGCCTGACGCCAGAGAGGTTAAGGTGCACTACAGTGTCTCTGAGCTAGGTCTTCAAACTACAATGAGTCAAGAAGGGTCTAGAGAACTGCTTTCTTCAGACGCAGAAACAGGGAAGTTAAGGCTATCTAAGCCAAAAGGGGGCTACCAATTAACTTAGCCTCCTCTCTGCTTTCACCAACACTCTGGAGATTAAGGAAATAGGAAGAAATGCAGAGTAGTACTTTCTCCCAGCAGATGGCGATTATGTTGGCACTTTCAAATACTTGAGGAGCACAGATACGTTTCAGAATTTCCTTGAAACTAATGTACTGGTTCTGATATTTGCAGCAATATTTCTGCTGAACTCTTATGGTCAGAATGAGGTACACAGGCCAGGTCTAAATCAAGGATGGTTACAGGTTTAGGTACTCTGGATGGGAAGCATGCTTAAATTTTGGTTACCTAGAATACCCACTAGTGTAACTCTGAGGACAGAGGGAAATTAACAGAGTTATGTCTAAAGGGCACAGATGCCACAGCCATAGAGTTTAAATGCAACTTCATTTTAATAACATTAAGCATCATCTGGGAAATTTTTACAGTCAAGGCCAACACGCACCCAGTACTTCCTTGCAGACTTAATCCAAAGAAGGGGGGATACCTTGTCTTCTGAAGTATTTCTGCATATTTATTGACATCCCTAGTCTGACATTGCAAAAAATGATCCGGTTCGGGGCTCTCTGGAGTTCCTAGTTGTAGGTCGTGGAGCAGGAAGTTGCCCTGGAAAGAGTAACTGTGCACATTCTAGAGTATGAAATGAACCAACTCTGGTAATAAGCAATTGTTAAATAACCTGGAAGCAATGGAAAACCCAAGGGGTAAGGCCATGAACTGAAAACAGTGATGCTGTACTAACAACCTGAGGAATCCCCATTGAGCTTGATATTTGAATATTTTTTTTCTTTTTTTAACCCTTAGAAACTTGCTTAGGGCAAAGGAGGTCAATAATGGGCCTCCAAGACCAGTCTTTTTTCATAATAGCTAGTCTTGAAAAAAAAGATTATTCCTTCTGCATGTGGCACTCACTCTGAGCAAGACACAAGTTATTCTACAAGGACCAAAAAGGGCTACCAGAGTTGTAGGAATGTGTGATGCGCCCATACTAGGGCGGAAAGTCTCGCAATCTGCTTTGCACCTCTGTTATAAGTTCCCATTTTCCAAAGCACCTGAAAACAGAACCAACCGTTTGGTTTTGAAAAAAGTCCTTATTAAGTTGAGGGAAACCTTTCATCCAGTCAAAACTGAGAAGAAAGCAGCCTTGAATGGGATGAGGATGGCTGTTCCTTCCTCTACACTGCGTCTTGCTCAGTCAACTTCCTCCTCTCCAATTTTCTTTCTAAAGAACTTTTCCATGTCTAAACTGATCAGCTCATTTGTTTTTGGAAGAGCCACTGGTTGGTGGGCCCCAAAATCCGGACAATACCAAGAAAGGAGGGGGGGTATCCATATTCATCAAGGACACCCACACCTCAAGACTGGTGGCAACGCACGATGCATCGGAGACCATCCAGGTGCAATTAACCATAGGCAAGACTGCTCTGCAAATTGTAGCATGTTACAGGCCACCCTCACAAACTCAGGAACCTCACATGGCCTTCCTGAAAACACTAGAGGGGATAAATGTATCACCAAACACCATCATACTAGGTGACTTCAATTACCCTAATATAGACTGGGAACACTACTCAAGCCCAAACACCCTAGCCCAAAAGTTCCTGGAATTCATAAACTCAAATGCCATGGAACAACTAGTCACCATCCCCACAAGAGGAGATAACATACTTGATCTCATCATCACGAACATGGGAGCACAATGTTCAACACCGGAGGTGTACCCTCACTGGTGAGATCAGACCACAAACTAATCTCGCTGGAGGTCCTCATCCCACCCCCACCTGAAATAAAAAGACCACAGTAAAGAACTTCTCAAAAGCCGACTTCACACTTCTAAAGACTGGTGTGGTCTCCTTTAAGGCCCCGAGCCAGCGGAAAACAGTACTCAAGCCGCTGAATCACTTACAAATGCCTTCTACCAGCACCTGCAGGACTGCATGGATAAGGCAATCCCAAGCAAAACAAAGACTCTTTGTACCAAAGGCAAGCGTCCAGTCTGGTGGACCCCAGCCATAAACAAACTCTACAACAAAAGGAGGAAGCTACTACAAGATAGAGCAAAATCCTTAAAAGGTAAGACACCCTTGATCACTATAAGTAAAAAACTAAGAGCTCTGATAAAATCATCCAAAGCAAATTTTGAGAGAAAAATAGCTAAAGACTCAAAAGACAATCATAAGGCCTTCTTTAGCTATGTTAGAAACCTGGGAGGAAACTCCCAGATATGCTCAGAGCTAGTTCAAAATGATGTGAAGATTACTGATCCTACAGACATTGCCAACATACTGGCTGACAGGTTCAGTGCAAACTTCTCCCCCCCATCCCCCCCAAAAGGAGAGATATCTATACCAAACGATTGCAGCCCCCCAAACATCTCCAGCACCCAAGTGAGAACTGCTCTCTCCAAAGCAAAAAACACAGCATCCATGGGACCTGATGGTGTCCCCGGCTGTGTGCTCCATGAACTCAATGAGGAATTAAACCCACAGCTAGGACAGCTGTTTAATCAAAGTCTTACCTCTGGATACGCATCCAGGAGTGGCGCACTGCAACTGTGGTACCACTTCACAAAGGCGGTGCCTCCACCGACCCTGGAAATTACCGGCCCATTAGCTTGACAAGCCTTATCTGCAAAGCCATGGAGAGGATCATAATGGACCTCATAAATAAAGACATAGGGAATTTGCAGACTTTGGATCCAACCCAGTTTGGCTTTGTCAAAGGCAGATCATGCCTTTTAAACTTGGTTGACTTTTTCGAAACAGTCACCAAAGCCATTGATGAGGAAAGGCAGTCCATACAGCCTACCTCGATCTGGCTAAGGCCTTGATACAATACCCCACTCGGGTATCATTGAAAAACTCATCAGCTTAAATGTCAACCCATACATCACAAGATGGGTTGCAAACTGGCTGAGTGACAGAACCCACAGGGTCAGAGTTGCTGGCGCCATGTCAGACTCAAAGCCTGTCACAAGTGGTGTCCCACAGGGCTCAGTCCTGGGCCCACTCTTGTTTGGCATCTACTTTTCCAAGTACAAGCAAACACAGGAGGGTTATGGCTGACAAAGTTTGCAGATGACTGCAAACTGGCGCCATAGTAGAAAACACATCTGACACAGATATCCTTCAGAAGGGTCTCACAGAAACGGATAACTGGTGCCAGAGCCACAGCCTAAAGTTAAATGCCAAAAATGCATAGTCATACCCTTCGGGAAAAACAAGGTTACCCTAGCTACCAAATAGGTGGCAATCCACTGAGCACAGAAGAAGTTATCAGGGACCTGGGGACCCAGGTTGATAGTAGTCTGTCATTCGACACCCATGTAGCTAAAGTAGTTAGGAAGACCATCTACATTGCCCACCTTATCATGAAGGGATTCTCATCTAGATCAAGGGAGGTCATAGTCTCCCTTTACTCATCACTCATCAGACCAATGATTGAGTACAATGCCCCATTCGGAATGTATCTGACCCGACACTTGCAGCAGCTGAAGAGGCCACAAAAGTTCCTCACCAAAAGGATAAAGGGTCTCAAAAATCTGTCCTATGCTGCCCGACTGAAAGAACTCCAGCTCTATTCAGGCGCCTAACGCTTGCTCAGAGGTGACCTTTGCCTAACATACAAGGCCATGTCAAACCCAGATTTGATGAATATGCTTCACCTCAAAAAATCTAGATCCATCAGAGCCACAAGGGGCGGGAGACTTAAACCTTGACACGGCTATTAATAGGACATGCTGGAGGGATAGATTCATCACCCAAAGACTCCCTATGCTGTGGAACAAAATCCCGGTACATGTGAGGCAGAGCACCTCGCTGGCCTTGTTCAAGAGAAATCTTGACCAATGGATGGGAGATCGCAGATATACCCCAGGGAATACCTCAGTGTCACTGCTCGACAGAGGCACAGCAAAATAATGGGTATAGTTCCCCATACTAAAGGGGTGGCGTAAGCCACAAACGATGGGCTAGGCTTGTAAATGCCCTCGGGCAGATAGCCTAGTATGAACCTATGAACCTATGTTCTGATATTAACAAAACAGCAAATAACCGAAACAGCATATGGCAAGGATGAAAAAGCTGATTTTGGCAGTCCTGTAATACTTCTAAGTCCAGGAAACACTGGGAGAATCAGTGCAGGCTATGTACAAAGGCCTAATGACAAATACAAGCATTCAGACTCAGAGGGGTTCCCAGTGGGAGTGGGTGTGGATCAGGGTCCAGCTCTCAGCCCCACTGCTGTTGATGCTGGCAAAGGACTACTTCAGCAAACAGGTTAGAAGGAACAGAAAAAGCTGCTGCAGGCAGAAGATGTGGCATTACAAGCAGAATCTGAACAGGAAGTTCAACAAATGAGAGAAGTGGAATGCAAAACTGAAAGCACATGGGATGAAATGGAGTATAGACAAGACATCTGTCTTTGCAGCAAATGGGAGAAATTAGAAGATGCTAAAAATTAAGACAGAAGGGAAATAGTGGCACAGGTTAATAATTTCAAGTATCTCAAATGGGTAGTTGAGAAGAGAGCTCTGAACGAGGAAGTCAAAGCTCAAATCATAGGGGCTGCAGCCAGCTGGTACAGACTGCAAGAGGTACTGTGCGAAGAATGCCAAAGAAGCTGAAAAGTTGTTGTTGTGTCTTTCAGCTTTTCCCGGTTAGGGGTCGCCACAGCGGAACTCCGGTCCGCTAATGTTTGGCAGCAGATTTTTACGTGCAGAGCTGCCAGCCCTGACGCACAACCTTCAACAAAGGTACGCCCATTCACGCGGGTCTCCACACAAGACGCTTTAGCTGAGAATCGAACAGGACAACGTCTTACTGTGAGGCGACAACACTACCGCAGCTGAAAAGTAAGGTGTACAAAACAGTGCTGCAACCAGTACCTCCATACGGTACAAAAACCAATGCAGTACATTTGAGGGAGTTAGAAGTGATGGAGATTAAGTGCCCGAGATGTGCGGTACGTTGAACACTATGGGACAGACAAATTATGAAAGAGCAGAAGCCAAAGTAGCTCCAACTGCAGCAGTGGTAAAAGAGAATAAAATACAGTAGAGTCTGGAGTCAGTTCTGCCCTCTTTAATCAAAGTTTGTTTTCCCTTTTAAGAACTAAAGGCTAAAGAAACAGATATTATCTGCTGTTTGCAAACAGAAGCTTGTTTTCTTAACTAATAGTGTGATGTCTTCACAGAGTGCTTTGGGAAAAACAGATTTGGTGAAAAGGATTTGGAAGAGACAGAAGGAAGAAAGAAATGAGGAATCCAGCAAAGAGATGGATGGATTACATGAAAGAAGACCTGTGACAGGCATGATTGTAGAAGGTAGGAGAGCAGCAGTGAATCAAGACAGGTGGTGTTAGTTCACAAGACACCCTGACCCAATGAAGAAAAATGGAACAAAAGAGGGGGAAGGGATGACTGATGACAACTGATGACCGATGGTGAAGATAAAATAAAATAAAATGGGAAAGGCAGAGGGCAGAATTGACTATGCAGAAAATGTAAATTTGAAGCAAAGTTCTTAAAAACATGATCTCATTAACTTCCAGCAATGGTGGTCTACCAGGAAGATGTGTTCCTCGGATGTTCCACAGATGGAGTTTAAATAGCATCTTAAATTAACAAATTCAAGTACAAGTGGTGGACAGGAGTACAACTTAGTGTAGAAGTACAAGGTGATTTTACATGGCTTCACAGGGGAGGAAAACTAAAAGGAAAGAAAGCAAGCTGATCAAGAAACTAAGTGTGTCGACAGTAAAGGAACCCAAGAACACTAGCAACTCAGCACAGGCCTAAATGTCCAAATTCTAAGCCACTGGACATGCATAAAAAGGAGATAAAGGCTCCCCTAACAGATGTGAGAGAGATGTTTCAAAGTGAAATAAAAACGTCAGTACTCTTCTGACAGAATGGTTTGCAAAGGTGAAGCTCCACAAGTTGGAGCTGGTGCATGCTATGAACTTGCACTCTGACACAACTGAGAAGGTATGAAAGGAGAATATGGGATTGAAGGAAAACATTTCTTACTTAATGAGTCAAAGATCTTAAAAGAAAAGCAGGAGGATAAGAAAGTCTACAACCATAAAACAAAATAAAAACTGAGGGTCCCTCAAAGAACAGACTGAATGGATTGTGTTTATGCCTAAGGTAATTTAACGAGACAGGGTTACAAACTAAAGTGAAATAGGCTGAAACTGTACACATACCAGTCAGTCTGGAAATGCGAAGTAACCAAAACTGGTGAGATTTGGAATGATGAAAGGCCAAATTCAGATCTTCTTATGCTGGCAATGAAAAAATGTATAAAGTGCGAAACATTAGAATGTTTTTTGAACCACATTTACCCATTTTGCATTAGAAAGTAAAAAAAAAAATCTCTAATGGCTTTGAGGGAGTACACTGCAAAAACTTGTTTCATTTGTTTTGTCTCCATTGTAAATCTTTTTCCTGACTGGCTTCAAAACATTTACTGAACAGCAGGAACCATTTTGAGACATAAAGCAGTATTAGTCTAATGGAAAGCAAACAGTGAAATGAAATAAGAACTCTGCAAATGAAGACTCGAGTCTAAAGTGGTGTAAAGAATTAAGGCCACGACACAGAACAAACTGAAGCAATTTCAGACATCATTTCAAGGAGATGATCTGAGCAGTTTTACAACTCATATGCAGAAGTAGCATAAAAGCAGTGAGTACCTGCATAGTAATGTGGGCTGAATGACGAGAAATTGAACTACTGTAACTTAATCAAAGTTTGTTTTCCCTTTTAAGAACTAAAGGCTAAACAATTAAATATTATCTGCCGTTTGCAAACAGAAGCTTGCTTTCTTAACTAATAGTGTGATGTCTTCACTGAGTGCTTAGGGGAAACCTCTTTATACTTGCAAAGATGAACGGAGGAGTAAAGTTAGTGTCATTGGAACAAACCGGTAGATGAGCAAGGGAATAGGTTTCCTGTTTATGAGGTTGGATAACTAGAGGCCAATTTTTTGGGGGGTAAGGGTTGGAGGCATATAGTTTGTGCTTCTAAACTGCACAATACCAACTTAAAAGCTTAATGTACCAAAATTTGAAGCTTGAAAGATGTTTTAGAAGGAAACAGCCAGTAGGGGTCTAAAGGATACTTAACATTTGGAAAATAAAATTGTCTTAGTAGAGCTATACAGGCAAACTACGTTTTGTAAAGCTGGGCACTTACCAAATGTTATGGAGTTTTTAAAAACATGGTTTTAGTTTGTATACATCTTGTATAAGTTGTGACTGCTTTACATCTGTGTCAGAAAGTACACATCTATGACCTGCAAAGGAACTAAGTATGCAAACAAGAGCAGGTGAAAAGTACAGTTGTGTACACTTACCATAAATGTAGATGTTCGAGTGTATTCACTGTTGTAGTCATCATATTTGGGTTATCCCTGCCAGGGTAGCACTCGGCCGGGACAAATACCAGAGACTTAGTATTTCAGCGTCACTTGCTGTCGCTTGAGGACTGACGTCAGGTTGTCAGTAGTATAAAGTAAGGCAGCCAACGCCATTACATCAGTTTTTCTTGCATTAACCTGTCAGGAGCCCCCAACTAGAAGGCCAGGCTCTGGTGGAAGAAAACCAACAGTGGAAAATAAATACCAATATGTCCCTTGTAAGGCAAGGAGAAAGTACAGTTTTGTACCTACCATAAATGTAGATGTTCGAGTGTAAACACTGCTGCAGTCATTACACTTGGGTTATCCTGCCATCAGGCGGGTTCCCCAGTCGGCCTGAGTTCCAAAGTCTTGGTCTGGCTTCGGTTGCTGTCGCCTCCTCCCTGATGTCAGTGCGACAGGGGTATATAAGATGCAGCCAACGCCATTTTCTTCAGTTTTTCTTGCCCCAGATGTCAGGTGCCCCCAAATAGGTAGGCAATTCAAATTGCTAGTATAATATACAAAAGAAAAGCAAACAAAGTACAGTTTTGTACCTACCATAAATGTAGATGTCCGAATTGGATAGCATCTGCAGTCATAACAACTGGGTTGTCCTGTCGTCAGGCAGCCCTTCAGTCGGCCGGATTCCAAAGTCGGGTCGCTGATGTCGCACTTCACCCGTCGTCATCTCTGTTGGACTTCGGGTATAAAAGCATCAGCCGGCGCCATTTTCTTCAGTGTTTCTTGCCCCAGATGCCAGAAGCCCTATAGAAGGCTAAAAATTTTGGATAGATGCCAATGTTTCCAAAAGATAGAGGTAAACACAAAAATAAGCATGTATGTACATAAATACAAACAAATACACCATGAAAGAAATCCCCCCACTAGCTAGCTATTAGAAGGGTAAACACCCTAGGAGTACCACAGAGGGGAAGGAGGGTAATCCTGACTGCAGATGCTATCCAATAGGACATCTACATTTATGGTAGGTACAAAACTGTACTATGTCCTTCATGGATGCATCTGCAGTCATAACAACTGGGTAGAATACCATAGCCAACTAGGGAGGAGGATAAAAGTAAATTATGGTGTGTTTAGGATCCCTTGCAGAACAGCAGTGGCAAACCCTGCTCGGGATCTGGAATATAGAGGTAAATTATAATGCTTGGCAAATGTATGCACGGAGGTCCAAGTAGCCTCAATAATGTCTTTGGTAGCCACTCCTCGTAAGAAGGCTGTGGTAGTGGCTGTTGCCCTTGTAGAATGAGGTCTTGTGTTCTGTGGAATTGGCTTTCCATGGAAGGAGTAACAGAATCGTATGCAATTTCCTATCCATTTGGAGATTGTCTGCTTGGAAATAGCTTTTCCTTCCCTTCCTGTTGCATAGGCTACGAAAAGTTGGTCAGTCTTTCTGCTATTTTTTGTTCTGTCCAAGTAGTAGCGTAGCTGTCTATGTACATCCAAGGTATGCAGTATTCTTTCCCCTCTGTTTTGTGGGTTGGGAAAGAAGGTAGGCAGGTGGATTGCCTGGTTTAAAGACACTCTGGATACCACCTTAGGCATAAACGTAGGATTAGTCCTCATGGACACTCTATCTTGATGGAAGATTAGAAAGGGTTGCACTGCCATTAAGGCCTGTAGTTCTGAAACCCTCCTTGCTGAAGTAATTGCCAGTAGGAAAGCAGTTTTCCATGACAGGTGTTGTAGGTCTGCTGTTGCTGCTG
This sequence comes from Protopterus annectens, assembly GCF_019279795.1. Taxonomy (NCBI): domain Eukaryota; kingdom Metazoa; phylum Chordata; order Ceratodontiformes; family Protopteridae; genus Protopterus; species Protopterus annectens. Next base: position 657,853,171 of record NC_056744.1, read on the forward strand.
GTTCAAAAGGTGATAGTGTCAATTTTTCTAGCACAAAGTTCAAGTCCCAAGCTGGCAATGGTGGTTTCCTTGGAGGTTTTACATTCTTGATTCCTCTGAGGAACTGCCTGAGCAAAGGGTGTGAAAAACAGGTGGATCAAAGCTGTATTCTGCTGAAATAGCTGATGCATGAATCTTGATGGAGGAGTAGGACAGGCCTGAATGAAGTAGTTCGCCAGATACTCCAGAATGTTAGGCATATCTATGTTTGATACATCTTTTCCTCTTTCAGAACTCCAAATGACAAACCTTTTCCATTTCCCAGCATAATTCCTTCTAGTTGAAGGCCTGCTTCAAGAATAATGTCTTTAACTCTTTGTGAAAGTTCTGTATTAGCAGCTGCTATGTGATGTTCCATGCAGTCAGTTGCAGCGTTTTAGGTTTGGATGCATGGTGCTGAAGTTGTTCTGAGTTAGCATCAAAGGCATCAGGAATTGGCCACATATTGTTCGAGACATGCTCCTCAGTAGTGGGTACCAATGCTGTCTTGGCCAGTTGGAGCTATCAGGATTATCCTTGGACGTTCCTCCTTGATTTTTAGTAGTACTTTGTGTATCAAGGAAGAGGTGGGAATGCATATGCTGTTAGGCCTTTCCAGCTGAAGGAGAGCGAGTCCACTTTCCATGCTAGTGGGTGGAATGTCCTTGTGCAGAATTTTTGAGCTGGTGATTGAGAGGTGATGCGAATAGATCTATCTGAGGCATTCCCCATTTCTTCGAGATGGTCTTGAAGATATCCGGTGCAGCTGCCATTCGTGGGCATCCGATGTGGTCCTGCTTAACATATCTGCTAGAGAGTTTTCTTTTCCTGGCACAAATATTGCCTGTAACTGGATGTTGTAGCTGAGTGCCAGGGTCCACAGCTCCAAAGTCATTCTGCATAGGGGTAAGAATGAGTGCCTCCCTGTTTGTTGATGTACCACATGACTGTGGTGTTGTCTGTCCTTATCATCAAGTGGTCCTCCTTGAGAAATGGTCTGAACTTTTGGATTGCCAGTTTTACTGCCAGCATTTCTTTTAGGTTGATGTGCAGGTGAAGTTGGTCCTGTGTCCACAATCCTTGCGCATTTGTCCAGCATATGCGCCCCCATCCTAGGTCTGAAGCATCTGTTGTGATGGTCTGGCTTGCTTGACCCTTGCAAAGGGCAGGCCTGGGTTTGACTGGCATGCCTGAGCCCACCATAGGAACTCCTGTTTTAAGCATGGTATTAGTGGGATTTCCGTCTCTAGGCTGTGTCTGTGTTGGGACCATAAATTCTTTAGGTACCACTGTAGTTTTCTCATATGTAGTCTGGCAAATGGAACCAAGATTATGCATGATGCCATGAAACCCAAGGCCTGCAGTACCTTTCTTGCTGTTAACTTGTTCAGTTTTGTTAGTGCCAAGAAGTAAAGAGGAGTTCTTTTGTTTTTCTGTAGTTAGGAATGCCATTTGTCTTACTGTGTCCAATTCGCTCCCAGGAAAGCCCTTGTCTGGGATGGTATCAGTCTTGACTTTTGTAAATTGACTGTGTATCCCAGTGCTTGAAGCAAGTAAATGACCCTTTGTAAATCTGTTGTCAGCTTGCTTTTGTTGTCTCCTTGTATCAGGCAGTCGTCCAGGTATGGATAAATTTGAATTCCCTGTAGTCTGCAATGGGCGATTACTGATGCCAGGCATTTTGTGAATACTCTGGGCAGTAGATAAGCCAAAGGGCAATGCTGAGAATTGATAGTGCTCTGATCCTGCAAGAAATCTGAGGTATCTTCTGCAGATTGGTCCAATGGGGACGCAGGTATGCCTCCTTGAGATCTAGAGTTACCAGCCAACACTCCTTGCCCAGCATGGGAAGAAGTTGCTGTAGGGTCAGCATTTTGAATTTTGGGACAATGATGTAAGTATTCAGGGTGGACAGGTCTAGAATTGGTCTCCAACTTTTTTCCTTTCTTGGAACTAGGAATAGTCTGGAGTAGAACCCCTTTCCTTGCTCTGCTGTTGGCACTTTCTCCACAGCTCTCATGTTTGCTAACTCCATTATCTGTTGTAGAGCCTCTGTCTTTTGATTTGGAGGTAGATTTGGCATTCCTCTTTTGTCTGGTAAAGTGTGGAAGTGGAACCGGTAACCTTGATCTATGGTTCGTAAAATCCACTTGTCCTTTGTTATGTGGTGCCAGTTTTTTGAAAATAAAGTTAGCCTGCTATTTGTTCCCTGGTAGGCGGGTTTAGGATTAAGTCACTGTGGCTGTGTTGATGTAGTGGCAGGTGTGGAGTCTGTGCCTCTGTTGTTACCTTGCCACTGTCGTCCTCTGTAGGCACCTCCTCTGGATTGATTTCTGCCTCTGGAACGTCTATTCCTGCCCCTTTGAGGTCTTGTGGAGTCAGGAAAGGACCAATTTTTGGCAAGCCAGTTCCTGCTAAACCTTGGGGGTTGAACCTGCAAGAAATCTTTAACTGTCTGGACTGATTTTGCCTTTTCTTCCATTTTCTTCATAACCTGCTGGGCAGGTGTACCAAACAAACTTGTTTTATCCATAGGAGCATCTAGCAATTTAGATTTAACATGATCCGGTAAAGCTTGCTTTAGCCATGCATGCCTTCTAATTACAGTGCCAGTCATGGCTGATCTAAATGAAGCCTCCAGTGCATCATAGCCACATTTTAAAGAATGGTTACTAACTTGCTGTATGTTATTTACCATTTCTAATACATATTTCTTATCAAGAGATTCATCAGTGGTTAGCTTTTTAGTTAACTGATCAAGCATAAACTCTTGGTATTGTATCATGTGAAACTGACAGTTTAAAGCTCTAGCTGAGAGAGTGGCTGAAGTGTAAACCTTTTACCCCATCTGTCTAATGACCTTGCTTCCCTTTCAGAAGGAACAGGGTTTTAGCTACTGCCTTGGGACCCGGGGAAATAGTTTTTCGGGTCTGCAAGAGGGGCCTTGTAAAGGTGGTGATGAGTATCTGGCACCCTGTAAAATCTGTCTGGTTTGGCAGGGGCTGGGGTAAAGAATCTGGAGGAGCAAACATCATTGAAAGCATCATCCACCACAGAGAGAACAGGAGGTATAGCTAAGGGCCTGTGCTGTGGAAGGTGCAAAAGGTCCTAAGTCTTTTCTGGAGTCTGAAAATCCTGTTGCTGCCATTGGAACTGTTCTCGATGGCATGCAAGGTTTCCAAAGGAGAATTCTTCTGGTGGGAAGCAGCTGGAATGGATTCTTCAGCATCAGAATCTTCAAAATTGGAGAAAGGAGCCTCTGGCTGGTCAGTTATGTCTGATTCATCAGCAGAATCATCAGAGGACACTGGCTCATGGGGCTCTGCCCTAGGTCTCTTCTCTGGGGGCTGAGAGGCCCTGTCTGGGTGAGATTGAGATCCTCTAATTAATGAAATTAAATCTTCTGCCAAAGTAAGCATTTGGGAACTGGAAGAGGGCCTGGTTGAGGGGGGTTTAACAGGCACTGTTTTAGTAGTCTTGGCTGCTTTAGCCCTGGCGAAGGCCTTAATGGACATGGCTGCTGGAGGCCTAGCAGCACCACGTGCTGGGGTAGAGACATCCAAGGGAATAGTGTCTGATAAGTCAGTGGTAAGAACCGTAGTGGGTAAAATTTCTGAGGCCGATTCAAGAGTGTTAGCAGGGACCTCAGTTGTAGAGATAGATTCAGCTGTATTTTGATCAGTTTTCTTTTGCTTAACCATGGTGTCGGTCTTTTCTTTGCGTTTTGGCAGAATGCGGAGGATCCGGCGGCATAATGTCGCAAAATCAGAACCGAAAAACTGTTCTGCAAACTCCGAGCCGGTTGAAAGAAGCACAGGACGAACAGGCTGCTCAAGGCAGGCAGTAAGAGTGGAAATCTTTATGAGGTATTTGTTTCCCACAGGTTAAACAATTATTAACTTTTCTGACATCGGCTGAGGCAAGAAAGAGTCCCCAACGGGTACTTAGCTTTAGAAGTCTTCAAGTCGGTAGAAGTAATCTCTGGATCCGACCGACCGGCACTTGCGAACAGCTTCTGCTAAGAAAGACTGGAAAATGGCGTCGGCTGATGCTTTATACCAAGTCCAACAGAGATGACGTCGGGTGAAGTGCGACATCAGCGAAGCGGACCCGGACTTTGGAATCCGGCCGACTGAAGGGCTGCCTGACGACAGGACAACCCAGTTGTTATGACTGCAGATGCATCCATGAAGGACATCCATATTTAGTTACCAGCAAATACTCCCCATAATTAATAAAGGGTAGATGACCTAGGTATGCATCAGAAATTAAGAGGGGAAGGAGGGAGGGTAACCTGGACTGCAGCAGTGTTTACACTCGAACATCTACATTTATGGTAGGTACAAAACTGTACTATGTTCGTGTTACACTGCTGCAGTCATTACACTTGGGTGGAATCCCAAAACTGAGGTAGGGAGGCTGGATCTATAAGGCATGGCTATAAGGCCCTGCAGTACAGCAGTGGCGAAGCCAGCTCTGGATTTGGAGTATAAAGGCAAATGGTAAAGTTTGGTGAAGGTATGCACAGAACTCCATGTTGCTACTTCCAAAATATCCTTGGTAGGTACTCCTCTGAGGTAGGCAGTTGAAGTGGCTGTTGCCCTGGTGGAGTGAGATCTAATGCTGCTAGGTACAGGTTTCCCATGGTGGGTATAGCAGAAATGTATACAGTGTCCTATCCATTTTGAAATAGTCTGCTTTGAAATGGCTTTTCCCTGTGCTCCTGCAGCATATGCTACCAATAATTGCTCAGATTTTCTGAATGCTTTGGTTTTGTCCAAGAAGAAGCGCAACTGCCTGTGAATGTCCAAAGAATGTAGTAGTCTCTCCCCTTTGTTCTGTGGTTTTGGATAAAAAGTTGGCAAGTGAATAGTTTGGTTTAGAGCCACACTTGATACCACCTTTGGCATAAATGTAGGGTTAGTTCTTAAAGACACCCTGCCCTGGTGGAAGATGAGGAAAGGTTCCACTGCCATTAGTGCCTGTAAATCTGAAACTCTTTGTGCTGATGTTATTGCCAGTAGCAGAGCAGTTTTCCAAGAGATGTATTTTAATTCTGCTGTGTTAGCTGGCTCAAAAGGAGGTAAAGTTAATTTTTCCAAAACAAAGTTGAGGTCCCAAGTTGGTGTAGGTGCTCTACGGGGCGGTCTCATGTTTTTAGCCCCTCTGAGGTACTGTTTGAGCAAAGGATTTGAAAAAATTGGTGGATCCGTGTTGTAATGAGCAGAAATGGCTGAGGCGTGGATCTTGATGGATGAGAAGGAGAGGCCCTTGTCCAGCATCTCAGTTAAGTACTGAAGTATCTGAGGAATGTTTGGGACAAGAGGGTCAAGGCTGTGCGCTTGGTTCCAGGCACGGAATCTTTTCCATTTATCTGAGTAGGCTTTCCTGGTGCTAGGCCTTCTGGCCTCCAGAATGCCATCCATAACAGCTTTGGAGAGGCGCATTGCTTGCTTGACCAAGGAATTTTCCATGCAGCTAGATTTAAGGTCTTTAGCTGGCTGTGAAGTATCTGATTGTTGTGCTGTGTCAACAACTGTGGGATTTGAGGCAAACTCCAGGGTGGTTCTTGTGCTAAGTTCTTTAAGATTGGGTACCAGTGCTGGCGTGGCCACTCTGGTGCAATCAGGATCATCTTTGGCTCTTCCTGCCTGGCTTTTATGAGTACCTTTGGAAGGAGAGGTAAAGGAGGGAAAGCGTATACCTGTAGTTTTTTCCAGCTGAATGAGAGGGCATCCACTTTCCATGCATGTGGATGGTAGCTCCTTGTGCAGAATTTCTGTAACTGGCAGTCCATTGGGGATGCAAACAGATCTATGTCCGGGCTCCACCATTTTTGTGTTATCATTCTGAATCTTTGTGGATTCAATTCCCATTCATGGGGGTCCATGATGCTTCTCTGCTTAGGTCGTCTGCCAGTGTGTTTTTCTCTCCTTGCAGGAATTGTGCTTGTACATGAACTTGGTAGTTTAGAGCTGTGTTCCACAAGGTCATGGCTTGTCTGCAGAGAGGGTAGGAGTGTGTGCCCCCTTGCTTGTTTATGTACCACATAACTGTGGTGTTGTCTGTCTTTAGTAGTAATTGTCCTGGATGCAGCAGGTCCTTGAAAGATATAATTGCATTTTGTACAGCTAGCATCTCTTTTTGACTGATGTGGAGATGTCTTTGCTCTGTGGGCCACTCGCCCTGGATACATTTTCCTGCCATGTGTGCTCCCCAGGCGTAATCCGATGCATCTGTTGTCAGTGTTTGCCTGGCTGTGGGTTGAGTAAAAGGCTGTCCCTTGTTGAGGTGACAAGCTTGAGCCCACCATCGAAACTCCTGTTGAAGGCAAAGAATTAGTGGTATAACTGTTTCCAAACTTTGACAGTGTTGAGACCATACACTCTTTAGGTACCACTGTAGTTTCCGCACATGGAATTAGTAGTAGTATGCAAGATGCCATGTAGCCCAAGGCCTGCAGAATTTTTCTTGCAGGGAGTTGGGTCTTTGTTGCCATTAAATGAAAATATTGAGTCAGTTGTCCTTGCTTGTCTGGCGTGAGATAAGACATCTGGGCCGTCGTGTTCAAGCTGACACCCAGGAATATTATCTGTTGTGAGGGCACTAGTTTTGATTTCTTTTCGTTTACTGTATACCCCAGGCAACTTAACTTTTTTACGTACGCAAGATGCTTTAGAAGAATGTCCTTGCTCTCTGCTCTCTCCAGGTATGGATAAATCTGAATTCCTTTTTGCCTGCAAAATGCAATTACTGGTGCCAGGCACTTTGTGAAGACCCTGGGTGCAGTAGATAAGCCAAAGGGCAGTGCAGAGAATTGATAGTGCATTGAACCAGCTAGAAATCTGAGGTATCTTCTGCAGTTTTGTCTGATAGGGACATGCAGGTATGCCTCTTTGAGGTCCAAAGTCACGAGCCACGCTTTCTTGCCCAGCATGGGAAGAAGCTGCTGTAGTGTCAACATTTTGAATTTTGGAACATCCAGGTAAGTGTTTAGAGAAGAAAGGTCCAGAATGGGTCTCCAGGCTTTGTCCTTTCTGGGAACCAGAGAGAGTCTTGAGTAAAATCCTTGTCCTTGCTCCTGTGGTGGTACCTTTTGAATAGCTCTCATGTCCATGAGTGCTTAATTTGTTTTTGAGCCTCTGCCCATTGATTTGGTGGCAGATTTGGCATTCCTTTTAACCTTGGCAGAGTGTTAAAGTGGAACCTGTAACCTTGAGATACAATGTTGAGAACCCATTTGTCTTTGATGATGCAATGCCAATTGTGATAGAGAAGTGCCCATTTTCCTCCTAAGGGGGCTGCCAAGAGAGAGCTGTCTGGCAGCTGTAGTGGAAAGTAATTGAGGCTGCTTTTTATAATGTTGAGGCCTGTCTTCTCCTTCTTTCTGGCCTGGTGTACCCCATTGTCGAGGCCTGTAAGGGCCTTGTGCCTGACCTCTACCTCTTGGACATCTGTATCTGCCCCTTTAAGGTCTGTCTGCGACTGGAAAGGACCAATTCTTTGTTGGCCAATTTCTGCTAAAACGAGGAGGCTGAACCTGTAAGAAATCTTTCAACGTTTGCATAGATTTTGCCTTATCCTCCATCTTCTTTAATACCTCCTCTGCCTCAACTCCAAACACATCCCGCTGCAAAGGTGCATCCAATAATTTGGCCTTAACATGATCTGGTAACGTATGTTCTTTTAACAAAGCATGCCTTCTAATGACAGAGCCTGTAACTGCTGCTCTACAGGAGGCCTCTAAGGAATCAAACCCACATTGCAAAGTATGTTTTCCCACTTGTTCAGCTGCATGCAATAAATCCTGCATTTCTTTAAAATTAGGAGGATCTGAATCTGGAAGCATCTTTTGTTTCAACTGAGACATCAAAAATTGCTGATATTTTAGCATGTGAAACTGGCAATTCAAGGCTCTCATTGCTAAAGTTGCAGACGGATATACTTTCTTTCCCCATCTGTCTAATGCTCTGGAATCCATGTCAGAGGGAACTGGGTTTTTTGCTGATGAGGCCTTAATCCCTTTGGGTCTCTAAGAAATAGTTTCAGGGTCAACAACAGGACTTTAGTACAGAAATTTCAGAGAGTCAGGGACTCTGTAATATCTATCAGGTTTAACTGGGGCTGGGGGTAAGGAGTCAGGGTTTAAGCTGGATTCAGTGTACACATCATCCACAATATCTAATACTGGCGGGATAGCAAGGGGTCTGTGTTGAGGCAATAAAAGGAAGTCTCTGAGCCTTTTCTTGGATTCTGAGTAATCCTGGCCTTCCTAATGGAAATGTTCCCTCATGGTATGTAAGGTCGCCCCAAAGAAGTAGTCCTCAGGCGGAGAGGCTGATGGAATTGATTCCTCAGCATCAGAATCCTCATAAGGAGGTAAAGAATATCCTAGGTCTGAGGATGAGTCTGAGGAAATGGACACCTGGTCGGAAGATTCATAGTCTGCATCCTGTCTGGGCCTTTTATCAGGAGGGGGATGGGACCCCCTGATCAGGGTGATTAGGTCTTCGACCATTTTTAGCATTTGTTTCTTAGGCATGGAAGCCTGTCCTGGAGAGTGCTGTGTCTGTTTCTTTGCTTTTAAGGGGGGCTTAGACTTAGCAGAGGGTTTAATGGTTAACTGGGTAGGTCTGAAAACACACACTGTAGCTGTGGATTGCTCAGCTACTTTGGTTCCCTCTGTAGGGTTAGGTTCGGTAAGCTGAAAACCTAGTGCGTCCAAAGGCCCAGCCAGCTCCACATGGGAGTCAGAGGCAGTCTGTGGTTCTGTGGAAGCGGTCGTCGGGGGCTGCGTAGGCGCCTCGCTGAAAACTGGAGAACTGGCGACCGGCCTAGAAGAGGCCTCGTCAGTTTTGGGCCTCGGATGCCTGTCCTTGCCCTTGCGCTTTTTATGTATTCTGGTCGTCAGAAGTTCTGACGGCATGGTGTAATTGAATTTTCTGACAAAATAATGCCGGGCAAAATCAAACCAACGTTTAATAGTGCGCTTGTTAAATCTAGCACAAAAACGACAACCAGTGACGTTGTGGTCGGGGCCTAGGCATGGAATACAATAGGAGTGGAAATCCTTATGAGGAATTTGCTTCCCACAAGAAATACAGTTATTAACTTTTACTGACATCGGTCTGAGGCAAGAAAAAGTTTCCCCAATGGGGTACTTAGCTTTTTTAGAAGACTTCGGTTCTGGATTCGGAATGAAAATCACAGGAGTCGGCCGACCGGCACTTGCAAACTGCTTCTGCTTCGGGCACCGTGCGGCAAGAAAGACTGAAGAAAATGGCGTCGGCTGCATCTTGTATACCCCTGTCACACTGACGTCAGGGAGGAGGTGACAGCAACCAATGTCGGACCAAGACTTTGGAACTCAGGCCGACTGGGGAACCGCCTGATGGCAGGATAACCCAAGTGTAATGACTGCAGCAGTGTAACACGATGAACATCAACAAGTTAGAAAGGTAATAAAAGGAGAAAGAGAAGAAGGGGGATGGAGGGAGGGAAGCCAAGACTGCAACAGTGAATAAACTCGAACATCTACATTTATGGTAAGTGTGCACAAAGTACAGTTGTGTACACTTACCATAAATGTAGATGTTCGAGTGTATTCACTGTTGCAGTCATTACATTCGGGTAATCTGCTGGCAGGTTGCCCTCAGTCGGCCTGATTGACAAAGTCTTGGGTCCTGCATCGGTTGCTGTCCCTTCTTCCATGACGTCAGGTCGTCAGGGGTATAAAACATGCAGCAGACGCCATTACATCAGTTTTTCTAGCCCCAGATGTCAGGTGCCCCCCCAAAAGGGGAGCAAATAAAATTAAAAACACAAAAATATAGCTCCAACCAAAAGCAAATACACCAAAAAGGCTTTTAAGCATAGTAAAGGAAAGGAGACGTATAGTCAGAGAAAAACAAGGGGCTGTAGGGGGTAACCAGGACTGCAACAATGCATACACTCTAACATCTACATTTATGGTAAGTGTAAATAACGGTACTATGTTCTTCGTGTTTTACTGTTGCAGTCATTACATTTGGGTAGATTCCCAAAGCTATGGTTGGGAGGAGGAATTTATACAGCATTAGGACCAGCTATAAGGCCCTGCAAGACAGCAGTGGCAAAGCCAGCTCTGGATTTAGAGAAAATTGGTAAATGATAATGCTTGGTAAAAGTATGTACAGAACTCCATGTGGCAGCTTCTAGAATATCCCTGGTAGGAACACCTCTGAGAAAGGCTGCAGAAGTAAATGCAGTCCTGGTGGAGTGAGATCTAATCACCTGGAGGATAGGTTTTCCATGGTGCTTATAACAGAAATGAATGCAATGGCTACTCCATTTAGAAATGGTTGGTTTTGAAATAGCCTTCTCTTCTGCCCCACCAGCAAATGCTACTAGCAATTGTTCAGAATTTCTTTGAAATTTAGTTCTGTCCAAGTAGAATCCAAGTTGTCTGTGCACGTCCAAGGAATGCAGAATCCGTTCCCCTGTGGATTGGGAAAGGAGGTTGGCAAATGAATGGACTGATTAAGAGCCACACTGGAAACCACCTTGGGCATGAAGGATGGATTTGGTCCTCAGATACCCTGTCCGCATGAAAGATTATGAAAGGTTCCACTGCCATAAGGGCCTGTAATTCAGATATCCTTCTAGCTGAAGTGATTGCTAAAAGGAAGGCTGTTTTCCAAGAAAGAAATTTTAAGTCTGCAGTAGCAGCTGGCTCGAAAGGAGGTAGAGTGAGCTTCTCCAAAACAAAGTTAAGGTCCCAGGCAGGGGTAGGAGCTCCCCTGGGTGGTCTCAAGTTCTTTGCCCCTCTGAGATACAGCTTGAGCAGGGGATGAGAAAAGAGGGGTGGTTCTGTGTTATAGTGAGCTGAAATAGCTGAGCCATGGATTTTAATAGAGGAAAAAGACAGGCCCTTGTGAAGAATCTCAGTTAAATATTGCAAAATCTGAGGTAAATTGGGAGCTGCTGTGCTCATCCCTTACGATTAGTTACAGGCACAGGATCTTTTCCATTTGTCAGCATAAATTTTTCTAGTACTAGGTCTTCTCGCCTCCAAGATGACATCCTTCACAGGTTTGCTGCGGGATGCTAAGGGTGAATTTAAGTGATTAGCCAAGGCTGCAAGGTTCAATGTTGGAAGCTGAGGGTGCAGAATTTGGTTCTCCTGCTGAGACAGCAAGGAAGGTGTCTGAGGCAGGTGCCATGGAGATATTTGTGACACACTGCGCAGGAGTGGGTACCAGTGTTGGTGTGGCCAGTCTGGAGCAATCAAAATCATTCTTGGTTTGTCCTGTTTGACTTTTAGCAGAAAGTACAGTTTTGTACCTACCATAAATGTAGATGTTAGAGTGTATACACTGCTGCAGTCATTACACTTGGATTATCCTGCCGTCAGGCGGTTCCCCAGTTGGCCTGAGTTCCAAAGTCTTGGTCCGGCGTCGGTTGCTATCACCTCCTCCCTGAAGTCAGTGTGACAGGGGTATATAAGATGCAGCCAACGCCATTTTCTTCAGTTTTTCTTGCCCCAGATGGCAGGTGCCTTTAAATAGGTAGGCAATTCCAATTGCTAATAAAACATACATAATAAAAGCAAAAAACAACTTACAGTTACCAGCAAATACTCCCCATAGGTAGTAAGGGTAGAAGACATAGGTATGTACCAGCCAGTAAGAGGGGAAGGAGGGAGGGTAACCTGGACTGCAGCAGTGTATACACTCTAACATCTACATTTATGGTAGGTACAAAACTGTACTATGTTCATCGTGTTACACTGCTGCAGTCATTACACTTGGGTAGAATCCCAAAGCTGAGGAAGGGTGGCTGGTTCTATAAGGCATTAGGGGTGGATATAAGGCCCTGCAGCACTGCAGTGGCGAAGCCAGCTCTGGATTTAGAGTATAGAGGCAGATGGTAATGCTTGGTGAAGGTATGTACAGAACTCCAAGTTGTTGCTTCCAAAATATCCTTGGTAGGTACTCCCCTGAGGTAGGCAGTTGAAGTGGCTGTGCCCTGGTGGAGTGAGATCTAATGCTGCTAGGTACAGGTTTTCCAAAGTATGTGTAGCAGAAACGTATACAATGTCCTATCCATTTTGAAATAGTCTGTTTTGAAATGGCTTTTCCCTGTGCTCCTGCAGCATATGCTACCAAGAATTGCTCAGATTTTCTGAAAGCTTTGGTTTTGTCCAAGTAGAAGCGTAACTGCCTGTGAATGTCCAAAGAGTGCAGTAGTCTCTCCCCTTTATTCTGTGGTTTAGGATAAAAAGTTGGCAGGTGAACAGTTTGGTTTAGAGCCACACTGGATACAACCTTTGGCATAAAAGTAGGGTTAGTTCTTAAAGACATCCTGTCCTGGTGGAAAATGAGGAAAGGTTCCACTGCCATTAGTGCCTGTAATTCTGAAAGACTTCGTGCTGATGTTATTGCCAGAAACAGAGCAGTTTTCCAAGAGATATATTTTAATTCTGCTGTGTTGGCTGGCTCAAAAGGAGGTAAAGTTAGCTTCTCCAAGACAAAGTTGAGGTAATAAAAGGAAGTCTCTGAGCCTTTTCTTGGATTCAGAGTAATCCTGGCCTTCCCAGTGGAAATGCTCCCTCATGGTATGTAGGGTTTCCCCAAAGGAGTAGTCCTCAGGCAGTGAGGCTGATGGAATTGACTCCTCAGTATCAGAATCCTCATAAGGGGGTAAAGAGTATCCTAGGTCTGAGGATAAATCAGAAGAGATGGACACCTGGTCGGATGAGTCAATCTGCATCCTGTCTAGGCCTTTTATCAGGAGGGGGATGGGACCCCCTGATCAGAGTGATTAGGTCTTTGGCCATTTTGAGCATTTGTTTCTTAGGCATGGAGGCCTGTCCTGGAGAATGCTGTATTTGTTTCTTTGACTTTAAAGGAGGCTTAGACTTAGCTGAGGGTTTAATGCTTAACTGAGTAGGTCTGAAGACACCCTCTGTAGCTGTGGGTTGCTCAGCTAGTCCGGATCCCTCTGAAAGGTTAGTCTCGGTAGGCTGAAGAACTTGTGCATCCAAAGGCCCAGCCGTCTTCACGTGGGAGTCAGAGGCGGCTTGTAGTTCTACAGAAGCAGTAGTCAGGGGCTGTGAAGGCGCTTCGCTGAAAACTAGAGAACCGACAACTGACCTAGAAGAGGCTTTGTCGTCAGGTTTGGGCCTCGGATGCCAATCCTTGCCTTTGCGCTTTGTGTGTATTCCGGTCGTCGGAAGTTCCGACGGCATGGTATAATTGAATTTTCTACCAAAATAATGTCGGGCAAAATCAAACCAACGTTTAATAGTGCGCTTGTTAAACCTAGCACAAAACCGACAACCAGTAACGTTGTGGTCAGGGCCTAGGCATGGGATACACTAGGAATGGAAATCCTTATGAGGTATTTGCTTCCCACAAGAAATACAGTTATTAACTTTTACTGACATCGGTCTGAGGCAAGAAAAAGTTTCCCCAACAGGGTACTTAGCTTTGTAGAATACATCGGTTCTGGATTCGGAATGAAAATCTCAGGAGACGGCCAACTGGCACTTGCGAACTGCTTTTGCCTCGGGCACTGCGCGGCAAGAAAGACTGAAGAAAATGGTGTCGGCTGCATCTTATATACCCCTGTCGCACTGACGTCAGGAGGAGGCGACCGCAACAGACGCCGGACCAAGACTTTGGAACTCAGGCCGACTGCGGAACCGCCTGACGGCAGGATAACCCAAGTGTAATGACTGCAGCAGTGTAACACGATGAAAGTACAGTTTTGTACCTACCATAAATGTAGATGTCCGAACAGGATAGCATCTGCAGTCATAACAAATGGGTTGTCCTGTCGTCAGGCAGCCCTTCAGTCGGCCGGATTCCAAAGTCTGGGTCCGGCTTCGGCTGATGTCGCACTTCACCCGACGTCATCTCTGCTGGTCTTCAGGTATAAAGGCATCAGCCGACGCCATTTTCCTCAGTGTTTCTTGCCCCAGATGCCAGTTGCCCTCTAGGAAAGCTAAATTTTGGATAAATGCCAATGTTTCCAAAATAGTAGAAGGCAAACACAAAAATAAGCATGTATGTACATATATACAAACAAATACACCATAAGAGACCCCCCCCCAGCTAGCTATTAAGAGGGTAAATACCCTAGGAGTACCACAGAGGGGAAGGAGGGTGGGTAATCCTGACTGCAGATGCTATCCTGTTCGGACATCTACATTTATGGTAGGTACAAAACTGTACTATGTCCTTCAAGGATGCATCTGCAGTCATAACAAATGGGTAGAATACCATAGCCAAACTAGGGGAGGAGGAGGAAGAAGAATTATGGTGTAGTTAGGATCCCTTGCAATACAGCAGTGGCAAACCCTGCTCGGGATCTAGAGTATAGAGGTAAATTATAATGCTTGGCAAATGTATGCACGGAGGTCCAAGTAGCCTCAATAATGTCCTTGGTTGCCACTCCTCGTAAGAAAGCTGTGGTAGTGGCTGTAGCCCTTGTAGAATGAGGTCTTATGTTCTGTGGAACTGGTTTTCCATGGTAGGAGTAACAGAATCTTATGCAATTTCCTATCCATTTGGAGATTGTCTGTTTGGAAATTGCTTTTCCTTCCCTTCCTGTTGCATAGGCTACTAAAAGCTGGTCAGTTTTTCTGTTACTTTTGGTTCTGTCCAGGTAGTAGCGTAACTGTCTATGTACATCCAAGGTATGCAGCAGCTTTTCCCCCCTGTTCTGTGGATTGGGAAAGAAGGTAGGTAGGTGGATTGCCTGGTTTAAAGACACTCTGGATACCACCTTAGGCATAAATGTAGGATTAGTTCTCATGGACACTATCTTGATGGAAGATTAGGAAGGGTTGTACTGCCATTATGGCCTGTAGTTCCAAAACCCTCCTTGCTGAAGTAATTGCCAGTAGGAAAGCAGTTTTCCATGATAGGTGTTGCAGATCTGCTGTTGCTGCTGGTTCAAATGGAGGGAGTGTCAATTTTTCTAGCACAAAGTTCAAGTCCCATGCTGGTAATGGTGGTTTCCTAGGAGGTTTTACATTCTTGATCCCTCTGAGGAATTGCCTGAGTAGAGGATGCGAAAAGACAGGTGGATCGAAGCTGTATTCTGCGGAAATAGCTGATGCATGTATCTTGATGGAGGAATAGGACAGGCCCGTATGTAGAAGCTCTGCCAAGTACTCCAGGATGTTAGCAATATCTATGTTCGAGACATCTTTTCCTCTTTCAGTACTCCAAATAACAAACCTTTTCCATTTTTCTGCATAGTTCCTTCTTGTTGAAGGTCTGCAGGCTTCAAGGATAATGTCTTTAACCCTTTGGGATAAGTCTGGGTTAGTTGCTGTTATGTGATGTTCCAGGCAGTCAGTTGCAAGGTTTTTAGGTTTGGGTGCATGATGTTGTAGTAGTTCTGAGTTAACATCAAAGGCATCAGGGGTATTGGCCACATTCTCCCCTGAGACATGCTCCTCAGCAAAGGATACCAGTGTTGTCTTGGCCAATTCGGAGCTATCAGAATTATCCTTGGACGTTCCTCTTTGATTTTCAGTAGTACCTTGTGCATCAAAGGAAGAGGTGGAAATGCATATGCTGTCAGGCCTTTCCAACTGAAGGACAGAGAGTCCACCTTCCATGCTAGTGGGTGGCATGTCCTTGTGCAGAATTTTTTGAGCTGGTGATTGAGTGGGGATGCGAATAGGTCTATTTGTGGCATTCCCCATTTCTTTGTGATGGCCTTGAAGATGTCGGGTGTAGCATCCATTCGTGAGCATCCGAGGTGGTTCTGCTTAACATGTCTGCTAGGGTGTTTTCTTTTCCCGACACAAATATTGCCTGTAACTGGATGTTGTAGCTCAGAGCCATATTCCAAAGGTCCAGAGTCATTCTGCATAGGGGGTATGAATGAGTGCCTCCCTGTTTGTTGATGTACCACATGACTGTGGTGTTGTCTGTCCTTATCATTAAATGGCCTTCTTTGAGGAATGGTTTGAATGTCTGGATTGCTAGTTTTACTGCCAGCATTTCTTTTTGGTTTATGTGCAGGTGCAGCTGGTCTGGAGTCCACAATCCTTGTATGCACTTGTCCAACATGTGCGCCCCCCATCCTAGGTCTGAGGCGTCCGTTGTGGTGGTTTGGTTTGCTTGAAAGTTGTGGAAGGGCAAGCCTGGGTTTGACTGGCATGCTTGAGCCCACCATAGGAACTCTTGTTTCAGGCAAGGGATTAGTGGGATTTCGGTTTCTAAGCTGTGCCTGTGTTGAGACCATAAATTCTTTAGGTACCACTGTAGTTTTCTCATATGCAGTCTGGCATGGGGGACCAGGATTATGCATGATGCCATGAAGCCCAAGGCCTGCAGTACTTTTCTTGCTGTTAGTTTGTGCTGCTTTGTTAATGCCAAGAAGTAAAGAGGGAGCTGTGCTTGTTTTTCTGCAGTTAGGAATGCCATTTGTTTTACTGTGTCCAATTCCGCACCCAAGAATGTTCTTGTCTGGGATGGAATCAGTCTTGACTTTTTTAAATTGACTGTGTATCCCAGGGCTTGTAGTAAGCAAATGACTCTTTGTAAATCTGTTGTCAGCTTGCTTTTGTTGTCCGCTTGTAACAGGCAGTCGTCCAGGTATGGATAAATTTGGATTCCCTGTAGCCTGCAATGAGCGATTACTGATGCCAGGCATTTTGTGAATACTCTGGGCAGTAGATAAGCCAAAGGGCAATGCTGAGAATTGATAATGCTCTGATCCTGCAAGAAATCTGAGGTATCTTCTGCAATTTGGTCGTATGGGGACGTGCAGGTATGCCTCCTTGAGATCTAGAGTTACCAGCCAACACTCCTTGCCCAGCATGGGAAGAAGTTGCTGTAGGGTCAGCATTTTGAATTTTGGTACAATGATGTATGTGTTTAAGCGGACAGGTCGAGAATAGGTCTCCAACTTTTCTCTTTTCTTGGTACTAGGAAGAGTCTGGAGTAGAATCCTTTGCCCTGTTGTGTTATTGGTACTCTTTCCACAGCTCTCATCTTTGTTAATTGAGCTATCTGCTTTAGAGCTTCTGTTTTTTGATTTGGAGGTAGGATTGGCATTCCTCTTTTTACTGGTAAGGTGTGGAAGTGGAACCTGTAGCCTTGGTCTATGGTTTGCAAAATCCACTTGTCTTTTGTGATATAGTGCCAATTTTTTGAAAATAAGGCTAACTTTCCACCTAAAGGTGCTGCTATTTGCTCCCTGGTAGGCGGTGTCAGAGCCAAGTCACTGTGATTGTCCTGTTGCAGTGGCAGTGGTTGTGTCTGTGCCTCTCTGGTTATTGCCTTGCCACTGGCGTCCTCTATAGGCACCTCCTCTGGATTGATTTCTGCCTCTAGAGCGTCTATTCCTGCCTCTTTGAGATTTTGAGGAGTCTGGAAAGGACCAATTTTTGGCAGGCCAGTTCCTGCTAAACCTTGGGGGCTGAACCTGTAAGAAATCCTTAACTGTTTGTACAGATTTTGCCTTCTCTTCCATTTTCTTCATTACTTGCTGAGCAGGTGTACCAAATAGACTGGCCTTATCCATAGGAGCATCTAACAGCTTTGCTTTAACATGATCCGGCAAAACCTGTTCCTTCAACCATGCATGCCTTCTTATCACTGTGCCAGTCATGGCTGATCTAAATGAAGCCTCCAGTGCATCATAGCCACATTTTAAAGAATGGTTACTAACCTGCTGAATGTTATTCACCATTTCTAAAACATATTTCTTATCTAAGGAGTCATCAGAGGACAGCTTCTTAGTTAACTGATCAAGCATAAACTCTTGGTATTGGATCATGTGAAACTGACAGTTTAAAGCTCTAGCTGAGAGAGTAGCAGAGGTGTAAACTTTTTTCCCCCATCTCTCTAAGGACCTGGATTCCCTTTCAGAAGGGAGAGGGTTTTGCTGAGGTCGAGCTACTGCCTTAGGCCCCTGGGATATAGTCTCAGGATCTGCAAGTGGGGCCTTGTATAGGTGGTGAGGAGTGTCTGGCACCCTGTAAAATCTATCTGGTTTGGCAGGGGCTGGAGGTAAAGTATCAGGAGCAGTGCAAACATCATTAAATGCATCATCCACAACAGGCAGAACTGGAGGTATAGCTAAGGGCCTATGTTGTGGTAAGTGCAGAAAGGTCCTAAGCCTTTTTCTTGAATCTGAGAAATCTTGTCCCTGCCATTGGAATTGTTCTCTCATGGCATGTAAGGTTTCCCCAAAGGAAAATTCCTCTGGTGGAGAGGCAGATGGAATGGATTCTTCAGCATCGGAATCTTCATAAGTAGAAAAAGGAGCCTCTGGCTGATCTGTAATGTCTGAGTCATCCGAAGAATCATCAGAGGACACTGGCTCGGGTGGCTCTGCTCTAGGTCTCTTTTCTGGAGGCTGAGAGGCCCTGTCTGGGTGAGATTGGGATCCCCTAATTAAGGAGATTAAATCCTCTGCCAGAGTAAGCATTTGTGAACTAGAAGTGGGCCTATGTGAGGGGGTCTTAACAGGCACTGATTTAACAGTTTTGACTGCTTTAGCCCTGGCAAAGGCCTTTATAGACATGGCTGCAGGAGGCCTAGCAGCACCACGTGCTGGGGTAGAGACATCCAAAGGGATGGTGTCTGATAATTCACTAGGAACCACAGTAGTAGGCAAAACTTCAGAGGCCGATTCAACTAAGGTAGCAGGAGCCTCAGTAGTAGTCATGGATTCCGCTGAAGATTGACCCGTTTTCGGTTTCGGCGAAACAGAGACATTCGCTTGCTTAACCGTGGTTTCGGCGAAACCGCGGACCGCGAGTGTCGGTCTTTTCTTTCGTTTTTAACAATTTGGGTAGTCGGAGGATCCGACGGCATAATGTACGCAAAATCTGAGCCGAAAAACTGTTCAGCAAACTCCGATCGACGCCTAAGCGTTCGTCGGTTGAAGGAAGCACAGGCTAAACAGGCTGCTACGTTGTGGTCTGGGCCTAAACAAGGTAGGCAGTAAGAGGGGAAATCTTTATGAGGTATTTGTTTCCCACAAGTTAAACAGTTATTTACTTTTTCTGACATCGGCTGAGGCAAGAAAGAGTCCCCAACGGGGTACTTAGCTTTTTAGAAGTCTTTGAAGTAGTATTCGGTAGTAGTAATCTCTGGATCTGACCGACCGGCACTTGCGAACAGCTTCTGCTTCGGGCGCCACGCGGCAAGAAAGACTGGGGAAAATGGCGTCGGCTGATGCCTTTATACCCGAACACCAGCAGAGATGACGTCGGGTGAAGTGCGACATCAGCCGAAGCCGGACCCAGACTTTGGAATCCGGCCGACCGAAGGGCTGCCTGACGACAGGACAACCCATTTGTTATGACTGCAGATGCATCCTTGAAGGACATCATCTTTGGAGAGCAGAGGCAGAGGGGAAAAGGCGTAGACTGATAGGTTTTTCCAGCTGAAGGACAGAGCATCCACTTTCCAGGCTTTTTTGTGGAGAGTCCTTGTGCAAAACTTGTCCAACTGGTAGTTCTGGGGAGAGGCAAATAGATCTATGTCTGGACTCCCCCTTTGGTTGTCAACATGTTGAAAATCCGTGGTTCCAGTTTCCACTCGTGTGGGTCCATGAGATTTCTGCTTAGTCCGTCTGCCACTGTATTCAATTTTCCTGACAGGAATTGAGATTGTAGGTGCCCTTGGTAGCTCAAGGCTGTGTTCCACAATGCCATGGCTAGTCTGCAGAGGGGGTAGGAATGTGTAACCCCTTGCTTGTTTATGTACCACATAACCGTGGTGTTATCAGTCTTTACCATTAGTTGTCCTGGAAGAATGTAGTCCTTGAAGGCTGTCAAAGCATTCTGTACAGCTAACATTACTTTTTGATTGATATGTAGGTGCATTTAATTTGGGTTCCATTCGCCCTGAATGCACTTCCTTGCCAGGTGAGCCCCCCATGCATAGTCTGATGCATCTGTAGTTAGGGTTTGGGCGACAGGGGGATAGTGTGAATGGCAGTCCCTTGTTTTGGTGGCAGGCCTCTGCCCACCATAGGGACTCCAGGCATAGGCAAGGTACGATAGGAATCATGGTTTCCAGGCTGTGACAATGTTGACTCCATAGACTTTTTAAGTGCCACTGTAGTTTCCTCATATGCAGTCTTGCATATGGAATTAGAAGAATGCAGAAGGCCATGAACCCCCAAGGCTTGCAGTATTTGTCTTGCAGATAGCAGGGTTTTTGTGGCCACTTGTTTGAAGTAAGTTACCAAATGAATTTGCTACTCTGGCGAGAGTAAAGCCATCTGGGCAATTGCATTCAAGCTTGCACCCAGAAATGTAATTATTTGAGAGGGTACCAGTTGTGATTTCTTTTCGTTTATGGTGTACCCCAGGCAAGTTAGACTTTTTTTTTTTTTTTTTTTACAAACGCCAGATGATTTAGAAGTATGCTCTGGTTTTCTGCCTGAATTAGACAATCGTCCAGGTATGGATATATTTGAATATTTCTTTGCCTGCAAAATGCAATTACTGGAGCCAGGCACTTTGTGAATACCCTGGGCGCAGTAGACAAGCCAAAGGGCAGTGCAGAGAACTGATAATGCAAGTAGCCTGCTTTGAAGCGTAGGTATCTTCTGCAAGATTCCCTGAATGGGATGTGCAGGTATGCTTCTTTAAAATCTAGAGTTGCCAACCAGGCATCTTTGCCTAGCATAGGAAGTAACTGATGAAGAGTCAGCATTTTGAATTTTGGAATGTCCAGAAAGGTGTTTAGAGTAGACAGGTCCAGAATTGGATGCCATGATTTGTCTTTTCTGGGTACCAGGAAAAGCCTGGAATAGAAACCTTGGCCCTTTTCCCCTTCTGGTACCGGTTAAATAGCCCCCATGTTTAACAGGAAAAGTACTTGTTTTTGAGCCTCTGACCACTGATTTGGGGGCAGGTCTGGCTACCCGTTTGGTGTTGGCAACGTGTGGAAATCTGTATCCCTGGGACACTATATTTAAGACCAATTTCTCCTGGATTATGAGTTCCCAGCTTTTTGCATGAAGAGCAATCTTTCCCCCCAAAGGGGCAGCTAAAAGGTAAGTGCCTGGTAATTTTAAAGGAAAGTCATTGAGACCGTTTACCATAGGGGGGTGTCTTGTTATTTCCAGATTTGGAAGTGGAGGCCCCCCATTGCTTAGTTCTGAGAGTCCCCTGTGACTGAAACCTGGTGTTTTGGTGTGTCTAGGTTTGGCTTGAAAGGATCTGGAAGGAGATGGAAAGGACCAATTCTTAGTAGGCCAGTGCCTACTAAATTCTGGAGGTTGCACTTGTAAAAAATATTTTACAGTTTGCATAGATTTAGCTTCATCTTCCATCTTTTTTGGAACTTCTTCAGCCTTATTGCCAAACAGGCGGTCCTGATTTAAAGGAGCATCCAACAATTTTGCTTTAACATGATCAGGTAGAGATTGCTCCTTAAGCAAAGCATGCCTTCTAAGCACAGACCCAGTAATAACAGCCCTGCAAGAGGCCTCTGAAGAACCAAAACCACATTGCAAAGTATGTTTTCCAACTTGTTCAGCAGAATGCAATAAATCCTCTAAATCTTTATTTTCCACTGAGTCAGAAATCAACACCATTTTCTGTTTAAGCAGTCCAATAATATGCTGTTGATATTTTAACATATGAAATTGGCAGTTTAAAGCCCTGATTGCCAAGGTGGCAGAAGTATAAACCTTTTTACTCCATCTATCCAGCACCCTGGAGTCTCTATCAGAAGGGGTAGGATTTTTAGCAGTAGAAGCCTTAATGCCCTTGGGCCCCTGAGAAATGGTTGCTGGATCTGCAACAGGATTTTTGAAAAGGAATTTGTGGGACTCAGGAACCCTGTAGTATCTGTATCAGGTTTACTATGAGCTGGAGGCAGGGAATCGGGGGCCATATTGGATTCTGAAAACACATCAACAATGTCTAGTACAGGAGGTATAGCCAAAGGCCTGTGCTGAGGTAGGAGGAGGAAATCCCTAAGCCTCTTTTTTGAATCATAAAATTCCTGACTTTCCCAGTGGAAATGCTCCCTTATGGTATGTAAAGTTTCCCCAAAAGAAAAGTTCTCAGGGGGGAGAAACAGAGGTAATTGAATCCTCTGAATCAGAATCCTCATAAGTAGGTATGGACAAAATCCAGGTCATTAGAAGATTCAGAAGAAACAGAGTCCTGATCAGAAGATTCATAGTCAAGCTCAGCCCTAGACCTCTTAGAAGGGGGGGTTGACTACCCCTGATTAGAGTAATTAGATCTTCAGCCATTTTGATCAATTGTTTTTTAGGCATAGGGGCCTGAACATGTGGCCTGGGCTTCGGTTTTTAAAACATAGATCGAGATTTAGGCCTTAGTACTGAAGGTGGAATCGGTTTAATATTCAAGTCTGTAGGCCTGAATACACCCTCAGAAGCCGGTGCCTGCACAGCGGCTCCGGACCCATCCAAGGTAGGGACATACACAGGTTCCATAGGTGAAGCATCTCACGGCATACTGGACCCCGAATGGGTCTCAGTAGTGGCCTGCGAGTTAGAAGTAGCGGATATCAGGGGCTGCGAAGGCTCCTCAATGAGTACCGGCGAACTGGCGACAGGCGTAGGAGACGCTTCGTCAGCAGTTTTGGACCTCGACAGCCTGTCTCTGTCTTTATCTTTGCGTTTTTTCAGACTCCCGGTAGCCGGATGGCTAACCGACGTCATTTCTGGATAATTAAACCGAGAAAAGAAATATTTAGAGGCAAAAATGTACAGATGACGGATAGTGCGCTGATTAAATAAAGCACAAAACCGACAGCGAGGTACGTCATGGTCAGGGCCTAGGCAAGGAATACAGTACAAATGAAAATCTTTATGAGGTATTTGCTTTCCACAAGTAAAGCAATTATTAACTTTTACTGACATCGGTAAGGAGCAAGAAAAAGTTTCCCCAACGGGGTACTTAGCTTTAAATTAAAGACTTCGGTTCTGAAACTGGAAAACAAAAATTTCAGGAGTCGGACGACCGGCACTTGCGAACTGCTTCTGCTTCGGACACCACACGCAAAGACAGATGTAATGGCGTTGGCTGCATGTTTTACACCCCTGAAAACCTGACGTCATGGAAGAAGGGACAGCAACCGACGCAGGACACAAGACTTTGTTAATCAGGCTGACTGAGGGCAACCTGCCAGCAGATTACCCGAATGTAATGACTGCAACAGTGAAACACGAACAACATCTGTACTATGTTCTTCGTGTTTCACTGTTGCAGTCATCACACTTGGGTTGATTCCCAAAGCTGAGGAAAAGGGTGGAGGCAATCAATGAAACTAGGGGCTGGCTAGAATGCCCTGAAAGATTGCAGAGGCAAACCCTGCCCTGGATTTGGAGAACAGAGCCAGGTGGTGATGCTTGATAAAAGTGTGAACAGAAGTCCAGGTAGCAGCCTCCAGGATGTCCTTGGTAGGGACTCCTCTGAGGAAAGCTGCAGAGGTGGAGGCTGCTCTGGTTGAGTGTGTCCCGACACCCTTGGGGGGAGGCTTTCCATGCTGTTTGTAGCAGAAATGGATGCAGTGTGCTATCCATTTGAAAATGGTTTGTTTGGAGGCGGCTTTGCCTTCTGCCCCTGTAGCAAAGCTAACCAGCAATTGATTAGACTTTCTGAAGGATTTAGTCCTGTCTAGATAGAATCTGAGCTGTCTGTGCACATCTAGAGAGTGAAGAATCCTTTCCCCCTTGTTCTGGGGGTTAGGAAAAAAGGTGGGCAAATGAATGGTTTGGTTGAGAGCCACACTGGACACCACCTTGGGCATGAAGGATGGGTTAGTTCTGAGGGATACCCTGTCTGCATGGAAGATGAAGGGTTCCACAGCCATGAGTGCTTGTAGCTCAGAGACTCTTCTGGCTGAAGTGACAACCAGAAGGAATGCTGTTTTCCAAGAGAGAAATTTTAGCTCTGCAGAAGAAGCTGGTTCAAAAGGGGGCAGGGTGAGCTTTTCCAATACGAAGTTAAGGTCCCAAAGCTGGTGTTGCGGCCCTCCTGGGTGGCCTCAAGTTGCTATTCCTCTTAGGAACTGTTTGAACAGAGGGTGTGAGAAAAGGGGATGCTCAGTGGGAAAATGAGCAGAAATAGCAGACGCATTAATTTTTATAGAGGAGAAAGAGCCCACTGTGTAGTAGGTCAGCTAAGTAATCCAGGATGACAGGGAGGGAGGGCTGTGCCATATTGTCTCCCTTAGCCTGGATCCAGGTGCAGAACCTTTTCCATTTATCAGCATAAGACTTTCTGGTGTTAGGGTATCTGGCCTCACGGATAACATCCAGAACCCGTTTACTGAGATTGGCAGATTGGTTTGGAGGTAGGGAATAAGCCAAGTTGCCAAATTGAGTGTCTGCAACTGAGGATGCATTAATTCCCCTTCCCTCTGGGTCAGGAGGTTTGAAATGAGGAAGATGTCATGGGGGTAAGCGGGGACAGGCTGTGCAGCAAGGGGAACCAGTTCTGCCAGGGCCAGTCTGGAGCTATAAGAATTGTCCTTGTTTTTTTCTCCCTTATTTTGACCAGTACCCTGGGGCTGAGAGGTAGGGGAGGAAAGGCATAGACTGATAGATTTACCCAGGGAAGGACAGGGCATTCACTTTCCAAGCCACGCACTGATGCTCCCTGGTGCAGAACTTGCTGAGCTGATGGTTGGTGTGGGAGGCAAAGAGGTCGACCTTTGGGGTTCTCCATTTCTGAGTTATTAGGGTGAAGGTACTTCTGCTGAGTTGCCACTCATGTGGGTCCATACTATGTCTGCTTAATTGGTCTGCCAGAGAGTAGAGAGAGACTGGTAGGAATTGTGCTAACAGGTGTAGCTGCTTGGCAGAGGCTGTGTGCCAAAGGGTCATGGCTAGCCTGCACAGAGGGTAGGAGTAAGTCTCTACCTGCTTGTTGATGCACCACATCACAGTGGTGCTGTCTACTGTGATCATGAGAGCCCCTGGAGAGAGAAGGGGCTTGAAAGCTATCAAAGCGTGCTGCACAGCCATCATCTCTTTTTGAATGATGTGCAGAAGGATTTGCTGTGGGCTCCATTGGCTCTGTATGCACCTGCTGTCCAGGTGTGCACCCCAAGCATAGTCTCTGTGGTGAGGGTCTGGGTGACGGGGGTGGGGAGAAAGGCACTCCCTTGTTGTGTGAGTATGCTGTTGCCCACCAAAGGAAATCTTTTCTGAGGCAAAGAATTATAGATAGAAGAGTTCCCAGGTCTTGACAGTGTTGGCACCAAAGGCTCTTTAGGTACCAATGAAGTTTCCTCATATGCAGTCTGGCATACGGAATGAGTAGTATGCAAGATGCCATGAACCCCAGAGCTTGCAGGATCTTCCTTGCAGTTAGCTGGGGCCTGGTGGCTAGTTGAGAGAAGCAGGCTGCCAGGACAATTTGTTTCTCTGGAGTAAGGTATGCCATCTGGGATGCTGTGTCCAAACTTGCTCCCAGGAAGATTATCCTGTGGGTGGGCACCTGTTTGGATATCTTTTCATTGATAGTGTAACCCTAGGGTGGTTAGTAAGGTCTTTTCAAAGGCCTGGTGCTTGAGCAGTTTTTCCTGGCTGCCTGCCTGAATAAGGCAGTTGTCTATTTATGGGTAAATCTGAATATTTCTTTGTCTGCAAAAGGCAATGGCCGGAGCCAGACATTTTGTGAAAACTTTGGTAGCAGTAGAGCCAAAGGGAAGCGCAGAGAAATGAAAGTGTTCAGATCCTGCCTTGAAGCGGAGATATTTCCTGCATGATTCCCTGATAGGAATGTGGAGGTAGGCCTCTTTTAGATCTAGGGTGGTTAGCCAAGCATCCTTGGTGAGCATGGGTAGCAGCTGCTGGAGGGTAAGCATTTTGAATTTTGGGATCACCAGGAAGGTGTTTAGAATGGATAGATCAAGGATGGGGAGCCAGGTGCCCTCTTTTCTGGGCACGAGAAAAAGTCTGGAGTAGAAACCTTGGCCTATCTGTTCTGCAGGAACGTGCTCTACTGCCCTCGTAGAGAGAAGGGAAAGGATTTGTTTTTGTGCCTCTGCCCGATGATTTGGTGGTAGGTATGGAAACCCTTCTGGGGTTGGAAGGGTGTGGAAAGAAAATTTCTATCCCTGAGACACAATGTTCAGAACCCAGTGGTCCTTGATAATGGTGGCCCAGGTGCTTGAGTGAAAGGAGAGTTTTCCTTCTTGGGTAAGTGAAGGTGGGCAGAGAGAGGGGGTGGAGGAGATGAGTCATTGTGAGTTCTTACCATAAGGGGGTGGCTTAGAACTCCCTGGTTTCGAAATGGAGGTAGTCCACTGCTTAGATCTCTGCATTCCCTGGGGCTGCTGTCTGGGGGGTCTGCTTCCACGGGGCCTAGGCTGGACCGGTTTACTGGGAACAGGAAAGGACCAGTGTTTGGAGGGACAATGTCTGCTGAACCTAGAGGGCTGGACCTGCAAGAAATCTTTAACTGTTTGCACAGATTTTGCTTTTTCTTCCATCTTTAAGACATCTTCTGCCTTAGTGCCAAATAAGTTATCTTTGTGCAAGGGGGCATCCAACAATTTAGATTTGACATGGTCTGGCAGGGGCTGTTCCTTAAGCCATGCATGCCTTCTAATGACAGATCCAGTGACTGCTGCCCTGCAAGAAGCTTCTAGGATGTCAAAACCACAGTGCAAGGTGTGTTTAGTTACTTGACTTGCAAAATGCATTAACTCTTGTAAATCTTTAGATTCTGCCCAAGCAGGAAAGGAAGACATTTTTGTTTAAGGAGTTCAAAGGTATGTTGCTGAAATTTCAGCATATGGAACTGACAATTTAGTGCCCTGATAGCAAGAGTACGTGAGGTGTATACTTTTTTACCTCATTTGTCCAATGCTCGGGAATCCCTGTCTGAGGGGGTAGGGTTCTTAGTAGAGGTAGTTTTAATCCATTTTGGCCCTTGAGAAATAACCTCAGGGTCAGCTGTAGAATTTTTAAAAAGATATTTGTGTGAGTCAGGGACTCTATAGTACCTGTCAGGTTTTCTGGGAACAGGAGGAAGGGCATCAGGAGTCAAGCTGGATTCAAGGAAAACATCCTACACAATACCCAGGACTGAGGGGATGGCCAAGGTTTGTGTTGTAGAAGATCTAGGAATTCCCAGAGTCTCTTTTTAGACTGAGGGCAGTCCTGACTCTCCCATTGCAAATGCTCCCTTAAAGTATGCAAGGTTTCCTCAAAGGAAAATCCTCTGGGGGAGAGACTGAAGGAATGGAATCCTCTGCATCAGAATCCTCATAAGTGGAGAGGGGTTGCATGTCTTCATATTCAGATGCATCAGATTCATCTGAATCTTGTTCAGACAAAACCTACAGGGGACAGATCACTTTCTTTTGGAGGGTGTTGCTTGGCTTCCCCTGATCAGCATGATAAGGTCTTACACCATTTTAAGCATTTGAGACTGAGGCAAGGTAGCAGGTGCCTGAGAGTGGGTCAATTTCTTGGGTGTGGTTCGTACCCTGGGCCTGAGAAACTCGGTATTTTATAAAGAATGGTAGTCACGAAAGAAGACGTCGGTTTGTGTCAGGATTCGTAGTATGAAGGCCTTCCTTGGAAGCTGGTGCCTGCTCAGCGGCTCCGAACCCATCCAAAGTTGAGACGACCACAGGATTCTTAGTCGAAGAGGAGTTCTCCGGCATATCAGACTCTGAAATGGTCTTAGTAGCGGCCTGCGAATCAACAGAAGCAGGCATCAGGGGCTGTGAAAGCTCCTCCCTAAGTACTGGAAAACTGACGACTAGCTTAACAGAAGTGTAGTCAGTAGGTTTGGACCTGTGCGGTCTGTCTATATCTTTACGTTTTTTCGGAAGATCTGCTGTCGGAAGGATTACTGAAGCCATATCAAAATTAGAGGACTGTAAGCGAAAATATCTGACTACAATAAGGGCCAGACAGATGGTTCTGGTGTTGAACAAAGCACAGAAGCGGCAATGAGGGTCTTCGTGGTCTGGGCCTAAACAAGTGACGCAGTAAGTGTGAAAGTCTCAGTGTGTTATTTGCTTTTCACAGGTGAGACGATTAGTAACTTTTTCTGACATTGGTTAGTGCAAGAAAAAAAGGATCCCCAACAGGGTACTTGAATTTAAAAGACTTCAACTTCAATTCGGTAGAAGAAACTCAGGTAGCAGCCGACCAGCACTCGTGTGAACTGCTTCTGCTTCGGGCTCCTCAGCAAGAAAGACTGATTTAATGGCGTTGGCTGCCTTAAATTTATACTAACGACCTGACGTCAGTCCTGAAGCGACAGTAACCGACACAGAAATACCAAGTCTCTGGTATTCGGGCCGGCCAAGGGCTACCCTGGCAGGAATAACCCAAATAGGACGACTGCAACAGTGAAACATTAAGAACATCTAAATTATCTGATAGAAAAGGGATGACTTTAATAATAGGGAATAGTTAAAAACTATAGTTGTGTACACTTACCATAAATGTAGATGTTCTTCACTGCTGCAGTCATCAGCTGTGGGTTATTCCTGCTGTGATAGCCCTCGGCAGGCCCGAATACCAGAGTCAATGCTTTTTTGCATCAGCTGCCATCACCTGCAGTCTGAAGTCAGGTCGTCAGTGCTATAAAGCAAGGCAGCTGATGTCATTACATCAGTTTCTCTTGCACTAATCCATCAGAAGCACAAGGAAATAAGGAAAAGTGGTCCTGTTGGCTAAAAGCCACCATGGGAAGCTTATGTCCCCCTAGGGATAGATCCTATATGGGGGATGGAGGGAGGGAAAAGTACAGTTTTGTACCTACCATAAATGTAGATGTTCGAGTGCTAATACAGCTGCAGTCATAACAGATGGGTTCTCCTGCCGTCAGGCAGGTCCTCGGTCGGCCGAATTCCAAAGTCTAGGTCCGGCGTTGGTTGTCGTCGCTTCTTCCATGACGTCAGTGCGACAGGGGTATAAAGGAACCAGCCGATGCCATTTTCTTCAGTTTTTCTTGCCCCAGATGTCAGGTGCCCCCAGAAGGAAGGCAATACATAAATTTGTGTGATAATGCAGTGCAATATAATCAAATACAGTAGTTGCAAGCAAATACATCATAAATGAATACCCCAATCAGGTTGTATGAGGATGTGTTAGCCTACAGGCCTGTCCCAAGAGGGGAAGGAGGGAGGGAAACCTGGACTGCAGCTGTAATAGCACTCTAACATCTACATTTATGGTAGGTACAAAACTGAACTATGTTCATCGTGCATACAGCTGCAGTCATAACAGATGGGTAGAATCCCAAAGCTAAGAAAGGGGTGGTAGGCACTAGGTGGAACTAGGAGGAGCCAAAATGCCCTGCAAGACTGCAGTGGCAAAGCCTGCTCTAGATTTGGAGTATAATGGTAGGTTGTAGTGCTTGGAGAAGGTATGCACAGAACTCCAAGTGGCTGCTTCCAAAATATCCTTGGTAGGAACTCCTCTGAGGAAGGCTGCAGAGGTGGCTGTGGCCCTGGTGGAATGAGTTCTAATGCCTGTAGGAACAGTTTTGCCATGAAAGGAATAGCAAAAGCGTATGCAGTGGGCTAACCATTTTGAGATTGTCTGTTTGGAAATTGGCTTCCCTTGAGCTCCTACCGCATAGGCCACAAAGAGCTGTTCTGATTTTCTGAAAGGCATTGTTCTGTCCAAATAATAACGCAGTTGTCTGTGGATGTCCAAGGAATGTAGTAATCTCTCCCCTTTGTTTTGAGGATTAAGATAAAAAGTAGGTAAATGTATGGCCTGATTTAAAGCTACCCTGGATACCACTTTAGGCATAAAGGACGGGTTGGTTCGTAAGGAAACTCTGTCCTGATGGAAGATGATAAAAGGCTGGACAGCCACGAGAGCCTGAAGTTCTGAAACTCTACGAGCTGAGGTGATAGCCAGAAGGAAAGCTGTTTTCCAGGACAAATATTGCAAATCTGATGAGGCAGCTGGCTCAAAGGGAGGCAAGGTCAGTTTTTCCAGAATGAAATTAAGATCCCAAGCAGGTATTGGTTGTTTTCTTGGAGGCCTTAAATTCTTAGCCCCTCTGAGGAACTGTCTTAAGAGAGGATGAGAGAATAAAGGTGGATCAGTGTTGTATTCTGCAGAAATGGCTGAGGCATGGATTTTGATGGAGGAGAAAGAAAGTCCACTGCTTAGCAGTTCAGCCAAATATTGTAGTATTTGAGGTAAATTCAGTTTTCCAGGATCCTGGCCCTTTTTCTCATTCCAGACACAAAAACGTTTCCATTTTGCGGAGTAAGCTTTTCTAGTTGATGGCCTTCTGGCCTCCAAAATGACATCCTGCACCTCCTTGGAGAGTAGGGCCTGTTGTGATGCTAAGGAATCTTCCATGCGGCTAGATTGAGTGTTTTTAGCTGGCTGTGAAGAGTTTTGAAACTGTGCTGAGTCAGAAGAAGAGGTATTAGAGGCAGGGTCCATGGTGGGGAATGCGTCAGGCTCCTCAGGAGTGGGTACCAGTGTTGCCTTGGCCAGTCCGGAGCAATGAGAATCATCTTTGGTCTGTCTGCTCTGGTCTTTAATAGAACTTTGGGCAGCAGAGGAAGAGGTGGGAAGGCATAAACTGTCATTGATGTCCAACTGAAAGAGAGCGTCCACTCTCCAGGCCTTTGGATGGAAGATCCTTGAGCAGAATTTTGTCAATTGATGATTCTTGTGGGAGGTAAAGAGATCTATGTCTGGCCTTCCCCATTCTTGGATTATTTCTGTAAAAACTTTTGGATGCAATTTCCATTCGTGTGGATCTGTCATATTCCTGCTTAGGTTGTCTGCCAGCATGTTTTCCTTGCCTGGCAAGTACTGTGCTTGTAGTTCCATTTATAAGTCCATGGCCATGTTCCAAAGTGACATGGCCAGTCTGCATAGGGGGTAAGAATGTGTTCCTCCCTGTTTGTTTATGTACCACATAACTGTGGTGTTGTCCGTTCTTATCAATAGTTGACCTGGTTGCAGAAGGTCCTTGAAAGCTATAATAGCATTTATTACTGCTAGCATTTCTTTTTGATTGATGTGAAGGTGCTTTTCTTGTTGGGACCATTTGCCCTGAATGCACCGATCTGTCATGTGCGCCCCCCAGGTGTAGTCCGAGGCGTCTGTTGTGATGACTTGATTTGCTTGAGGCTTGCTGAATGGAAAACCTGTGTTTGTTTGACATGCTTGAGCCCACCACAGAAATTCCTTATGCAGACATGGAATTAGTGGTATTATTGTTCCCAAACTGTGGCTGTGTTGAGACCATATGTTTTTCAGGTACCATTGTAGTTTCCTCATATGCAGCTTTGCACATGGGATTAGTAAGATGCAAGATGCCATGAATCCCAGAGCCTGCAGGATTTTCCTTGCAGTCAGCCTGGTGCAATTTGCTACTGTTCTGAAGTACTGAATTAGTTGCCCCTGCTTCTCTGGTGTGAGGTAGGCCATCTGGGTGTTTGTGTCCAAATAGGCACCCAGGAAAATTATCTTCCGAGAGGGTATTAGCCTTGATTTATTTTTGTTGACTGTGTATCCCAGAGAGTTCAATAACATTATTACATAAGCCAGATGTTTCAGAAGAAAGTGCTTGCTGTCCACTTGGATCAGGCAGTAGTCCAAATGGGGGTATATTTGTATCCCTTGAAGTCTGCAGTAGGCAATTACTGATGCCAGGCATTTCGTGAATACTCTGGGCGCAGTAGATAAGTCAAAGGGCAATGCAGAGAATTGATAATGGGTTGAACCTGCAAGAAATCTGAGGTACCTTCTGCAATTTTGTCTGATTGGGACATGCAGGTATGCCTCCTTGAGGTCCAGTGTTACCAGCCAAGACTCCTTGCCCAGCATGGGAAGAAGTTGCTGTAGAGTGAGCATCTTGAATTTTGATGCAGTAGAAATGTGTTTAGGATGGATAGATCCAAAATAGGTCTCCAATCTTTTCCCTTCCTTGGCACCAGAAATAGCCTGGAATAAAAACCTTGACCTTGTTAGTGTAGGTACCTCTTGAATAGCTTTCATGTTTATGAGATCTGAAATTTGCCTTTGTGCCTCTGCCCTTTGATTGTGTGGCAGGTTTGGCATGCCTCTCATTTTTGGAAGGGTGTGAAAATGAAATTTGTAGCCTCTGTTTATAATGTCCAGGATCCATTTGTCCTTTGTGACAATATGCCAATTTTTTTGAAAATACTGCCAGCTTTCCTCCTAAGGGGGCTGCCATTTGAGACCTGGTTGGCATGCAAAGGGGAAAGTCATTGGGTTTGCTTTCTGAAAGATTGCGAGTTGTCCTCACCACCTCTTTGTGTAGGAGCCTGCCATTGTCTGCCTCTAAACGATCCTTGGGATTGTCCTCTGCCCCTCGGTCGCCTGTATCTGCCTCTTTGGGGTCCGTCTGTGGCAGGAAAGGACCAGTTTTTGGAAGGCCAATTTCTACTAAAACGTGGGGGTTGAACCTGTAGAAATTCTTTCACAGTTTGCATTGATTTAGCCTTTTCCTCCATTTTCCTTAATACATCCTCAGCATTAGCACCAAATAGTACATCCTTTTGAAGAGGGGCGTCTAGTAATTTAGCTTTGACATGATCAGGCAAGGCAAATCTTGACCAATGGATGGGAGATCGCAGATATACCCCAGGAATTACCTCAGTGTCACTGCTCGACAGAGGCACACCAAAATAATGGGTATAGTTCCCCATACTAAAGGGGTGGCGTAAGCCACAAAACTATGGGCTAGGCTTGTAAATGCCCTTGGGCAGATAGCCTAGTATGAACCTATGAACCTAAGGCTTGTTCCTTGAGCCAGGCATGCCTACGTATGACTGATCCTGTAACAGCAGCTCTACATGAGGCCTCTAGAGCATCAAACCCACATTGTAAGGTATGCTTACCCACTTGTTCTGCACTATGCATCAAATCCTGCAACTCCTTCAAGTCTGGTTGTTCAGGTTGTGACATTTTACTTTTCAATTGTGATAACAAAAACTGTTGGTATTTTAGCATATGAAACTGACAGTTTTTTGTCCGGTGGGGGCTGAGAACCTCTGATAAGAGTAATTAAATCCTCAGCCATTTTAAGCATCTGTTTCTTAGGCATGGGGCCTGGAGATGGGCCCTGTGTAGCAGGTCTCTTAGAGTGCATGGTTGCTTTAGACTTTGTGAAAGCCTTGATGGAGAAAGAAGAGGAAGGTCTGAAGACACCTTGAGTGGAGGTGGACCTGTCCACATTCTGAGTTTCAACGCCAAGAGTGGCTTCGGTATCTGTAGTCGGGGTGTGGGCCGAGGAGCCTGCGACCTCGGGCACAGGAGACACCGTCAAAGAAGTGTAGTCAGTAGTCAGGGGCTGCGTAGGCACCTCGCTGAGAACCGGACCACGTGTAGTCGGCTTTGGCGTGGTGTCTGTAGAGGCCGCGGACCTCGTGTGTCGGTCCTTGTCTTTGCATTTTTTTAGACAAAACCGGAGTTGGAGTATCCGACGACATAGTATAGTTAAATGCTTTCCCAAAATAATGCTGGGCGAACTCCGCCCGACGCTTAATAGTGCGTTTGTTGAATGTAGCACAAAAGCGACAGACCAAGACGTCGTGGTCTGGGCCTAAACAAGGTATACACAGGGAATGGAAATCCTTATGCGGTATTTGCTTCCCACAAGAAATACAATTATTAACTTTGTCTGACATCGGTCTGAGGCAAGAAAAGTTTCTACGGGTACTTAGCTTTAAGAAGACTTCGGTTTCCAAATTTTCGTAATCTCAGGAGCTGGCCGACCGGCACTTGCGAACTGCTTCTGCTTCGGGCACCGCATGGCAAGAAAGACTGAAGAAAATGGCGTCGGCTGGTTCCTTTATACCCCTGTCGCACTGACGTCAGGGAAGAAGCGACGACAACCGACGCCGGACCTAGACTTTGGAATTCGGCCGACCGAGGACCCGCCTGACGGCAGGAGAACCCATCTGTTATGACTGCAGCTGTATGCACGATGAACATCCAGGACTGCAACAGTGAACACACTCGAACATCTAAATTTATGGTAAGTGTACACAACTGTACTATGTTCTTCGTGTTTCACTGTTGCAGTCATCACCTGTGGGAGGATTCCCAAAGCTGAAGAGAGGGATGGAAGGATAGGTAAGAGTCCTAGGCATGGGTCAGCAAGCACTGCAGAGGCAAACCCTGTCCTAGACTTAGAAAAAAGAGGTAGGTGGTAATGCTTTGTTAAGGTACAGACAGAGGCCTAGGTGGCAGCTTCCAAGATGTCACTGGTGGGGACTCCTCTGAGGAAGGCTGTGGAAGTGGAGGCTGTCCTAGTGGAATGGGTACGGATAGACTTGGGAGGGGGGGTGGTGCGGTTTCCGCATGTAGTCTATAGCAGAAATTAATAAAATGGGATATCCATTTGGAAATAGTTCGTTTGGAAATGGGCTTCCCCTCTCTCCCAGGGATAAAGCTGGCAAGTAGTTGGTCTGTTTTTCTGAATGGTTTAGTATGGTCCAGAAAGTATCCGAGTTGTCTGTGCACGTCTAGCGAGTGTAGAATTCTTTCCTCCTTGTTTTGAGGGTTGGGAAAGAAGATGGGTAGATGTATGGCCTGGTTGGGGGTCACATCAGATACCACCTTGGGCATAAAGGAGGGGTTAGTCCTCAGGGAGACTCTGTCTGCATGGAAAATGATGAAGGGCTCAACAGCCATGAGAGCCTGAAGTTCTGATACCTTTCTGGCTGAGGTGATAGTTAGTAGGAACGAAGACTTCCAGGAGAGGTATCCCAATTGGGTCTATATTATAATATCGCACGCTCAGAAGAGCGAACGACAGATAATCGGACCCCATGTAAGCGAAATCTTACAACGTCGAAACTTCAAAACAGCGATTATTTTCCAATGGAAAACAACTGCTGTTCCGAAAAAACAAAACAAAACAAAACAAAACAGTAAAACATTAATGTGGGGGGTTCTGCCCCCTACTTAAATATACCAACCCAGAGATCGCACTACAGTGCCAAAACGGCAAAGTAGCGAAAACGACCAAACAAATTCTTTCCCAGGGAAAGAATTCGCTAAACTGCCACTTCGCTATTTTGTCTATTCGCACTTTACTGTTCAACAAAGACACATTCGACAACCTGTGTCTGCAACAGCATAATAGGGAATTTTTCAATTCTGTAGAAGCAGCAGGTTCGAAAGGAGGTAAGGTTAGTTTTTCTAGAACATAATTCAGATCCCAGGGTGGTACGGGAGGCCTTCTCGGAAGTCTGATATTAGAAGCCCTTCTGAGAAATTGCTTAATTACAAGGATGAGAGAAGAGGGGTGGGTCTGAATCATAATGGCTGAGGCATGGATTTTAATAGAGGAGAAGGAGAGGTCACTTTTGAGCAACTCGGCTAGGTAATCCAAGATAAGATGGATGGAAGGATGGGAGGTAATGGCCCCTTTGGACTGGGAGCAAAATCTTTTCCATTTCCCTGCTTATGATTTTCTGGTCTAGGCCTTCTGGCCTCTGAGATGACGTCTAGGACCTCTTTGTTTAACAGGGACTCCTTGTTAACTTTTAAGGTATAAGCCAAGCTGAAAGACACAGTCTGTAAGTCTGGGTGCAGTATCTTCCCCCTCACCTGGGTCAAGAGGTCTGAGATCAGGGTAAGCTGCTTGGGGGGGCTGTAAGGTGAGGCTGCTCAGTAAGGGGTACCAATGCTGTCTGGGCCAATCTTGAGCAATGAGGATGGCCTTTGGTCTCTCCTCCCTTATTTTGATCAGTATCTTGGGAATAAGGGGCAGAGGAGGGAACACGTACACAAAGAGGATGTTCTAGGGGAAGGTTAAGCCATCCACCTTCCACACTAGGAGGCAATACTTCCTGGTACAGAACTTTTGCAGCTGGTGGTTGAGGTGTGAGGCAAAGAGATCCACTTCCTGAGTCCCCCACGCCAGAGTGATTTGCAGAGAGATTTCCCTGTGGAATGGCCACTCGTGGGGGTCCAGTAAGTTTCTGCTTAGGTGGTCTGCCAGGGTGCTGTTGACCCCTGGTAGGTATTGGGCAATTAGGTGTAGACCCACGGAGGTGACTGTAAGCCAGAGGCTCATGGCTAACCTGCACAGGGGGTAAGATTGGGTTCCCCCCTCCCCCGTTTGTTGATCTACCACATTACTGTGGTGTTGTCTGTTTTTATAAAGAGAACCCTGGCCTGAGATGGGGTTTGAAAGATGTCAGAGTCTTTTGTACTGCCATCACTTCTTTCTGACTGATGTGCAAGTGAAGTTGCTGGGCACCCCAAAGACCTTGGGTGCATCTGCCTGCTACGAAGGCCCCCCACGCAATGTCCGAGGCATCGGTGCTGATGGCCTCTGCCCACCACAGAAACTCAGCCCTTATACATGGGATCAGAGAGAGAGACAGAGAGGTCTCTAGGGACAGACTGAAGGCACCAAAGGTTCTTTAAATACCAGTGAGGTTTTCTCATGTGAAGCCTGGCCAGAGGAATGAGAAGGATGCAAGATGCTATGTATCCCAGGGGCTTGCAGGAACTTCCTCACAATGAATTGACTTCTGGAAGCCAGCTGGTTGAAGTAGAGAGGCAGGAAGCTCTGCTTTTCTGGAAATAGGATGGCCATTTGGGATGCTGTGTCTAGCACAGCTCCCAAGAAAATGATCTTCCTGGTGGGGTTTTGCTTTGATTTCTTCTCGTTGATGGTGAACCCTAGGGAAGTAAGGAGTGATTTGACAAAGAGAAGGTCCTGGAGCACCTTTTCTTTCCACTCTGCCTGAATGAGGCAGTAGTCCAGGTAAGGGTAAATCTGTATACTTCTCTGTCTGCAGGATAGTATGGCCGGGGCCAAGCATTTGGTGAATACTCTGGGAGCAGTAGAGAAGCCAAAGGGCAGTGCAGAGAACTGAAAGTGTTGTGAGCCTACTCTGAAGAGCAGGAATTTCCTGCATGATTCCCCGATGTGGATATGGAGGTAGGCATCTTTTAGGTCTAGGGTGACTAAGCAGGCATTTTTTGTTAGCATAGGCAGCAGCTGCTGCAAAGTTAGCATTCTGAATCTGGGGACCACCTGGGAGGTGTTCAGAATGAATAAATCCAGGATGGGGCGCCAAGTGCCCTCTTTTCTGGGAACAAAGAATAGTCTGGAATAAAAGCCTTTGCCTGTTTGATCTGAGGGGGCAGGTTCTACTGCCCCCTGGGATATGAGAGTTTGGACCTGTTTCAATGCCTCCGCCCATGATTTGGTGGCAAGTCTGGGTACTCTCTTGGAACTCGGAGTTTGCTGAAAGAGAATATGTATCCCTGAAAAATTATCTTTAAGACCCATTGGTCCTTTGTTACAAAAAGGCAATTGTCTTTGAAGAGGGAGAGCCTTCCTCCTAGTTTTTGATGAGTGAAGGGAGGGCGGGGGGGGGGGGGGTCACTGTGAGTGTTTGTCATAGAAGGCTGGTTTAGAACTCCCTGTCTTATAGACAGAAGTGGTCTATTGTTTGCTTCTCTGCTGGCCCTGGGATAGGGGCCTGGATGGTCTGTCCCTGCCTGCTTGGTGCAGGGAAGGCCAAGTGCTTAGAGGGAAAGTTCCTGCTGAATCTGGGAGGTTGAACCTGAAATAAATCTTTTACTGTTTGCATATATTTTGCTTTGTCGTCTATGTTTTTAAGCACCTCTTCTGCTTTTTCCCCAAACAAGCACTCCTTATGTAGGGGTGCATCAATAAGTTTGGACTTGACATGATCAGGGAGAGGTTGTTCCTTCAGCCATGCATGTCTCCTAATAACAGATCCTGTCACTGCTGCCCTGCTACAGGCTTCCAGGGCTTCATAGCCACATTGTAATGAGTGTTTGGCCACTTGACATGCAGAGTGCAGTAAATCTGCTAACTCGTTTGAACTGGCACAGTCAGGAAAGGTAGCAATCTTCCGTTTTAATAGTTCCAAAGTGTGTTGTTGATATTTTAACGTATGAAACTGACAATTGAGTGCTCTAACAGCCAAGGTTGCAGAGGTGTATACTTTTTTAGCCCATCTTTTCAGAGCTCTGGAGTCCTTGTCAGAAGGAAGAGGAGTCTTGGCAGAACTAGTCTTAGCTCCTTTAGGTCCCTGTGTAATGACCTCTGGGTCTGCAAGCAGGATTTCTGTACAGGTATTTGTGAGAATCCAGTGCTTTGTAGTTACAGTCAGGTTTACTGGGAGCAGGAGGGAGGGCATCAGGGGCTAAGCTGGATTCATGGAAAACATCATCCATCACTTCTAAAATGGGGAGGGGGGTGGCCAAGGGTCTGTGCTAGGGCAGGTCCAGAAACTTTAAGTCTTTTCTTAGACTGTAGAAGTCCTGAGATTCCCATTGGAAATGTTCCCTGAGGGAGTGAAGGGTTCCCCAAAGGAAAGGTCCTCTGAAGGGGAGGCAGAAGGGATGGATTCCTCTGCATCTGTACCCTCATAAGCAGTTAAGGGATGCTGTTCCTATTCAAAAACTGAATAGTCGGATTCCTCAGAATCCTGTTCTGTCATAATTTCTGGAGAAGGGTGCCTTTTCCTTTTAGAAGTTGTGGCCTGACTACCCTGGATAAGGGAGATGAGATCCTCTGCCATTTTAAGCATTTGTGCTTGTGGTGATGGAGCAGTAGCAAGATAGTGGCTAGAAGCAGATTTCCTATAAGTGACCTGGCTTCTAGGCCTGAGAGAATCCGTCGGTCTGAGAGAAACGGTAGTCGGATGTGAAAACGTCAGTTTCTATCTAGATTTGGTAGTGCAAAAGGCCTCCACGGAAGCCGGTGCCTGCATCGCGGCTCTGGACCAAACCGAGGCAGAGACAGCCAAAGGCTCAGAAGAAGATTTCTGCGGCATACCGGACTCTGGAAAGGGTCTCAGTAGAGGCCTGCATAGATATCGAATTGGGCATCATGGCCTGCAAAAGCGCCTCACTGAATTACAGAGAACTGACACCCTGCCTAGTAGCATCGTTGAAAGGCTTAGCCTTGTGTGGTCTTTCTCTGTCTATCTCTACGTTTTTTGGAAAGTCCACAGATTGTTGGCTGACAGACGCTATATCGGAATGCAAAGACAGAACATGAAAATAATGGTCTACAAAAAGCCCAAAAACCGAATAGGTCAGGTACCTATTGTGGCTGTTACACATTTGCTTCGTGGTTATTCTGACACCTCCAATTGGTACCTTTTGTGACTGTTTTTTGTCTACAAAAAGAGCTCTATGGCGAATGGTTCTCACATTAAAGAGGGCAGAGAACCAGCAAAGTACAGTTGTGTACACTTACTATAAATGTAGATGTTCGAGTGTATTCACTGTTGCAGTCATTAATTTGGGTTATCTGCGTGCAGGTAGTCCTCAGTCGGCCTGATTAACCAAGTCTTGGGTCCTGCGTCGGTTGCTGTCCCTTCTTCCGTGACGTCAGGTCATCAGGGGTATAAAACATGCAGCTGACATCATTACATCAGTTTTTCTTGCCACAGATGTCAGGTGCCCCCCAATGGAAAGCAATTAAATATAAAGTACAAATATATACCTCCAACAAAAAAAGCAAATACACCAAAAAGGCTTTTAAGCATAGTAAAGGAAAGTAGAGGTATAGTCAAAAGAAGTTAGGGGGCTGGAGGGAGGGTAACCAGGACTGCAACAGTGAATACACTTGAACATCTACATTTATGGTAAGTGTACACAACTGTACTATGTTCTTCGTGTTTTACTGTTGCAGTTATTACATTTGGGTAGACTGGTTGGGAGGAGGAATTCAGACAGCATTAGGGCCAGCTATAAGGCCCTGCAAGATTGCAGTGGCAGAGCCAGCTCTGGATTTAGAGAAAATTGGCAAATGATAATGCTTGGTGAAAGTATGTACAGAACTCCAGGTAGCACCTTCTAGGATGTCCTTGGTAGGGATGCCTCTGAGAAAGGCTGTAGAGGTAGATGCAGCCCTGGTGGAGTGAGGTCTGATCCCCTGGGGGATAGGTTTTCCATGGTGCTTATAGCAGAAATGAATGCAATGACCTATCCATTTAGAAATGGTTTGCTTTGAAATAGCCTTCCCTTCTGCCCCTGCAGCAAATGCCACCAGC
Organism: Protopterus annectens; assembly: GCF_019279795.1. Lineage (NCBI taxonomy): Eukaryota > Metazoa > Chordata > Ceratodontiformes > Protopteridae > Protopterus > Protopterus annectens. The sequence goes on from NC_056744.1 coordinate 657,893,181, forward strand.
AGTTGTTCAGATTTCCTTTGAGGTTTAGTCCTGTCCAAGTAGAATCAAAGTTGTCTGTGCACATCTAAGGAATGCAGTATCCATTCCCCTTTATTCTGTGGATTGGGAAAGAAGATCGGCAAATGAATGGACTGATTAAGAGACACACTGGATACCACATTGGGCATGAAGGATGGATTGGTTCTGAGAGACACCCTGTCCGCATGAAAGATGAAAGGCTCCACTGCCATAAGGGCCTGTAATTCAGATACCATTCTAGCTGAAGTGATTGCTAACAGGAAAGCTGTTTTCCAAGAAAGAAATTTTAAGTCTGCAGTAGTAGCTGGCTCAAAAGGAGGTAGAGTGAGTTTCTCCAAGACAAAGTTAAGGTCCCAGGCTGGGGTTGGAGCTCTCCTGGGTGGTCTCAAATTGTTGGCCCCTCTGAGGAACTGCTTGAGCAGTGGATGAGAGAAGAAGGGAGGTTCTGTGTTATAACGAGCTGAAATGGCTGAGGCGTGGATTTTAATGGAGGAAAAACACAGGCCCTTGTGAAGCATCTCAGTTAAGTATTGTAAAATCTGAAGTAAATTGGGCGCTGCTGTGCTCATCCTTTGCGACTGGTTCCAGGCATAGAATCTTTTCCATTTTTCAGCATAAAATTTTCTAGTACTAGGCCTCCTTGCCTCTAAAATGATATCCATCACAGGTTTGCTGAGGGATGGTAAAGACGAGATTAAGTAATTAGCCAGGCTGCAAGGTTCAGTTAGAAGCTGAGGGTGCAGAATCTGGTTCTCCTGCTGAGACAGCAGGGAAGGAGTATGAGGCAGGTGCCATGGAGATAACTGCAACACAATGTGCTGGAGGGGGTACCAGTGTTGGCGCGGCCAGTCTGGAGCAATCAAAATCATCCTTGGCTTGTCCTGTTTGGAGAGCAGAGGCGGGAAGGCATAGACTGATAGTTTTTTCCAGCTGAAGGACAGAGCATCCACTTTCCAGGCTTGTTTGTGGGGGGGGTCCTTGTGCAAAATTTGTCCAATTGATAATCCTGGGGGAGGCAAACAGGTCTATATCTGGGCTCCCCCATTTGCTTGTCAACATGTTGAAAATCCTTGGTTCCAGTTTCCACTCGTGTCAGTCCATGAGGTTTCTGCTTAGTCCGTCTGCCAGTGTATTTAATTTTCCTGGCAGGAACTGAGCTTGTAGGTGCACTTGGTAGCTCAAAGCTGTGTTCCACAATGCCATGGCTAGTCTGCAGAGGGGGTAAGAATGTGTACCCCCCTGCTTATGTATCACATAACAGTGGTGTTGTCCGTCTTTACCATTAGTTGTCCTGGAAGAATGTGGCCCTTGAAGGCTGTCAGAGCATTCTGTACAGCTAACATTTCTTTTTGATTGACATGCAGGTGCATTTGCCCTGAATGCACTTCCCTGCCAGGTGAGCCCCCCCCCCATGCATAGTCTGATTAGTCTGTTAGGGTTTGGGCGGCAGGAGGTGGTGTGAAAGGTAGCCCCTTGGTTTGGTGGCAGGCCTCTGCCCACCAAAGGAACTCTAGGCTTAGGCAAGGTACGACAGGAATCATTGTTTCTAGTTCTTGAGAATGTTGACACCATAGGCTTTTTAGATACTACTGTAGTTTCCTCATATGCAGTCTTGCATATGGAATTAGAAGACTGTAAGAGGCCATGAACCCCAAGGCTTGCAGTATTTGTCTTGCAGATAGCAGGGTTTCTGTGGCCACTTGTTTGAAGTAGGTTGCCAAATGAATTTGTTTCTCTGGCATGAGGTAAGCCATCTGAAAAGTTGTATTCAAGCTTGCTACCAGGAATATAATTTGCTGACAGGGTACCAGGTGTGATTTCTTTTTGTTTATGGTGTACCCCAGACAAGTTAGAACCCTTTGTACAAAGGCCAGATGATTCAAAAGTATGTCCTGGCTTTCTGCCTGAATTAGACAATCGTCAAGGTATGGGTATATTTGAATATTTCTTTGCCTGCAAAATGCAAAAACCGGAGCTAGGCACTTTGGCTTGGGCAGTGCAGAGAACTGATAGTGCATGTAACCTGCTTTGAAGCGTAGGTATATTCTGCAAGACTTTCTACCAGATACAAGTATTTTTTGTGGCTTTCCCACTGTTATTAAGCTAGCGACTGCATTTCGCCTGTTTTACTGCTACTTTAAGTGATTTCTGCATTTTACACTGTTTATTGCACTTTAAGTTACTAATTGTTGCAAATTGTTTCTGTAGGCTACACACTAAAGTGCGCTAGTCGATTTAAAGCATTTATAGCATTTACTGTCTGTTTTTTTTCCTTATCTCTGTAATAAAACAAAAAAATCTCTTGTTTTCCCACCTTACTGAACTAGAGTAGTCCAGTTTCAGAGTTGCTGATCCCTGGGCTTTGTTTTTAGTTCCTGTTACTGATCCATTGCCTTATTAGGAAGGAGGGAAGTTTCTTTGCTTACCAGTGGGAGTGGGAAGCACTGAGCCCTTTTGTCCGATTTGGTGAAGTTTCAGCCAGAAACTAGTAGTCCATTGGTCATTTTGGGCCAATTCCTAGCTCCCTTCAGCCCCTGCTATAAAACACGCTAAGCAGCGTTAGCTGAGTTACCACTGTTGCACACAAGAGCAGCGGTTAAACAAGGTTAAACTATTCGGCCATCTAAATTCCACTCTTCAAATTTTCCCTTAGAACTACCTTCCTCGAGCTGTACTGCTGATCTAACCAGCATATCCTATAACTGAAAAGTTCATCTCTACTTGATTCCCAAGTAGACTATTCTCTATCTGTAAAGCCTAGCACTTACTCCTACAGTACTTGCACCTTGATAAAGCACTCTTATTATAGATAGTACCCCACCAGCCTAAAACCCACTTCCCGGAGTCCTTTGAAAGTCTCTTTATCTACTACTTCTAGTATGTCGAGGATCAGTTGCTAGTGTCCTCTCCAGCTCAAATGGTGAACCTGGGAATATTGAGGCAATGTTACAATTGCCTCATGTACACAGACAATCCTCTCCTTCTCCCACAAAACACAAATACATGCGAGAGATGCAACTATACGGCCAAACTGGAGGCTGAGCTCTCTCAACATAGGACTGGCAAGACCAGACAGGAGGAGAAGGTAACCACACACAATACATACCCAGTCACACATGGTACCATCACAACTTCAAATCATACACATACTCACACAAAGACATACTCGGAGGCTCTGATCAAAATTTACCAAAACAGCAGAGGCCACCAAAGCAGACACCCAAACAACTACCACCTCACGACCCAACACATGCAACACATAGACCACACAGTCAGAGTGTCAAACAGTCACAGCCCTTAAGGCCAAACAAAATGCCAGACACACTTGTCATTGGTGATTCCATAGTCAGACACACTGGCGTCCGCTCACCAGACTGAGTAAGGAGAAGGTCACAGTAAGCTGCCTGTCGGGCGCTAGAATCCGCCACATAACGCAAGCACTCAGGTCTCTCAACAGCAGGTACAAGTACGACTCAGTCATTGTCCACGCTGGTGTCAGCGACCTGAGGCGTACCTCCTTGGACTACATGAAACGGGACATCGAGGAGCTCTCTGATTATGTAGCCCAGGCAGGTATGACCCTGACCTTGAGCAGTATCCTACCTTCACCTAGAATGATGCCACAATACAGTGATAAGATGATCAGCTTTAATAATTGGCTTAAATTCTGGTGTCATTCAAAGGGGATCCAATGTCTGTCTGCCTGGGATGACATGCTGGACAAGCCACGCTGCTTATGAGGCGGCTTGCACCTGTCACCCTGGGCTTCCAGATATTGGCAAAGGCTCTTGCCACCCCATAGTGCCTTTTTAGGCAAGGCTCAAATTCTAAACCTACCACCCTAGAACACCAAAAGGAAAAAAAACTAAGGGTAATGCTGCTCAATGCCAGAAGTCTCACTCTCAAGATGCACTTTCGAGGCCCTTCTCAATATGGAGAACATCGATGTCTGTGCTGTGACAGAAACCTGGTTCAAGGCTCCTGAGAGCACCCCAGCACTAACAGGTTTCACCTCATATCATGCGTTCCGCCCCAAAATCCGGACAACACCAAGAAAGGAGGGGTGTCCATATTCATAAAGGACACCCACACCTCAAGGTTGGTGGCAACGCACGATGCATCGGAGACCATCCAGGTGCAATTAACCATAGGCAAGACTGCTCTGCAATTTGTAGCATGTTACAGGCCACCCTCTCAAACTCAGGAACCTCACATGGCCTTCCTGAAAACATTGGAGGGATAAATGTATCTCCAAACACCATCATACTAGGTGACTTCAACTACCCTAATATAGACTGGGAACACTACTCAAGCCCGAACACTCTAACCCAAAGATTCCTGGAGTTCATAAACTCAAATGCCATGGAACAACTAGTCACCATCCCCACAAGAGGAGAAAACATACTTGATCTCATCATCACGAACATGGGATCAAAATGTTCAACACCGAAGTATACCCCTCACTGGTGAGATCAGATCATAAACTAATCTCGCTGGAGGTCCTCATCCGCCCCACCTGAAACAAAAAAGACCACAGTGAAAAACTTCTCAAAAGCCGATTTCACACTTCTAAAAACTAGTGTGGTCTCCTTTAAGGCCCCTGAGCCAGTGGTAAACATTACTCAAACCGCTGAATCACTTACAAATGCCTTCTACCAGCACCTACAGGACTGCATGGATCAGGCAATCCCAAACAAAACTAAGACTCTCTGTACCAAAGGCAAGCGTCCAGTCTGGTGGACCCCAGCCATAAACAAGCTCTACAACAAAAGGAGGAAGCTACTACAAGATAGAGCAAAATCCTTGAAAGGTAAGACACCTTTGATCATTATAAGTAAAAACTAAGAGCTCTCATAAAATCATCCAAGGCAAATTTTGAGAGAAAAATCGCCAAGGACTCTAAAGAGAATCATAAGGCCTTCTTTAGCTATGTTAGAAACCTAGGAGGAAACTCCCAGATATGCTCAGAATTAGTTCAAAATGATGTGAAAATTACTGAACCTACACACATTGCTAACATACTGGCTGACAGGTTCAGTGCAAACTTCTCCCTCCCCAAAGGAGAGATATCTATTCCAGAGGATTGTAGCCCCCAAACATCTCCAACGCCCAGGTGAGAACTGCCCTCACTAAGGCAAAAACACAGCATCCATGGGACCGGATGGTGTCCCGGATGTGTGCTTCATGAACTCAACGAGGAATTAAACCCACAGTTAGGACAGCTGTTTAATCTTAGCCTCACCTCAGGATACGTCCAAGGAGTGGCGCCTGACTGTGGTCCCACTTCATAAGGCGGTGCCTCCACAGACCCTGGAAATTACCTCCCATTAGCTTGACAAGCCTTATCTGCAAAGCCATGGAGAGGATCATAATGGAACTCATAAATAAAGACATAGGGAACTTGCAGACTTTGGATCCAACCCAGTTTGGCTTTGTCAAAGGCAGATCCTGCCTCTTAAACTTGGTTGACTTTTGAGACAGTCACCAAGGCCATTGATGAGGAAAGGCAGTCCATACAGCCTACCTCGACCTGGCAAAGGCCTTCACACAATACCCCACTCAGGTATCATCGAAAAACTTATCAGCTTGAATGTAAACCCATACATCACAAGATGGGTTGCAAACTGGCTAAGTGACAGAACCCACAGGGTCAGAGTTGCTGGAGCCATGTCAGACTCAAAGCCTGTCACAAGTGGTGTCCCACAGGGCTCAGTCCTGGGTCCACTCTTGTTCGGCATCTACTTTTCTGAAGTACAAGCAAACACAGGAGGGTTATGGCTGACAAAGTTTGCAGATGACTGCAAACTGGGCTATAGTCGAAAACACATCTGACACAGATATCCTCCAGAAGGGCCTCACAGAAACGGATAACTGGTGCCAGAGCCATGGCCTGAAGTTAAACTCCAAAAAATGCATAGTCATACCCTTCGGGAAAAACAAGGTTACCCCTAGCTACCATATAGGTGGCAATCCACTGAGCACAGAAAAAGTCATCAGGGATCTGGGGACCCAAGTTGACAGTAGCCTTTCGTTTGACACTCATGTTGCTAAAGTAGTTAGGAAAACCTTCTATATCGCCCACCTGATCATGAAGGGATTCACATCTAGATCAAGGGAGGTCATCGTCCCCTGTACTCATCACTCATTAGACCTATGATTGAGTACAATGCCCGTTGGAATGTATCTGACCAGACACCTGCTGCAGCTTGAAAGGCCCCAAAAGTTCCTCACCAAAAGGATAAAGGGTCTCAAAAATATGTCTTATGCTGCCCGACTGAAAGAACTCCAGCTCTATTCAGTCTCATACCGCTTGCTCAGAGGTGACCTGTGCCTGACATATAAGGCCATGTCAAACCCAGATTTGATGAATATGCGTCACCTCAAAAAATCAAGATCCCTCAGAACCACAAGGGCGGAGACTTAAACCTTGACACGGTTATAAATAGAACGTGCTGGAGGGACAGATTCATCACCCAGAGACTCCCTATGCTGTGGAACAAAATCCCGGTACATGTGAGGCAGAGCACCTCTCTGGCCTTGTTCAAGAGGAATCTTGACCAATGGATGGGAGATCGCAGATATACCCCAGGGATTACTTCAGTGTCACTGCTTGACAGAGGCACAGAAAAATGATAGGCATAGTTTTTATTCAAACTAAAGGGGTGGCGAAAGCCACATAACTATGGGCTAGGCTTATAAATGCCCTTGGGTAGATAGCCTAGTATGAACCTATGAACCTATGATTGAGATGTGCAGGTATGTTTCTTTTAAATCTAGTGTTGCCAACCAGGCATCTTTGCCTAGCATAGGAAGTACTTGGTGAAGAGTCAGCATCTTGACTTTTTGATGCTCCAAAAAGGTGTTCAGAGTAGATAGGTCCAGTATAGAACGCCATGAATTGTCTTTTCTGGGTACCAGGAAAAGTCTTAAGTAGAAACCTTGTCCCTTTTCCGCTTCTGGCACCAGTTGAATAGCCCCATGCTTAAGACAGAGAGTACTTGTTTCTGGGCCTCTGCCCACTGATTTGGGGGTAGGTCTGGCCACCCGCTTGGTGTTGGCAACGTGTGGAAGTGAACTCTGTATCCCTTGGAAACTATATTTAAAACCAATTTGTCCTGGGTAATGAGTTTCCAATTCTTTGCATGAAGAGCAATCTTTCTCCCCAAAGGGGCAGTCAGTTGATAAGTGCTTGGAAATTTTAAAAGGAAGTCATTGAGACAGTTTACCATAGGATGGAGTCTTATTCCCAGATTTGGAAGTGGAGGCCCCCACCACTGCTTAGTTCTGTGTGTCCCCTGGGACTGAAACCTGGGGGTTTTTGCTGTGTCTGGGTTTGGCTTGAGAAGACCTGGAAGGGGCTGGAAAGGACCAATTCTTAGAGGGTCAGTGCCTACTAAATCTAGGAGGCTGAACTTGTAAAAAATCTTTAACAGTTTGCATAGATTTAGCTTTATCTTCCATCATTTTAAGAACTTCCTCAGCCTTGTTGCCAAATAGGCGGTCCTGATTTAAAGGAGCATCCAACAATTTAACTTTAACATGATCAGGCAAAGATTGCTCCTTAAGCCAAGCATGCCTTCTGAGCACAGACCCAGTAACAGCACCCCTGCAAGAGGCCTCTAATGAATCAAAACCACATTGCAAAGTATGTTTTCCAACTTGTTCAGCAGAATGCATTAAATTCTGTAATTCTTTATTTTCCACACAGTCAGGAATCAACATAATTTTCTGTTTAAGCAGTCCAATAACATATTGCTGATACTTATATGAAACTGGCAGTTTAAAGCCCTAATGGCCAAGGTTGCAGAAGTGTAAACCTTATTACCCCATCTATCCAGCGCCCTGGAGTCTCTATCAGAAGGGGTAGGAGTTTTAGCAGTAAAAGCCTTAATGCCCTTGGGCCCCTGTAAAATAGTCTCTGGATCTGCAATAAGATTTTTAAAAAGGAACTTGTGGCACTCAGGGACCCTGTAGTATCTGTCAGACTTTCTGGGAGCAGGAGGCAGGGAGTCAGGGGCCAAACTAGATTCCGGAAAAGCATCATCAACAATGTCTAGTACAGGAGGAATAGCTAAAGGCCTATGCTGAGGTAGGAGAAGGAAATCCCTAAGCCTCTTTTTTTGTGTCAGAAAAATCCTGGCTTTCCCAATGGAAATGCTCCTTTAGGGTATGTAAGGTTTCCCCAAAGAAAAATCCTCAGGAGGGGAAGCAGAGGGAATGGAGTCCTCTGCATCAGAATCCTCCTAAGTAGATAAGGGCAAATCCAGATAATCAGAAGAATCAGAAACAGCAGAATCCTGATCAGAAGATTCATAATAAACTTCAATCCTAGGCCTCTTGCGGGGGGAGGGGGGGTGGCTACCCCTGGTTAGAGTCATTAGATCTTCAGCCATTCTTATCATTTGTTTTTTAGGCATAGAGGCCTGAGCATGTGGCCTGGGTGTCAGTTTTTTAGACATGGATCGAGATTTAGGCCTAAGTAAAGAAGTAGACGTCGGTTTAATATGCAAGACCGTAGGCCTTAATACACCCTCAGAAGCTGGTGCCTGCACAACGGCTTCGGACCCATCCAAGGTAGAGACATCCGTGGGTTCCATCATTGCGGCATACCGGACTCTGAATGGGTCTCCGTAGAGGCCTGCAAATCAGAAGTAGCGGGTATCGGGGGCTGTGAAAGCACCTCACCGAGTACCGGCAAACTGGCGACTGGCTTAGAAGTGTCGTTGGCAGTTTTGGACCTGGGTGGCCTGTCTCTGTCTTTATCTTTGCATTTTTTCAGAATCCCGGTAGTCAGACGGCTAACCGACAACATTTCTGGATAATTAAACAGAGAACCGAAATATTTAGAGGTGAAAATATACTGACGACGGACAGTGCGCTGATTAAATAAAGCACAAAACCAACAGCAAGGTACGTCGTGGTCAGGGCCTAGGCATTTGCTCTCCACAAGTAATGCAATTATTAACTTTTACTGACATCAGTAAGTAGCAAGAGTTTCCCCAACGGGGTACTTAGCTTTAGTTGAAGACTTCGATTCTGAAACTCGAAAATGGAAATTTCAGGAGTCAGCCGACCGGCACTTGCGAACTGCTTCTGCTTTGGGCACCGCACGGCAATAAAGACTGATGTAATGATGTGGGCTGCAGGTTTTATACCCCTGACGACCTGACATCATGGAAGAAGGGACAGCAACTGACGCAGGACCCAAGACTTTGTTAATCAGGCCGACTGAGACCCAAATGTAATGATTACAATAGTGAAACATGAAGAACATCGGGGTATGTCGTGGTCTGGGCCTAAACAAGAAATGCAGTAAGACTGGAAGTCTCGGTGTGGGATCCGCTTTCCACAGGCGAGACAATTGTTAACTTTTTCGGACATTGGTTAGTGCAAGAAAAAAAGATCCCCAAAGGGTTACTTAGCTTTAGACATTTTTAGCTGAAATTCAACTTCTGGTAGCAACTGACCGGCACTCGTGCAAACCGCTTCTGCTACGGGCTTCAAGGCAAGAAAGACTGATGTAATGACGGCTGTCTTGCTTTATAGCACTGACTACCTAACGTCGGACTACAGGCAATGGCAGCCAATGCAAAAAAATGGACTCTGCTATTCGGGCCGGCCGAGGGCTACCACAGCAGGGATAACCCACAGGTGACGACTGCAACAGTGAAACACGAAGAACATCAATACTCGCATACTTGAGGACATGGCTCTCAACACAAGAAAAGTACAGTTTTGTACCTACCATAACTGTAGATGTCCGAACTGGATAGCATCTGCAGTCATAACAAGTGGGTTGTCCTGTCGTCAGGCAGCCCTGCAGTCGCTGATGTCGCACTCCACCCGACGTCATCTCTGTTGGTCTTAAAGCATCAGCCGACGCCATTTTCCTCAGTGTTTCTTGCCCCAGATGCCAGTAGCCCTCTTGCAGGCTAAAATTTGGATAGATGCCAATGTTTCCAAATAGATAGAGGTAAACACAACAATAAGCATGTATGTACATATATACAAACAAATACACCATAAAGACTCCCCAACAGCTAGCTATTAGGAGGGTAAACACCCTAGGAGTACCACAGAGGGAAGGAGGGAGGGTAATCCTGACTGCAGATGCTATCCAGTTCGGACATCTACATTTATGGTAGGTACAAAACTGTACTATGTCCTTCATGGATGCATCTGCAGTCATAACAAGTGGGTAGAATACCATAGCCAACTAGGGAGGAGGATAAAAGTAGATTATGGTGTGTTTAGGATCCCTTGCAGTACAGCAGTGGCAAACCCTGCTCGGGATCTGGAATATAGAGGCAAATTATAATGCTTGGCAAATGTATGCACGGAGGTCCAAGTAGCCGCCTCAATAATGTCTTTGGTTGCCACAAGAAGGCTGTGGTAGTGGCTGTTGCCCTTGTAGAATGAGGTCTTATGTTCTGTGGAATTGGTTTTCCATGGAAGGAGTAACAGTATCGTATGCAATTTCCTATCCATTTGGAGATTGTCTGTTTGGAAATAGCTTTTCCTTCCCTTCCTGTTGCATAGGCTACAAAAAGTTGGTCAGTCTTTCTGCTATTTTTGTTCTGTCCAAGTAGTAGCGTAGCTGTCTATGTACATCCAAGGTATGCAGTATTCTTTCCCTCTGTTTTGTGGGTTGGGAAAGAAGGTAGGTAGGTGGATTGCCTGGTTTAAAGACACTCTGGATACCACCTTGGGCATAAATGTAGGATTAGTCCTCATGGACACTCTATCTTGGTGGAAGATTAGGAAGGGTTGCACTGCCATTAAGGCCTGTAGTTCTGAAACCCTCCTTGCTGAAGTAATTGCCAGTAGGAAAGCAGTTTTCCATGACAGGTGTTGTAGGTCTGCTGTTGCTGCTGGTTCAAAGGGTGATAGTGTCAACTTTTCTAGCACAAAGTTTAAATCCCAAGCTGGTAATGGTGGTTTCCTTGGAGGTTTTACATTCTTGCTTCCTCTGAGGCACTGCCTGAGCAAAAAAAACAGGTGGATCAAAGCTGTATTCTGCTGAAATAGCTGATGCATGTATCTTGATGGAGGAGTAGGACAGGCCTGAATGAAGAAGTTCGCCAGATACTCCAGAATGTTAGGCATATCTATGTTTGACACATCTTTTCCTCTTTCCCAAATGACAAACCTTTTCCATTTTCCAGCATAGTTCCTTCTTGTTGAAGGTCTTCAAGAATAATGTCTTTAACTCTTTGGGAAAGTTCTGGATTAGCTGCTGCTATGTGATGTTCCATGCAGTCAGTTGCAGCGTTTTAGGTTTGGATGTATGATGCTGTAGTTGTTCTGAGTTAACATCAAAGGCATCAGGGTATTGGCCACATATTGTTCGAGACATGCTCTTCAGTAGTGGGTACCAGTGTTGTCTTGGCCAGTTTGGAGCTATCAGGATTATCCTTGGACGTTCTTCCTTGATTTTTAGTAGTACCTTGTGTATCAAAGGAAGAGGTGGGAATGCATATGCTGTTAGGCCTTTCCAGTTGAAGGAGAGTGAGTCCACTTTCCATGCTAGTGGGTGGAATGTCCTTGTGCAGAATTTTTGAGCTGGTGATTGAGAGGTGATGCGAATAGGTCTATCTGTGGCATTCCCCATTTCTTTGAGATGGTCTTGAAGATGTGCGGTGCAGCTTCCATTCGTGGGCATCCAGTGGTTCTGCTTAATATGTCTGCTAGAGTATTGTCTTTCCCGGTACAAATATTGCCTGTAACTGAATGTTGTAGCTGAGTGCCAGGGTCCACAGCTCCAAGGTCATTCTGCATAGGGGTATGAATGAGTGCCTCCCTGTTTGTTGATGTACCACATGACTGTGGTGTTGTCTGTCCTTATCATCAACTGGCCCTCTTTGAGAAATGGTTTGAACTTTTGGATTGCCAGTTTTACTGCCAGCATTTCTTTTAGATTGATGTGCAGGTGAAGTTGATCCTGTGTCCACAATCCTTGCACGCATTTGTCCAGCATGTGGGCCCCCATCCTAGGTCTGAAGCGCCTGTTGTGATGGTCTGGCTTGGTTGACATCTGGTAGGCCTGGGTTTGACTGGCATGCCTGAGCCCACCATAGGAACTCCTGTTTTAAGCATGGAATTAGTGGGATTTCTGTTTCTAGACTGTGTCTGTGTTGGGACCATAAATTCTTTAGGTACCACTGTAGTTTCTCATATGTAGTCTGGCAAATGGGACCAAGATTATGCATGCTGCCATGAAGCCCAAGGCCTGCAGAACTTTTCTTGCTGTTAACTTGTTCAGTTTTGTTAGTGCCAAGAAGTAAAGAGGAAGTTCTTTTGTTTTTCTGTAGTCAGGAATGCCATTTGTTGTACTGTGTCCAATTCAGAATGTCCTTGTTTGGGATGGTATCAGCCTTGACTTTTGTAAATTGACTGTGTATCCCAGTCCTTGTAGCAAGTAAATGACCCTTTGTAAATCTGTTGTCAGCTTGCTTTTGTTGTCCCCTTGTAGCAGGCAGTCGTCCAGGTATGGGTAAATTTGAATTCTGTAGTCTACTGATGCCAGGCATTTTGTGAATACTCTGGGCGCAGTAGATAAGCCAAAGGGCAATGCTGAGAATTGATAGTGCTCTGATCCTGCAAGAAATCTGAGGTATCTTCTGCAGACTGGTCGAATGGGGACGTGCAGGTATGCCTCCTTGAGATCTAGAGTTACCAGCCAAGACTCCTTGCCCAGCATGGGAAGAAGTTGCTGTAGGGTCAGCATTTTGAATTTTGGGACAATGATGTATGTATTTATGGTGGACAGGTCGAGAATTGGTCTCCAACTTTTTTCCTTTCTTGGAACTAGGAATAGTCTGGAATAGAACCCCTTTCCTTGTTCTGCTGTTGGCACTCTTTCCACAGCTCTCATGTTTGCTAACTCCATTATCTGGCGTGAGCCTCTGTTTTTGATTTGGAGGTAGATTTGGCATTCCTCTTTGACTGGTAAAGTGTGGAAGTGAAACCGTAACCTTGATCTATGGTTTGTAAAATCCACTTGTCTTTTGTTATGTAGTGCCAGTTCTTTGAAAATAAGGTTAACTTTCCGCCTAGAGGAGCTGCTATTTGTTCCCTGGTAGGCGGATTTAGGATTAAGTCACTGTGGTTGTGCTGATGTAGTGGCAGTGGCTGTGTCTGTGCCTCTGTTGTTACCTTGCCACTGTCGTCCTCTGTAGGCACCTCCTCTGGATTGGTTTCTGCCTCTGGAACGCCTATTCCTGCCCCTTTGAAATTTTGTGGAGTCAGGAAAGGACCAATTTTTGGCAGGCCAGTTCCTGCTAAACCTTGGGGTTGAACCTGCAAGAAATCTTTAACAGTTTGAACAGATTTTGCCTTTTCTTCCATTTTCTTCATAACCTGCTGGGCAGGTGTACCAAACAAACTTGTCTTGTCCATAGGAGCATCTAGCAACTTAGCTTTAACATGATCCGTAAAGCTTGTGCCTTTAGCCATGCATGCCTTCTTATCACTGTGCCTGTCATGGCTGATCTAAATGAAGCCTCCAGTGCATCATAGCCACATTTTAAGGAATGGTTGCTAACCTGTTGTATGTTACTTACCATCTCTAATACATATTTCTTATCAAGAGATTCATCAGTGGTTAGTTTTTAGTTAACTGATCAAGCATAAACTCTTGGTATTGTATCATGTGAAACTGACAGTTTAAAGCTCTAGCTGAGAGAGTAGCTGAAGTGTAGACCTTTACCCCATCTGTCTAATGACCTTGCTTCCCTTTCAGAAGGAATAGGGTTTTAGCTGTGGTCGCGGCTACTGCCTTGGGACCCTGGGATATAGTTTCTGGGTCTGCAAGTGGGGCCTTGTAAAGGTGGTGATGAGTATCTGGCACCCTGTAAAATCTGTCTGGTTTGGCAGGGCTGGGGTAAAGAATCTGGAGCGGAGCAAACATCATTGAAAGCATCATCCACCACAGAGAGAACAGGAGGTATAGCTAAGGGCCTGTGCTGTGGGAGGTGCAGAAAGGTCCTAAGAGTTTTACTGGAGTGAGAAAAATCCTGTAGCTGCCATAGGAACTGTTCTTGCATGGCATTCAAGGTTTCCAAAGGAGAATTCTTCTGGTGGGGAAGCAGCTGGAATGGATTCTTCAGCATCAGAATCTTCAAAATTGGAGAAGGAGCCTCTGGCTGGTCAGTTATGTCTGATTCATCAGCAGAATCATCAGAAGACACTGGCTCAGGGGCTCTGCCCTAGGTCTCTTCTCTGGGGCTGAGAGGCCCTGTCTGGGTGAGATTGAGATCCTCTAATTAAAGAAATTAAATCTTCTGCCAAAGAAAGCATTTGAGAACTAGAAGAGGGCCTGGATGTGGGGGTTTAACAGGCACTGTTTTAGTAGTCTTGGCTGCTTTAGCCCTGGCGAAGGCCTTAATGGACATGGCTGCTGGAGGCCTAGCAGCACCACGTGCTGGGGTAGAGACATCCAAGGGGATGGTGTCTGATAAGTCAACCACCGTAGTGGGTAAAATTTCTGAGGTCGATTCAAGAGTTGTAGCAGGGGCCTCAGTTGTAAGAATAGGTTCAGCTGTACTTTGATCAGTTTTCTTGGTTTCGAAACCACGAGACATTTCTCGGTTTCGCCGAAACCGACGACACGGTTAGCTTTACCGTGGTTTCGCCGAACCGCGGACCGCGAGTGTCGGTCTTTATCTTTTTGGTAGATTGGGTAGTCGGAGGATCAGACGGCATAATGTACGCAAAATCAGAACCGAAAAACTGTTCTGCGGTTGAAAGAGGAACAGGCTGCTAGGCTGGGCCTAAACAAGGCAGACAGTAAGAGTGGAAATCTTTATGAGGTATTTGTTTCCCACAGGTTAAACAATTGTTAACTTTTTCTGACATCGGCTGAGGCAAGAAAGAGTCCCCAACGGGTACTTAGCTTTAGAAGTCTTGTAGTATTCGGTAGAAGTAATCTCTGGATCAGACCGACTGGCACTTGCGAACAGCTGCAAGAAAGACTGGGGAAAATGGCGTCGGCTGATGCTTTTATACCAGACCAACAGAGATGACGCCGGGTGGAGTGCGACATCAGGACCCGGACTTTGGAATCCGGCCGACTGCAGGGCTGCCTGACGACAGGACAACCCACTTGTTATGACTGCAGATGCATCCATGAAGGACATCCTAGACAAATCAAAAATAATGGTGGGGGGACAAAAGACCATATATCAGGGACAGATTTTAAATATTGCTCTTACAAACTTAGAAAGTTGATAGAAAAGCCAAATATGTACAGCATGAGAAACAAAACACAAAATACATGCATATAAAATTTTGCATACAGAGAGTTAACTACTAATGAGAAAAAGTAACTTTCCATATATTAAAAATGAGTGAGCATGGATGTGCTCTTCGTTTCAGACCGCTGGCCATTACCAAAACAGTAACAATTGTAATTCTTAGTAAGGGTTTTAGCAAACTTCTTTTTGAAAGTACTTAGATTTAAGTTTCCTGGTACTGTGAAAAGACTGCTCAAAGCTGCTGCAAGCTTTGCTAATGCTTTAGAAAAGATCTGCTTTGTGAGCAACATGGCATTGTTTATATATGACAAAAAGTTGTTGCACTGTGATGCTGCCTATATGCTAAAGAAGTGCAACAGACCAGTCTGAATGCACAGCAGTTTAGTAATATAGTGGCAATGGCAGTTACAGGCATTCAATTTGCTTTTTTCAACGACTGGCAATATTCTTTTAGCCACCTTCAGATACGAAAGTGCAAACAGAAGAAGACAGTCTGATACAGGCATTATCTGTAATGCCGGGGATTCTCCTCAAATAAGTGACGAGTAGGATTGAGTACCTGTACTTTCTGTATAGTTGATGGTTATTTCACACAAAACTACATGAAACTTGAAACGGAAACCATTGTTAGGTGACTTCCCAAGGAATGCAGGACACGGACACCAGAACTAGTGCTTTCATTCGCTTTAGTTTTTGTGAACTTCCTCATAAAAAACTAAACCTACACCCCAAAAAAGCTTAAATACTAGCACACTATCACATGACAAATCATTTTGTATAAATTAACATTTAAAAGGCATAAATCACTTTAAATGACTTTAAAATACACTTTATATATATTTAACCATTATTGTTTGGATGGCAAGAAACATTTTAAACTAGTAGTTTCATATAAACCTGGTGCACGTCCTGCATTCCTTGGAAAGTCACCTATCTTTAGTTGATAGTTATCTTTATGACATTGTTTACAAGAGTGTCAAATGCTAGCTGTTGGTTAAGGTCAAGTACTGACTTACATAGAGGTATGCCCTTAGGGGCTACAATTGCTAGATTCGTACCAAACAGCATAGATTTTTTTTAAACTAATCACTAGCTGCACTGCAGGTCAGCCAGTTCTATACTGACATAATGAATTGAAGCTATGCTGCAGTCTACTGATAGTCTGGGAAGAGAATGGTCAGATTACAGCACCATAACATATTCTGTGCCGAATGTATAATTAGCTGTCAAATGGTAAGTTGTTAATGAATGTTGAGAATAGGCAGGGTCACAACTGAACCTCATGGTACTCCAGTTGTAAAAATCCAGTTTACGTAATGTATTAGGTACCTATTCTGTAGTTAGTCAGAAAGCCAGTTTATGGCTGTATTGCTGATTCCAATATTTTCTACTGTTTTTAGAAATACAGTACGGTCCACTGCTTCAAATGTTTGCTTTAACACAAAATAGGGCTCCAGTTTTCTTTACAATACTTCAAATATAGCACTGGTGACTGTGACTAGTTCTGTTTGTGTACTGAATTTATTATGAAAGTCATGCTGATGCAGGAAAAACTTGGGAGAGGAACTTTGTTACTGACTATAAATGCCTCTGATGTGCACACAACCACCAACCTCTTGCTCGGTCAAGTAAGATCCTCTGGTGTTGGGTTCTTCTGGCTTCCTGTACATTGTTAATGAAGTCATCAGGAAACCTGTTGCTGGAATTTATCAGGCAGAGAGGATTCAAGCAGTTAGTCTTATAATCCTGAGGTCTGGGTGCATCAATGGCTCCTTGTCTTCAGTTAGTACTGTGCATTGCTGTGGTAGTAGGAGGAGAGGCCCTTCAGCTATTTGAATTAGAAGAGAAAAATTACATTTGCCTGGGTCAAAAAGAAGTGACCACCAGGATCCTCCTCCTGTCTATCTTCTACAACATCCTTGGCAACTGTGGCAAAGGTAGAAAGGCATACAGAATATGCCCCTGAAAAATCATTTATAGCAGAGGGTGAAAATCCAGAAAAGGAAAATACCTCAAGTAAACAGCAACCTGAAGGTCTATGGATCCAACTTCCTCCCATAGCTGCTGCAATGGACCTGTTTAGACTGTCAATCAATAACATTATCTGGGAGGATATAGATCATCTGTAGATGTGAACCCAGCCAACCATCATGTTCCAAACCACTGGCAAACATACATAACTAAGGAGTGCCAGTTAGGCAGTTCCTTACCAGGTTATAAAGCCCAGACTACAACTCAAGTGACCAGAGGTCAACTAGTGGCTCAGATACCTGTATGAGATGGCAGGTAAGGATGGGAATGAGTGTCTGACTCACCAGAAACATCATCTATCAGGAGCACTACATGTTGCAGACAGTGAGTACCAGACCATGAGGACTTGTTACCTGCATGAATGCAAAGTAGTCAGAGCATGCACAGCCCTGTAGCCGGCAGCAGCAAAGTGGAGATCATTAAACCACTGCACAGGGGAATGCTCTAATGGGGGGGGGGGCTCCCTCACAGGACTACCAACCTAGCCAGCTCCCTACCACCAGATTTTTGCCATGGCAGGGTAAAAATGGGTTAAATAAGGCACCTCATACAGAAAACAATAAGTCACAGGAATGTCGACTAGCACAGGGATGCCCACTTATCACCCATTCCCAAAGAATGAACGAATGAATGGGCCAGCTGGACAAAGGCAGTGGAGCCACTGGGCAGATCCAATGGGGAAATAAAGTGCCACTTCACTTGTATACCACATTACTATGGTATTGTCTGTGATAACATTTGGGGATTCTAGGGTCAGCTCTATCCTGACTGCTTTCAGTGACAAAAAACAGTGCCATTGTTTTCTTTAGGCTGATCTGCTTGCTCACCACGTCCCTGCTCCGCTTCTTCTTATGTTTAAGTGTGCTAGACATACTGCTTTGTACACTCCAAAACAAAAGCCCATTTATTTATTTATTTACATTTGTTAACTGGGTAGTGTCCGACTGGGTCAGCAACCTATTTTCAGCAGAGACCCAGGGGGAAAAGCCCCAGAACAGTACAAAAATAGTTAAAGTACAGGTAAACAGTTACACCAAATATCAAAAAGTACATTTAAAAATATGTTTCATGATCACAGAAATATCCATGATCACAGACTGCCTAGATCATAGTCAAAGGGGGATTTACATTTGTATGCCAACAGAACTGGTTATAGTGACTCTTTTTAGGTAAGGTCTGCAAATTTAAGTCTTGATTTTTGGGCTTTCTTATTGACAGCTGATAGTTGGTCTCTCACCATTTCTAGGTGAGCACCCAAGAACACATTGAAAATCTCTGGAGATGGTGTTGATTTTTGGAGACTTCAATATATCTGTTCCACCAGTGGGGCTCAAATGCACACCCTACACATCCCTGCTACTTTTATAAAGTAATTTCAAGATCACTGTACCTTGAAGGCAAGGGAACACAGATACAGTAATTTTAAATTTAATATTTTCCAATAACTGCACTTAGACTTTTGCATTTCTGAAGATTACACATAAGGCAAACATACAAATGAGACCATCTACTAGATGTGTTAAGTTGGCAATCTGATAACATACATAAAAGACTGAGCCTCCAGTACTCTGGTTTAAAACTTATTGATCCTGTAGTGACCTGCTTAACTACTTTGTTAGCATCCTTTCCTAGTCTTCATAATGCTACATATGTCACAACTACCAGAGGAAAATGACAAGCTTAACAAAAAAAGTCTGGTCTGAATGCTGCATCAGGAGGTATCAATTATGGCACTGCTTAAATTATTTTCTTTGTAAATAGCTTTTTTTTTTTTTTTTTTTTACACGTAGGAAGGAAATGTATTTTACTGAAGACCTTATAATAAAAATATACACACAATATACACACAGCCTGCTATTAGTGACAAACTTGGTCACACCAATCGAATGCAACAGAAAGACCTCAAGCTTCACATTTAAAGTCACATCAACAATCTTTTGATGATTATGTTTGTAACTTTAGAGCGACTCCAAGCAGAAAAAAATGCAGTAAGGTCTACCTAAAATTGCATGTACTAAAATGTCTCTTTAATGCCTGAAACTACTATCGCCACCAAGTGAAAGAATATGGAGACAAACTGCTCTTTAATTTTCTTTATGAATTTCATGTTTTTTTTTTTTTACTTTTATATATAATTATATACACACATTACAGCTTGTTTTAGTTTGCAACCTGCAGCATCTGCATTGTTTCAATATGCAAGACTATTGGTAGTGGGCCTATCTTTATATTATACCTAAAGCTTCTATATTATACCTAATGTTTCTTTGTGCTACATTAGCAATCTATGAATGATTTTCTACTTGTTTCAGTTAACTGAATGATCAAGTACATTCAGTAGACTACCAAGGACTGGACAGTCGATAGAGCTGCATATTTTCCACTTTCCCTAGACATCTCTGCAGAAAGTTTTTTTTTTTTTTTTTTTTTTTGCAACAGGTGGTGTTACAAGACACACTGGAGGCTTGGTGATTACCATGGTGGGATCTACATTTTGCCCCAGTAGTAATCTCTATAAAACAGCAATTACGACTTATGGCACATGTTAGTAATAACCTCTTACAACATGCCTGTTTTAACAGCATTTAGATGGAACAAACTGAAACAGAAGTCAGTTATCTCCTTCCTCATTTAACCCAGTTTGCTTCACTATCACAGAATGCTGCAGCTCATCTCAGACCTAGTATATATAAAGTCCTTTCTTGTCTCTCTGGACACACTTATAACTGATACATCATTAGAAGGCCGAGTTCATCCTGTCATGAAAAGGGCAGTAAGCTACCTGACACAGGATTATAAGGCAGGTGCTCTCAGTCACAGGTTCAGACAGATTGTCCTGACAAGCTGCAATTCTTCAGGATTTTAATCTGAATGGTTGTCACATACTTTTTTAGTACTTGCTGCCCTATCTAAACATGACTAACGGCATCTACTTTTCACATCACAGATACAATGATGCATTAATAGTTATATAAATCTTGACCCTGGCTATGTTTTAAAGTGTTTATATCAATTAGGCACTAGCCACACAGGATATGAATACAGCACATAAGCTGTAAACCATTAGCTACCAACAGGAGTAGATATGCAAATCAGGTACGAAAGATGAGATTTAACCTACTGTAGCTTGGATGAACAGCCTACAACATGCACTTATGACCACAACTTGAGTGAGCTGACAATATGTGTTAAAGCAGATAAATACTGCATATCATGTAAACTGGATTTAGATCAGAAAAACTTCTTTTCTTTTTCGATAAAGTTACAAAGGCTTGATTACTCTGAACTTGTCTACAGTGCATGGTTCTTTTCCCGATTTTTTATTTTTTTTTTTAGGATTCTCAGCCATCAGCTTTGTTGTTTACAAGTACCATTTTTTCATGTAGTCTATCGTTATCCATTATGGGAGGGAGATGTCCTGCCTCCCTTTAAGGCTGGAAAAAAATATTGCGCCTCCATACAAGGATCTATGCTTTTCACACACACACACATATATATATATATATATATATATATATATATATATATATATATATATATATATATACACACACATATATATATATACACACACACACATATATATATATATATACACACACACACACACATATATATATATATATATATATATATATATATATATATATACATATATATATATATATATATATATATATGTATATACACACACACACACACACACACACACACATACATTATATATATTATATATATATATAGGTGCAGTGGTAGCGTTGTGGCAGCACAGCATGAGGTTCTCCCGTTAGATTCTCGGCTTGGGTTGGTAGTGCCTTCTGTGTGGAGTATGCATGTCCTCCCCACTGTCGAGTGGGCGTTCGAAAGACATGCGTTGAATGAGTGTGCCTTCGTTGAAGGTTGGGTGTCGAGCCGGCAACTAGACACCATAAAAACTAACTGCCAATCATTAGCGGACCGGAGTTCCGCTGTGGCAACCCCTAACCTGGAAAAGCCGAAAGACAAACAACAACATGTGTGTATATATATATATATATATATATATATATATATATATATATATACACATACATACACACGCACTTCAGAAGACAGAAAAACCAAAAGACTGACTCCCAAAACACTGAACAAAGCCCCCCCCCCCCCAAAAAAAAAACCCTGCCAACTATATACATCAATTCCAAGACTGCATAACAGTGGAGAAAGGGGAAATTCCATCATTCAGTATTTTGAATTTTCAGTCTTTTGGATTAACTCTTCTGTTTTTTCAGTCTTCTGAAGTATACACACACACACACACACACATTATATATAAGTATATACACGGGTCTAGGACTATTGCACGAAGCTGCAACAGCCGAACCCAACATCACCGAACACATTTTAACAAAAGAGCTTTTACCAAAAAAGCACTTTCTTTAAAATGTATTTAAAAAAGCATTTATGCAGGGCCTCTGCACCCCCACCCATGTGGGGGGCTGTGCCCCCCACACCACCCCTACTTTAATATTCTTACTCAGAGACCCCACTACAGTGGGGAAAAGGGAATCTTCCCTTATCTGCACTGTAGTACGGCCTCCACAACAGCATGCTTACGCGAAAATGCTGCTTCGGTGAGCAGCATTTTCTCGGAAGGATGTTCGGCCATGAGTGCTTCGGGAAAAAGTGCATCAGGGATTAGCAGGGAAACCATATACACATACATACATACAAATATGAATCAAAAAAGGGAAAACTAGTTCAGAAATGACTGCTCTATAGATATTGGCATACAAATTACTGAAATAGGTCGCTGTCACAACTTCTTATTTAAGATCCTTGTCAAAGGTCACTTTGCAACTCCAGCTTGATCCTTTTTTTCTTATTTTTAGAAAGACTGCAAGGTGATCTTTGACATATATCTTTTAGAACAGTTGTGACAACGGCCTATTTTAGCAATTTATAAATATCTAGAGCAGTCATTCCTGTACAACTAGTTTTCCCTTTCTTTTCATTTGTTCTGCCTTAAGGAAAGTTGTACTACCCTTAAACCTGGAAAACTACATTTCCTCAGTACTAGGTTACTTTGCCTATATATACATACACACGTGTCTACACATAGTAGAACAATGAAAAACATTGCTGCCCACATTGTGTTACAATGACACATTTCAAGGGATGAAATCACCTTGCGCTGACATGAAATGCTGCTAGCAGCACCTTTTATTAACTGTGTTAATAAACACCTATTTTAACTCAAACAGTTAGGTACAGTACTGAGTCAGCTATGCTCCAGCTCAGTTATTTTCTGAATCTCTGTCTGACATGGCAGCGGTCACAATTAAGGACACCAAAGATTTGCTTCTGGGAAATGTACTATTCACTGACAAGGGACAGTTACACTCAAACCACAATAAAGCCATCTGGGTGAAAGATAAGACTTTAGTAATCACAAGGGGAATAAACTGCACAGCAAGATTACATTTCTGAACTATATATCTGCATAATGCATACACAGCATAGAGGAACTTCTGAAAGTACACTTTTGTGACTATACTTAACGGTACATACTTGAAAATAGTCACTGCAATACAATTCCCTATCCATGTGAAATAGCTAAAGGTGGACATCCACCTTCACACACAACGTCATGAGTTTTTTGTCAACCCACTAAGCAGATGGCCTCCTCCTGTAGCCCAGGATGCCAAATGCCTCGTGGTTTGAGACAGAGCAACCTGCATCATTTTCAATCCCCCCCCCCCCCCCAGCAGGACGGCACTGTAGTTATATCCGTAACCACCAGGAGGAGACCCAGAGTCCAAAGGTGGTAAGCATGCATCCTGGGGCTCCCAAGGGGCTAGCACTTGTACTGCCACTAACACTGTTCCCCAGGAAAAGTCCAACAAATCTTTCGGGACAGATTGTACTGGCATCAGAGGGGAGAAAATGAAGCCCTGGATGGATACTCAACTGATCTCTACACCACTGTAATTCTCATCTAATGAAGGGCAGCACCAGCAACTCAGATTCCCGGAAATGAAGGTGCTACGTCCACCAATTTTGGATATATCTTTGAAATTTTTCTCATCTGAAGACAAGCCAGTGATAAAACGAGAATCTTCAATGACATTAGTCCAAAAATTAATAGGAATTCTCAAGCAGAGGCATCATTCCTCTGGGAGAATTCTGAAACACCATCTAGTACGACAGGATCTCACCTAAAGGCGGAAAAGCCAGACTTATGTTGAAGTCTATTAAGCACCTCAGAAAGAAGAGTCTATGCAAGAGTGTCAAGCATGACTTTAGGAGGTTCAACTTAAACCCTAGATAGGGCAGTCCGGACGAGACAGTCTCTAATGACTCAAAACACCTAGACAGAGACTCTGCACAGACCAGCAAGTCAAAGTATGGGAAAAAAGTGAATACCCAGAGTCAGTCAGTGGGCCATTACCACAGCAAGGCATTTGCTAAACACTTATGCTGCAGTGGACAGCAAAAGGGCAATACAGAAAATAGCGCAAACCAGACACAAGAAAACTCAGAAATTCCCTGAAGCATTGAGGAATGGGAACATAAACTAAAGCATGCACCAAGGCCGGATTCGCCATAAAGCAGTGATCCAGAAACAGAGAAAGCACTATACAGGACGAGCATCTTGAACTTGGGGACCTTGAAAAACTTTTTCAAAAAAGAAAGGTCCCACACCATTCTCTACAACTGCTCTTACTGAGGGACCAAGAAAATACTTAAGTCTGTCGTTCTTAAAAAAAAAAAAATATATATATATATATATATATATATATATATATATATATATATATATATATATATATATATATATATATGGGACAAGGTTCCAGGAATCCCAAGTCCAGAATTTGCTGGAGAATAGAGCTACCCTGAATGGAGGTGGAAAATCTTTTCACTTCTATCAGAAACCCCCCCACCTACAACTTTTGTACCCATTTTTCGGAAACCACTGAAGAGGCCACCTTGTTGAGAGCTAAGTTGAGAGATGAGGCACCCAAAAAGGGACATGATAAAGACCAGTGCTGCACCTCAGCAAAGTCATAAGTTGGAAGGGGGGGGGGTTATCCTTTCCAGGAAAGGAACCCTTCTTGTTATTATCTGAGTCGTCATCCTGCCATTTCCTCTCATTGCTTTGGATTTTGTTTGGCCAGGACTTTTGCTGGTTAGGCCACTGAAAATGATCTTGCTTAAAGGAGAACTGGGGAATATGAAACCTTTGCAAAACTCCTTGCATTTACCTCAGGCATCAGAGTGTTTAAGGATCTGATTATCTGCTGTACCAAACAAACAAGACTCAAAAGGAACATTCATAATCTCATTTTAACTCCAAGAAAAATTCTGGGAGTGGAACACAAATTACCACCTTATCACCACTGACAATGCTGCATTTGTAGAAATAATATTAGCCTCCTCCAAGGCACTTTTTAAAGCATGTTTTGATACCAGAGAAACATTAAAAACAATATCTTTGCCTGCACAGCAAAAGGTGTATGTTCATGAGGTAGCAAATTCATCTGAAAACAAGCTTCCAAGCTACCATGGTGAACTGTGCAGGCTTCTTTCCCTGAGACTGCAGCCACTTGTCTAGCTAATCTTTATGGACTAGGTAAACAGAATACATAGGTTTATTAGCAAACACCACTGGGACACCGAAGCAGGGTTTGCAGACAAAAGGGCTTGGAGGCCAGCTGAGGCACAGCATAACCTAAAACTGTTTAACTCCTTCTTAAGCAAAGTCTCAAAGAACAGAAAAGAAAGCTAGGTTATACTAACAGTAGATGCCCTACTTCTCACTGCTGCAGTATTCTTTAGTCTTGGGCGCCTATATCAGAAGATCGAACACTAAAAATAGTGAACGCGCTTCTATCCAACTTAACGCAAAACCTTGAAATGTCGAAGGAACAGATCAGCAAATTTTTTCCCTGGGAAAAAATTTGCTGATCCAAAGAAAAACATACAAACCAAAAAAAAAAAAAAACAAAAACAATATACAGGCAAAATAAAGTGGGGGGCTGTGCCCTCCACACCCCCCAACTTAAATATACCAACTCTGAGATCTCACCACAGTGGAGAAAACAGCAAAGTCCGAAGAACATCCCATCGATTTTTTTTCCCTCTGGGGAAAAAAATCGATGTTCCGTGCCTTCAACATTTTCAGGTTTCGCATTTTAAAGTTCAATATAAGAGCGTTCACTAATTTAAGCGTTCACTCTTCTGATAGGAATCCAGTCTTGGCATATCCTGCCAAGAATAGTCTAACATCTGGCCAGCATATCAAAGTCCTTACAACTTCCAGGCATCTTAAATCAGATGCATATCCTATGTGCTAGGTGGATGGCACATATGTGATGTGCGGACGCCTAATCCTGAAGACTCAACTGACCTGAGGACTCAACTGACCCAAAAGTAGAGCAACCATAACATGCATTTCTGTGGGGGGGGGGGGGGGGGGGAGTACCCCTCGGCCAGAGGAAGGGCAACAGAAAATAATGGGGGCAGAATACTGCAACAGTGAGTAGGACATCTACTCTTATTGCAAGGTCTTAAACAACTGTACTATGTCCTTCTTTATCACCATTATAGTATTCTTTACTCCTGAAATGGTACAAAAGCTTCGGGAAAGAATGTGAGGATGACAGCAGAGAAGAGTCCTTCACAAACCCATGAAGGATGGCCCTGGCAAAACTCGCCCTGGAAATGACATCCAACTTGTAAGGTTTAGTAAAAAATGTGAACAGAAGACCAAACAGCAGCTTCCAAGATGATCTAGTATCCTGACCCTTGAAAAAAGCACCAGAAAAGGCCACCATCCTTGTAGAATGTGCAAGAACAGAAGAGGAAAGCTGTTTGACATGAAAAGAACAACACAGCCAAACCCAATTTCCCGGCATGAAAAGAAACAGAGGGTTACTCAAATTTTCTGATTTGTCTTATCCAAGTAATATCTGAGCTATGCAAAACCAAGGTGTGTGTAGTACTCTCTCACCAAGTCTGTGGAGAGGAAAAAAAGGAGAAATGACAAATAGACTGATTCAAAGACAAATTATTAACTACCATGGGCATAAAAGAAGGATTGGTATGAAGAGATATTCTCTGCTTCTGAAAATTCAAAAAGGGAGGACCTGCCACAAGAGCCTGAAGTTCATAAACCCTCTTGGAGACTTAAGAGCCACCAACAATACAGTTGTCCCAAAGTAGAATGCTGAAGGGAAGAAAAAAAGGCAGGTTCAAAAGGGTACGGAGTCAATTTTTCAAGAACACAATTAAGGGTCCAAGGAGAAAAAGTACAGTTGTGTACCTACCATAAATGTAGATGTTAGAGTGTATTCACTGTTGCAGTCATTACACTTGGGTTATCCTGATGGCAGGCGACCCGTAGTCGGCCCGAGTTCCAAAGTCTTGGTCCGGCATCAGTTGCTGTCGCCTCTTCCCTGACGTCAGAGCGCCAGGGGTATAAAAGTTGCAACCGACGCCATTTTCTTCAGTTTTTCTTGCCCCAGATGTCAGGTGCCCCCAGATATGAAGGCTGCAAAGATAAAAATATGCCACACAACCATGCATATATCACTAAAAATATTTTCTTCTTCTAAAAGCAAATACACCACATAGGTTGTATAGTGTTAAGAAGTACAGAATAGTCCCAGCAAAGAGGGGGATGTTGGGGGGGTAACCAGGACTGCAACAGTGAATACACTCGAACATCTACATTTATGGTAGGTACACAACTGTACTATGTTCATCATGTTTCACTGTTGCAGTCATTACACTTGCGTAGAATCCCAAAGCTTAGGTAGGGTGGCTGGGTCTAGATTGGATTTGGCGAGGCTAACAAGCCCTGCAGAACTGCAGTGGCAAAGCCTGCTCTGGATTTGGAGTAGAGAGGCAGGTGGTAGTGCTTGGTAAAAGTATGCACTGAGCTCCAGGTTGCAGCTTCTAATATGTCTTTGGTTGGTACCCCTCTGAGGAAAGCTGCTTAAGTGGCTGCTGCTCTGGTAGAATGA
Organism: Protopterus annectens; assembly: GCF_019279795.1. NCBI lineage: Eukaryota > Metazoa > Chordata > Ceratodontiformes > Protopteridae > Protopterus > Protopterus annectens. The sequence goes on from NC_056744.1 coordinate 657,920,494, forward strand.
GGCCTAATGCCCTTAGGCACAGATTTGCCATGTTGTGCATAACAGAAGCGGATGCAGTGTCCTATCCATTTGGAGATTGTCTGCTTTGTAATAGGTTTTCCTTGTGATCCTGCAGCATATGCTACAAACAGTTGCTCAGTTTTTCTGAAAGCTTTTGTTTTGTCCAAGTAAAAACATAGCTGCCTGTGAATATCCAAAGAGTGCAGAAGTCTTTCCCCTTTATTCTGGGGGTTTGGGTAGAAAGTAGGCAAACGAATAGTTTGGTTTAAGGCCACATTGGAGAACACTTTGGCATGAAAGTTGGGTTTGTCCTTAAAGAAACCCTGTCCTGATGAAAAATGATGAAAGGTTCCACAGCCATCAATGCCTGTAACTCTGAAACTCTTCTTGCTGAAGTTATTGCTAGGAGCAGTTTTCCATGACAAGACTTTTAGATCAGCTGTGCTGGCTGGTTCAAAAGGAGGCAGTGTTAGTTTTTCTAAAACAAAATTGAGGTCCCAAGTAGGTACTGGTGCTCTCCTAGGGGGTCTTATATTCTTTGCCCCTCTGAGGTACTGTCGTAGAAGAGGATGTTAAAAAAATAGGAGGAACCGTATTGTAATGAGCTGAAATGGCAGAGGCATGGATTTTAATAGAAGAAAAAGATAAGCCTTTGTCCAACATCTCAGTCAGGTATTGTAAAATCTGAGGCATATTCGGGACTAGTGGGTCGAGCCCTTGTGCCTGGTTCCAAGCACAGAATATCTTCCATTTTTCCACATAAGGTTTCCTAGTGCTGGGTCTCCTGGCTTCCAAAATTACATCCATAACAGCTTTAGAAAGAGGTGCAGTCTGAGTGGCTACAATATCTGCCATGCTGCCAGGTTTAAGGTTCTGAGTTGACTGTGCAGAATCTGATTGTTTTGCTGTGTCAGAAGATGAGGGATTTGAGGTAGAGGCCAAGGTGGGCCTTGGGACAAAATCTTTAGGATTGGGTACCAGTGCTGGCATGGCCAGTCTGGTGCAATCAGAATCATTTTTGGCCTCTCTTGTCTGACGTTTAGAAGCACCTTGGTGAGAAGAGGCATCGGAGGGAAGGCATAGACTGTCAGATTTTTCCAGTTGAAAGATAGAGCATCCACTTTCCATGCTTGAGAGTGGTAAGTCCTTGTGCAAAATTTCTGTAGTTGGCAATTGTGAGGGGAGGCAAAGAGATCTATGTCTGTGCGTCACCGTTCCCTTGTTATCATGTTGAACACTTGTGGATTTAGCTTCCATTCGTGAGGATCCATGAGATTTCTGCTCAGTTCGTCTGCCAGTGTATTTTTTGTTCCTGGCAGGAATTGTGCTTGCAGATGCACCTGGTAAGTCAGTGCTGTGTTCCACAAAGTCATGGCTTGTCTGCATAGGGGGTAGGAATGTGTGCCGCCTTGCTTATGTACCACATAACTGTGGTATTGTCCGTCTTTATTAATAATTGTCCTGGATGTATTAGGTCCTTGAAGGCTGTCAGGGCATTTTGTACAGCTAGCATCTCTTTCTGATTGATGTAAAGATGCAGTTGTTCCTTGGGCCACATGCCCTGAATACATTTTCCTGCCATATGTGCTCCCCAGGCGTAATCCGATGCATCCACTCTTATTGTCTGCCTGGCTGTAGGTAAGGTGAAAGGCTGTCCCTTGTTGTGGTGACAGGCCTGTGACCACCATCGAAACTCCTGTTGTAGGCAGGGAATCAAGGTTATGATAGTTTCTAGGCTGTGACAATGCTGAGTCCAAACACTTTTTAGATACCATTGTAGTTTCCTCATATGCAGTTTGGCATATGGAATTAGTAGAATGCAAGATGCCATGAAACCCAGGGCCTGCAGAATTTTTCTTGCAGGGAGCTGGGTCTTTGTTGCCATCATTTGAAAGTATTGAGTCAGTTGCCTTTCTTTGTCTGGTGTGAGATAAGCCATCTGGGTAGTTGTATTCAAGCTTGCTCCCAGGAATATTATCTCTTGAGAGGGCACTAGTTTTGATTTCTTTTCGTTTACTGTGTACCCTAGGCAAATTAGTAATCTTTTTACAAACTCCAAGTGCTTTAGAAGAATGTCCTTGCTCTCTGCTTGAATAAGGCAGTCGTCCAAGTAGGGATATATTTGAATTCCTCTTTGCCTGCAAAATGCAATTACTGGTGCCAGGCATTTTGTGAAGACCCTGGGCGCAGTAGATAAGCCAAAGGGCAGTGCAGAGAATTGATAATGCATTGAGCCTGCTATAAATCTGAGGTATCTTCTGCACGATTGTCTGATTGGGACATGCAGGTATGCCTCCTTGAGATCCAAAGTAACTAGCCAAGACTCTTTGCCAAGCATGGGCAGGAGTTGTTGAAGTGTTAACATTTTGAATTTTGGAACATCCAGGAAAGTATTTAGGATTGACAGGTCCAGTATTGGTCTCCATGCTTTGTCCTTTCTGGGTACTAGGAAAAGTCATGAGTAAAATCCTTGGCCCTGTTCTTCTTGTGGAACATTTTGAATAGCTTCCATATCCATAAGAGCTGCAATTTGTTTTTGCGCCTCTGCCCATTGGTTTTGAGGCAGGTTTGGCATACCTTTTGGTTTTGGAAGCGTGTGGAAGTGGAAACTGTACCCTTGAGAAACTATATTCAACACCCATTGGTCTTCGGTGATCAAGTGCCAATTTTTTGAGAAAAGTGCTAGCTTTCCCCCTAGGGGTGCTGTCAACTGGTAAGTGCTTGGAATTTGCAGAGGGAAGTCATTGTGACTGTTTTCTATAAGGTTGTGATTTGTCCTCTCCCCCTTTGGGGGCTGAAGACTTGGGGCTGAGATCTGCCTCCTGGGTGTCTGTATCTGCCTCATTGTGGCCTGTCTTGACACTGGAAAGGACCAATTTTTTTGAAGGCCAGTTCCTGCTAAACCTAAGTGGCTGAACCTGTAAGAAATCTTTCACAGTTTGCATCGACTTTGCTTTATCCTCCATTTTCTTTAAAACCTCTTCTGCCTTAGCACCAAACAAAGTATCATGCTGTAGTGGAGCATCCAATAATATCATTTTAACATGGTCAGGTAAACTTTGTTCTTTCAACCAAGCATGTCTTCAAATAACTGAGCCTGTAACTGCGGCTCTACAAGAAGCCTCTAATGAATCAAAACCACATTGCAGAGTATGCTTTCCCACTTGTTCAACTGCATGCAATAAATCCTGCATTTCCTTACAGTCAGGACCTTCTGTATTTGTAACCATTTTCTGCTTTAACAAAGACATGAGATACTGCTGATATTTAAGCATGTGAAACTGACAGTTTAAAGCTCTTGCAGCTAAAGTAGCAGAAGTGTAAACTTTTTCCCCCATCTGTCCAAAGCTCTGGAATCCCTATCTGAGGGGAAAGGATCTTTGGCAGTGGAAGCTTTAACCCCTTTTGGACCCTGAGAAATAGTTTCTGGGTCCACAGCGGGGTTTTGTAAAGACATTTATGAGAGTCAGGGACCCTGTAGTACCTGTCTGGCTTTACTGGTGCAGGGGGTAAAGAATCTGGAGACAGACTGGATTCAGAAAAAAACCATCAACAATATCAAGCACAGGGGGGATAGCCAAGGGCCTGTGCTGAGGCAACAGAAGGAAATCTCTGAGCCTTTTCTTGGATTCTGAGTAATCCTGGCTCTCCCAATGGAAATGTTCCCTCATGGTGTGCAGAGTTTTCCCAAAAGAGTAATCCTCAGGCGGTGAGGCTGAAGGAATGGACTCTTCAGCATCAGAGTCCTCATAGGGAGGGAGAGAATAGCCCTGGTCAGAGGAAGAATCAGAAGAAAGGGAAACCTGATCAGAGGAATCATAATCAGTGTCTTGCCTATGCCTTTTGTCAGGAGGGGGATAGGAGTAACTGATTAAAGTAATAAGATCTTCCGCCATTTTAAGCATCTGTTTCTTAGGCATGGATGACTGTTCTGGAGAATGCTGCACTTCTCTTTGTCTTTAATGGTGCTTTTGACTTTGCCTTTGCTGCTGTAGTAGCTTTAATTGTAAGCTGTGTAGGTCTGAAAACACCCTCAAAAGCCGGTGCCTGCTCAGCGGCTCCGGACCCATTTGAGGGTATATTTTCCGTAGGGCCCAATACCTTGAGTTTCCACAGGCTTCGCTGTCTCCACGTGGCTGTCGGTTGTGGCATGTGGCTCTGAGGTAGCGGCTGTCAGGGGCTGCGAAAGCGCCTCACTGAGAACCGGCGACTGGCCAAGAAGAGACTTCGTCGTCGGTTTTGGACCTCGGATGCCTGTCTTTTTCTTTGTCTTTGCGTTTTTTATACATTCCGGTCGTCGGTTATTCCAACGGCATTAGGTAATTAAATCTTCGTCCAAAATAATGTAAAGCAAAATCAAACCGACGTTTAATAGTGCGTTTATTAAATCTAGTACAAAACCGACAACTAGTGTTGCCGTGGTCAGGGCCTAGGCAAGGAATGCAGTAAGAGTGGAAGTCCCTATGAGGTTTTTGCTTCCCACAAGAAATACAATTATTAACTTTTACTGACATCGGTCTGGAGAAAGAAAAAGTTTCCCCAATGGGGTACTTGGCTTTATTGAACACTTCGGTTCTGAAATTCAATTTTGAAAATCTCAGGAGTCGGCCGACTGGCAGTTGCGAACTGCTTATGCTTCGGGCACCGCTCAGCAAGAAAGACTGGAAAAAATGGCATCGGTTGCAACTTTTATACCCCTGGCGCTCTGACGTCAGGGAAGAGGCGACAGCAACCGACGCCGGACCAAGACTTTGGAACTCGGGCCGACTACGGGTCGCCTGCCAGCAGGATAAACCAAGTGTAATGACTGCAACAATGAAACACGAACATCAGGCATTTTTCAGACCCAGCCCAGCAGCAAGTTAAGACACTTGTTCAGAGTCACACAGTTAGGCAATGGAGGTTGAGGGAATCAAACTTATTGCCACTGGACAACAGGAAATGGCTCATTAACAGCTCCTTAATTCTCTAAGCTAAGTGTTGTACTTTAACAGAGGAATATGCCAAACCAGCAATGAACAATGCACACAAGAAAATGACCTTACGCACCTCCACAGAAAAAGGGTGCAGGTTATGCTTGAGACACAAAACAGAAAATCTTTTCCATTTAGCCACATAGGATTTTCTAGTAGTGGGCTTCCTGGCCTCCTTCAAAACCTAAAGCACATCTTCAGAAAACTGGTGACTGAAAGAAATCAAAAGCCTATAACTCAAAGTTTCAGTTGGAAGTTATTTCACCACCTCCACCAGAAAGACCCTTGCCTCCACATACCTTCGTCCCTCTCTAATGTATGGCGTTCCTCTGTTCGAGTCTTCAGCTTGGTCTTCAAGCTAAATTAGAACCCTGCTACAATAAAATCTGCAAATTCGACACTAACACTAGGAACTCATCCAATCGCTACATCTCACTCCACTCACTGTAATAGCTCAAGCTTCCCAACTATCTGAGCCTCCTTAAACTCACCACTGCCCATAAGCTCATATTTAACCCATCCTCCTGTCCTTCTCTCTCCACCACCTTCACACCCTATATTCCTAATCGCTCACTTAGGTCAGAAAATCAGAACCTGTTCAAATTTACAAACCTTTACGGCCACCTGGACACACACTGCTATCCTGCTCCTTAGCTAAACTATGGAACTCTCTTCCTCCCTCCCTTAGAAATACTTATAATCACTCTAACTTTAAATCCCTCCTCCATTCCTACCTACCCTCAAAGAGGGAATGCCCTTGCTCCTTCCCCACATAGGACCCACCTATATAAAAATCCACCTTCCAACTCTGTGCATCTTTGCACTCACATCATTTGCCCTCCTACTCCTCCTTAACCTTCATATTTTGTTAATTTATTTCCAACAATCTCTCGTCCTCAATTGTAATTAACTGTTAATGACCCTTAGACTGTACTGTGGCTAGATTGGTTACTACTATTATTGTGGAATGTAAAATTTCAGTTGTAATTCACTGTTAATGACCCAGACTGTACAGCTGCTAGATTTTGTTATTGTAGAGTGTAGATTTTTTTTTACTCTAGACTGCGCATAAAGCTGCATGACTTTTTGCTTTTTATGTGTATATGCTAATATGTTCATCATTGTTACAGGAGCTTTTCTCCCCGGGTCTCCACTAAAAACGGGCTCTTTTTAGGCCCAGTGGACTTCCCCGGTCATCAAACTGAAATAAAATAAATAAGCGTGGACAAGTAAGGGTAAATGACAGATCCCTTGTCTTGAAATGAGAAAATCCATCCTGTGAGGTAAATTGTGACGACTGCCCCTGGTCAGATAAACGGGAGTCACTAGCAAGATTCTGAGTATGTCCCACTCTGTGAGGGCAGAAGAACATCCCCTTCAAAGAAAAATACATGGCATATATTGTCCAAGATTGAGGACTTGGCACTCAAACAGAACTGGGGATTTTGCCTGTTCAGAAGGGAGGCAAAAAGATCTACCAGTGGAGTACCCCACCAATGTACAATGTCCAGAAATGCCTCTCTGTGAAGCATTTGTGAGGATTCATCCTGGACCTGGTCATGGAATCTGACAAGACTGTGCGCTGAAAGGATGGAAACTGCCTGAAGAACCAGGTGATAGTGGACTGCAAAATCCCTAGCCTGAAGAGCCAGCCTGCAAAGAAGGCAAGATTTTGTTCCCCTTTGCTTGTCTGTAAAAACCTTTAGAGGTGCTGGAACCCAATGGGAGTGAAAGGTCTTGGGAGCTGGAGTATAGCACTCATCTCTTTGAGGTTGATATGGTCCGTCATCTGTTGATCGCACCAAAGAACCTGAACTTTCGGGTTGTTGGAGGAGGCTCCCCAACCGTGAACAGAAGCTTCCGTAGACAGCTCCTGAGTAGTGAGAGGAACCTGAAAAGGCAGACATGGATTTATGAAAATCTAATGAATCCACTAGCACAGCTCAAGACAAGGTAAAACAGGGACCAGATATTCTAGTGGGTGACAATGCTGCAACCAAACTGTCGTGAACCACCACTGAAATTTCTTCATGTAGAGTTTGGCAAAAGGAACCAAGGGAATGGTTGATGCCATGCACTCCAGGGCTTGAAGAAATTCCCTTGCAGGAAGGGCTGGAAGAGGAGACTGAAAATAAAGCAGTCAAAGAGAGAACCTTGGGAGACAAAAGACATGCCAACATTAGGATGGTCTGAATCCTGAAACCCAAAAGCACTTGGTCCTGAGAGGGAGTCAACACAGACTAAAACGAACAGTGAACCCCATTATTGCACAGAAGCACAATGAAGTGTAGACTTTGAAGGACGTAGTGTTGACAGGGGGCTTGAATTAGAAGGCAATCTACATAAGGAAATATTTGAATTCCCCAAGTCTGCAGAAAGCTACCACAGGGGCCATAAATTAGGTGAATACCCTTGGACATGTAGAAAGAGTAAAAGGCAAAGCAGAGAGCTGATAAAGAGGGTAGAAAAAAAAACACAAAAATGTAAAAACTTCCTCAAGAGAGGATGAGTAGGAATATGGAGGCAAGTGTCCTACAAATTCAGAGACACCACAAAAGCCTGTGGAAGTAGAAGAGGGAAAAGTGCCTGAAGTGACACTCATGAAGGAAAGAACCTTGAGAAAGGTACTGAGTAAGGACAGGTCTAGGATGGGCCTCCACAACCCCTCTTTCCTGGACACCCAAAACAATCTGTAATAAAAACCTGTTCCCTGGTGCGACAGGGGATCAAGCTGGATGATTCACTGTTCCACCAGACACCTCAGAACCAAAGGAAAATGAGGAGCCTGGCAAAGAGAAGGCTGAGGAAGGCAGGAAAATGGAAAAAGGGACTTGCAAGCAATAAAATAACAATGCTGGATGATGGAGAGAACCCAGACTTCTGTGGTTATATATTGCCAAACAAGAAAGGAAATGGTTAACCTGAGGGACAAAGGAATTTGTTCGAGGGGAGGCTGATGTCAGAAAGAGGCAGATTTGTGAGGAAGGGAAGGTAGGCACCTTGAACACCGAGTGGGTTTGTCTGGGAAAAACTGCTTAGTAACCCTCTTGCTACTAGCAGACTGTTTAGGATGCCTACAGACTAAGAGTTTGATGGACAGTTTCTTTGGAACATGAGTACAGGAAAAAACAAAAACTTGCTTCAGGTCCTGCATAATCTTGCCCTTGTCCTGCAGGGTTTTAAACACTTCTGCAGCAGCAGTGCCAAAAGATTCTGGATGATCAAGGGAGAACCTAAAAGTCTGGCCTCAAATATCCTCAGGTAAAGCTCGAGAGCACAAGCAAGAGTATCTCCTTATGACAAAACAACATGCAGCTGTATCATAACTTCATTTAATGGAATAATGAGCTACCCGGCAGGCAGAATTCAGAACAGAAAGGGAAGAATTCTTACTGTCCGAATCAGGCACATCAGTCAAACCCACCCACCTGGGAAAGGAGACACAGGACAAATCTAATCATGTGGATCTGATAAATTAATGTCCCTAAAAGCCAAAGCAATAGTAGTAGAATACACTTTTTCCCCCCATACTTATCACTACTGTCCTTGTCAGAAGGTAAAAGTTTGTAAGACAAAAGCAGTTTGGATGGCTTATCTGTGGACAGGAAAACAGCAACTGAATCAGATGGACTTTTATACAAGTATTTATGATACCCAGGAACTTTATAAAATTGGCTTCTTAGGGTCCAGAGGTTGAAAGTCAGGAAACTGGGAAGTTGCTGTAAATGTATCCAAAGGGCAACTAACACAGGAGGAACTAGAGAAGGTCTAAGGAAGTCCATTTTTAAGTGTTCATAACATCTCTTTTAAACCTTACAAAACTTGGGAACAGTCCCACAAAGTGTTCCAACATACAGACCACTGTATCCTCAAAAGGAAATTATTTGAAGAAGAGTCATAGGACAAAAACAATCTTCCTCCCAAAGGCCAGGGGAGGGTGAAAAATCATTAGCGTATTCCTCCCAGATCCAGAGTCCATCTCTTCATCAGAAGAGTCGATCCCTAGTTCTTTTAGGAGTGGAAGAGTAGCCGAAGTCCTGCCACTCTCTGTGAGGATCCTTACCCACAGTAGTCATACGTCTGACTTCTTTTTTAAAGGAAAATCTACTTTAACAACTCTAGAAGGTTCAGACCCCTTGTCTAGATCTAATGAGGGTACCAGGCACCTCTTCCCAAACTAAAATTTTGGAAACCCCCCCCCCCAGGCACTTTAGATACAATCAGGAGTGGTTTCCGCCCTGCATCTGTACCACACACCACAACCTCAGCAGATGTGCAAGTAGGCAGCTCCATGTCAGCCTTCAACTGGATAGTGGCAGATCGAATTGGAGTCTACACTGAATGGTCCTCGGGTTCTTCATTCAATCCGAGGAAGACATCTGCTGGAGGCTTGACAGCAGCAGTTTCTGTACATGCTTTATCAGCTTTTAAGTGGCAGCTGAATTTCGAGGTTGACAGGTTCAGCCATGTTACTGTGAGTCAAAAGCTTCAGAAGTTGATTTTCCAAATAAATAGAAAGGGACAGATGGCTGCAGAGAGAGTTATAGGGACAAACGTCTGACAAATACCACACAATGTATGGTCATGCATAGCAACCAAAGGAAAAAAAGCACTTTGTGTCTATCTTTATGGGGAATCAGACATCCAAACTCACACTTTCCCTTCCTAGAGGGCATGAAAACAAACTACAAGGAGGAAAAAAGAAAGGAACACCAAGGAGGCACTTAACTTTAGAAGGCTCAGTAGAAGAACCAGCTCTGTGAATGGTGTAAAGACCAAATTCAGAGGAAGTATTCAGATGGATGGCAAAGAAGTTCTGAGGATTAGTTGTCTGTCTGTACGTCATATATATATATATATATATATATATATATATATATACATATATATATATATATATATATATATATATATATATATATATGTATATACATATATATCTATATATCTATATATATATGTATATGTATATATATATATATATGTATATGTGTATATACATACATATATATTTATATGCAGAACATACATCTGACGTACGATGCCTGGAAGGTGTAAAGGTTTTGGTACATTGGCCAGACATTATGGCTATCCATGGCAGGATATTCCAAGAGTAAAGAATACCGCAAAGGTGAAGAGGAAGGGCATCTACAAGCATTCTAGAAGACATCCCCAACACTGGGATCAAAGGAAGGAAAGGAAAATATCTGTTTGGGTCCCCGTATCTGTTCCTCAGAGGAAAACAAATGATCCAACACACACAGGTCATAGTCCTAAGACACAGGGATCCACTTCAAAGAGAGGATCCTTAGACTGACCAGGGGTGGAAGCCCTGGCATTAGTATAAGCTAGGTATACATCCCATAACCAAATGCCATCTCAGGTGAGAAAACCATAAGACACTGCTGCTCCACCATGAGAAGGGTCTTCGGTCTCTTTTTAACACGTACTACACTAGTGACAGAATCCCAAGGGGAGGGGTATCAATACTGGCAAAAGATCCTGCACTGCTGACTTCCATGCATCTTAAGGTTTGGTTTCCCATTCCTGAAACTTGGCAATGGTAAGCCCCGGAGAATGTGTCTGGCCCTAGTATCGTGCACAGCTGTGATACTATGACCACCCGCATGGACCTAGAGGTACCAGAATGTGACTGGTCCAATAGCTTGCAAGAAGCTAATGCTATTGCAGAGTTACGAGCCATAAGCGGAGGAACTTTCTGAAGGATTTAGTGTTGTCTAGATAGAATCTAAGCCGTCTGTGCACATCTAGAGGGTGCAGGATCCTTTCCCCCTTGTTCTGTGGATAAGGAAAAAAAGTGGGCAAATGAATGATTGGTTGAGGGCCACACTGGACACCACCTTGGGAATGAAGGATGGGTTAGTCCTGACAGATACCCTGTCAGCATGGAAGATGATGAAGGGTTCCACAGGCATGAGTGTTTGCAGCTCGGAGACCCTTCTGGCTGAAGTGATGGCCAGAAGGAAAGCTGTCTTCCAGGAGAAATTTTTAGCTCTGCCGAAGAGGCTGGTTCGAAGGGGGGCAGGGTGAGCTTTTCCAAAACAAAGTTATGGTCCTAAGCTGGGGTTGGTGCTCTTCTGTGTGGCCTCAAGTTGCTGGTCCCTCTTAAGAACTGGCCGAGGGATTCCCTGGTAGGGATAACCCAAATGTGATGACTGCAACAGTGAAACACGAAGAACATCATTTGTTTATTTATTCTTTTATTTTATAGGTGCAAATGGGGAAGATGGTGGAGGAGTCTGAGCCCATCAAAACAGGAGATAATAATAAACTACTCAGCTGAATGCTGAACACTGGCTGCACTGTCAGCACAGTAAGATGATAGATAAATCCCATTATTCTCCCTCTAAATAGCCATGTAAAGGCTATTTCTGTAGGGACACTATTCTGAACACTGCATTGAGAAAATAATAGTATTTTCAATTAACACATTTCACAGCACAAAATGCATCCACAAAAGTCCCAGGATTTTGTAAAAAGGCAGCTAGTTTTATTCGAAATGAATGGATACAGCTTACAGCAGTATTAGGCATAAATCATAAACCAATGAAAAATTCCTGTCAGAAATGTTTAACATGCAAAATGGCTCCAAAAGCAATCTTAAGTCCATTTCTGCAGGGGTTACTATTCTAAAGACTGCACTGAATAAAATGACAGTTGCATTTAACAGTTCCAAGCACAAACTACATGCATAAAACTCCCCCTACTTTTTGCAAATAAATGGGCTAGCTTCAGTCACAAACAACGAATACAGCCTAAAACAGTATTACACAAGAAATAAATCAGACTGATGAAAACTTTCTACCAGAAATGTTTAATATACAAAATGGCTTCAAAATCACAACTTAATGAAAAAAAAATAATTTAAAATGCTGTAATCCTACACAATCATGTCAAACAATTATAACCCCAGAGAAAAGAATGAAATATCAAGTTTGCCTGTCACAACTTCAAAAAGAAGCTTTTAAGTCCATAGGCTTTACAGTGCTCACTGAAGTAAAAAAACAAACATTTACAACATTTCTACTTATAAAAAATAGTCTTAGGAGAATACGCTATTCAAAGCACTGATAGTAAAAGGCTAAGGGAGGAAATAAAACCCAAAAGGAGTTCATCATCTGAGCTCTATAGCTGGAATTCCCAGAATGAAAGGTAAAAACCAAGAGATATGACTGGCAATAAAACTGAAAGAGTCTTGAGTGTGAAAGGCTGTCCTGGTCCTGCAAGGTGACTGGCCCTTCTCAATCACAGAGAAGCAGTGGGAGGAGTTCTGAGATCTGACAGACTAGCAGAGGGAGGGTAGAAAGGCACTTCTACCCATATACCAGTAAGGCAGTGTGCTTGCTGAACATCTCCAGCTGCCTTGCACCCTGAAGGAATCTGCGTGGCCCACCTCCCTCAAAGTTAGAGCTTAGGCATCTGTTGCAAAATCTGTATGGCCTCTGCGATTACAAGTGGGCATCCCTTGCTTCTTTTCATACACAACTAGATTTTTCACATGTACATACTGGCAAGGTAAATAATCAAGATGTGGTTAATGTGCTGGCCAAGATTCTGTAGCTATCTGGAGGTAATACCAGGCATTACTTGCCCTGACTAAACCAAGTTTACTTGGGGAGGTTTAAAGAAAATCCCAGGCTAGAATAGCAAGGGATGAAGTATTCCACAAGTAAACCATATCCAGTTGTGTTCTCTTTATGGAGGCTGCTTAAACAAGGTAACCACCCCACTAGGAGAAGACATGGATCTCCCTCAGTGCTAAGATGGGCATAAAACAATAACAGACATTTTGTAAAAATTCAGGTTGACAAGGGCAGACCAAAGGGCAGGGAAATGAACTAGAAATGTTCTTGCCTAATATATACCTCAGTAATTGTCTTTTTTGTTAAGAGAATGTGTGTGTCCCTTTAAAGTTAAGGTTTAGTGTCACCAAGAGAGCTTCAGAAAAGAGAAATAGAAGTAATGCTTAAAGAATCGAGCATTTTAAACATGACCACCTTCAGGAATTTGTTTGGCCTGGAAAGATCCAGAATAGCTCAAAAGCCATCCTTACTGGGACCAGAAAATGCCTAGAACAAATGCCATTCACAGTACTCTGTGGTCTATTCTGGAGGGATGGAATAATTTCTTCAGCTCTAGAGGATTGGTTGTATTCCCATAAAGGGAAGAAAGCCTATAGGATTGAGTTAAGAACTTAAAGACCTGCTTTTTCTTGCCCACTAGTTTAATGAGCTCCAAATTGTTTTACTGTATGAAAGCCTCCCCATGCAGCATGTGCAATGAAATGGAGGCAACAGGTGAGGAAAGAGGAATGAGTGGGAGTAGGATATGGGAGGATAGTCAGTACTGCTTACTGAAGTCCACAGGAGAAAATTCTCTTCCCAGTCACCTCAGCAGGTTTGCTTCTTTTCAAAGATTGCTCTTCATTTAAAATTATACGCCACAGAGTGCTTCCTACAGGTGAGCCACTGAACAGTTCCTAATAATATACCTGGGAATGGGAGGGTGAAACAAACGCCTAACAGATGTGATGGCCTTTTACTCCACTTCCATTTTTCTAAAGATTTTGTCTGAAGACAGATCAAAAATTCTTGTCAAAGGTGTATCCAGCAACTGTATTCAGACATCTAGTACTGCCTGTATCCCCAGCCAAGCTTGTCTGCTTATAACTGTGCTTGTAACTGCACCAGTACTACAGGCACCAACACCATCAATGCTCCTTAAGTAAGCCGGCTGACTTTAGGTTTCATAACATTATACCACATTTTTCCTACAATACACACCAAAAATATACAACTGCTACTGTGTTAGTCTGATAAATTATATATCTGATGGCCAGCATTGCAAAGTGCATAGCATTTTGCTAAATAAAGCTAAGACTCTTTTCCTCATTGAGCCCTGGCACTAATGTTGATCCCCTGGTGGTACCCACAAAAATTATTGCAAGATCCACTAAAAGTTTCTTACACAAGTACTTACAGGGTTGTGCAACTAAGATCTGTCTGATTTAAGATGCTGACGCACAGTATCCAAGTCTAAGGAGTTGGACTCAAAAGGCTTACAAATCTGTGGACACTGACAGGTTTCCAAAGGAGTTCCTTGCAGTTAACGCACAGGATTACAGCACTGAACTGTTAATGAGATGCTTCCTGTGCTCAGGGTACAGACTGACTCCTACCACCTTTACTTGCCTACTGTGTGACCTGCAGCAAGTGACAACCAGAAAAAGCTTACATGTGATCCCTGTAAAGGGACAATTTGCCATTGGGGGGGAAGTGTCTCATTTCCACCGAAATGAGTCCCTGATGCTAAATGCTAGGTAATCTATGAGCTTGTTTTGTGTCAGAAAGCAAAATTTTCCAAGGCAAATTTGCTAGTCAAAAGGTATCTGGGCCTGCAGACCAGCCCTTAAGCATCAATCCTCTAACAGAAACAGCACACTCATCTAGGACAGAAGCAGCAGAGGCCAATTCTGGCAGAGGCCTCCAGTGCCTCCTAGATTAGGATGCCTGAAATGTCTTAGGGAGAACCCATGTTATGAAACAGCAGGAAACAAATATAGAAGGATACCCATCCAGGATTCCAGAGGACCAGAATACAGTCTGGAAGTCTCATTTTGTTTGAGAGAGGCCTAGGTCAGTAACATCAACTAAGATCCTACCGTATTGTCTCCAAATGGATCATGGTAGGCAGGGTTGCATTTAGATCCTGGAGCCAACATGTCACTATCTCTCTTGATCTAGAACCCTCAAACCTCTTAGTAGCTGATGCAACACTAACACCTCATTCTCTCAGAGTCCACAGAACTCTTAAGAATTAACGTCTTTGTATTTTCCATTTTTCTAAGTTGCAGAGGATCCCCTAACTTCCAAAGAAGTAAGCATCAGTGCCATTTATTGGAAAGGCTCACCCAGACTCTGCTACACTTTGCTGTGAGGGAAAGGTTGGTTTGCTTTTTATTTGTTGTATTTTGTATTAGTTTATTGCCTTTTTATATTTCACCCTGTCACTGTTGTGTTCTTAAATACCACTGCCTTTCTAGATGCCTGCCTCTTATGTTAATTTGACCATATATCTTATTTCCTCTCTGCTTTCACTGGCTTGTATGAGTAAGCACAAAATCATCATTTTGTGAAATCACTTCCTTCAATTATTTAAATTTATTGGCCATTCTACTGTATTCCATAGTACCAGAATACAAAAGTGATACCCCCCCTTTCAATCTATCTTGCTGTTTAAAAATAGTGACTCTCCACTAAAACAACTTTTTAGACAGGTAAAACTTAAATTACCTACTTTCACATCTAGCTTCTCTAGTGCACACTGCAGTATTTAGGATAAACCATTTTTTTTTTCGTCTTACCTTTAAGCAGCCCATTGACTAGCACTTGCTCTAATACCTGCTGGAAAGCACTAGGAAGCCTTAAACTGATACAAGCACTCAACTCTCCTTACTAATAAGGATTAATCATAGGCACTAAACAGCCTATAATTGCAAGTACCTTACTAAGGTAAGGGAAAACAGCTCCTGTACTTTATATAAAAAAAAAAAAAAAGCACCAAACCAGACATGTCCAAGGGTCAGCTTCCGTTGATTTCTCTTGTCCACCTGGTGAATCTGGGCATACTAGGGCAATGCAGCAACTGCCTCGTGTACACAGACAACCCTCTCTTCCTACCACCCAACACCATAACATGTGAGAGATGCACTTACATAGCCAAACTGGAAGCAAAGCTCTAGCCACCCAAGATTGTGTTAGACAGTCAAGAGGAGAAGGTTAACACCCATACTACACCTCAAGCAACACAGCCCTTCTAAACTCACACCGCCAACACCCACACATAGCAACACTAAATCCACATATGCGGAGGCCCTTAACTGTAACCTGCCCAAGCAACAAGGACCTCCGAAGCTGAAATGCAAACAAACACCAATCACAACCAAAGTGTTACATAGCTCACAACACCAGTGTGCTGCCTGTCGGGTGCCAGGATCCGCCACGTAACTCATGCACTCAAGTCACTCAACAAGTACAAATATGACTCTGTCATTGTCTGTGTTGGAGTGAATGACTTGAGACGTACCTCCCTGGACTACATAAAAAGAGACATGGAAGAGCTCTCGGATCATGTGACCCAGGCAGTTATGACCCTAGCCCTGAGTAGCATCCTGCCTTCGCCCAGAATGATACCACAATATAAGGACAAAATGATTGACTTCAACAATTGGCTAAGCTTCTGGTGTCATTCAAAGGGGATCCAGTATCTAAGAAAAACAACACCTCCACTCCTTCAGAAACTCCAAAAGTTTTGATATACAGAATGAGAACACCAACTGCTGTACGTTTGAAAAGTTTTTTAATTCTGGTACCTCAGCCTTCGCCTTCTCCTGGAATACAATTTGCATAACAAACACCACCCATTTTTAAAGAACATTTAATTATATAATTGATGCACCATCCCCTAATTTTTCAATTAGGCTTCCTTCATTGCTATATACAAACATCTATCTGGTATCATTTTCCCTTTGCTTGTATAAAATGTATGAACACTTCATAAATTTATTGTACAAATGTAATCATATAAATTAATACATAAATACCTTAATATAAACAATTCATACATTCTATTACTACTTCACTAAAACCCAATTTGACCACTACTACATTTTACATACAATCTTTATAAACATGACTATCTTCAAAATTTAGTGTCTTCAAAATTTATTATTTCCGAGAGATATGTGGAATGGCTTTAAGCTTCCATATTCATCCCATTAGGAAACAAGGTTTTCAAATTGAAAATGAACCTAGATTCCATTAATAACAATTTCTCACGAACATAGCTTCATTTCCAAATACATTGGGCCTGCCCAGTACGCCAAATACAAATCCCTCCGGAACCCCCCTATGTTTTTCACAAAAATGTCTTCCTACCGGACTTTCTATCCTCTTGTGTCTTATGTCTCCTAGATGCTCAAGAATCCTAAGTTTAACCTTCCTTGTTGTTTGACCTATATACCAATTTGGTTTCTCACATCCACATCCTATAATATACACTACCCCTGTGGAGTTACAGTCATAATAATCTAAAGCACTGTATCTAACCTCATTAATTTTGATACCATCCAAGTTTTTAACCCAAACACAGACCTTACACTTTCCGCATCTGAATGTTCCCCTTCTGTTACCCTTTCCAACTGTGTTATTCCTTCTGAAATTTAACATTTCCCTAAGATTGAAATATCTCTTATAAGAAAAGGTAACCCTCTAAGGAAAAAATGTTCCTATTTTTTCATCTTCACTAATGATAAACCAGAATCTCCACACTGCTTCCCTTAGTATATTGGAAAAATGTGAGTATCTGGTCACAAAAAACATTTTGTCACCAGACCTATCCTTACCAGTGTCATCATCATCAACAATACTAACCTTCCCAAAACTACCAGAATTCCATGACTTACCCCTTTTCCCGGACCGTCCACCAAAACCTAACTCACATTCTACCTTCATCCTAGCTTCCCTAACACATGCTTTGGAATATCCCCTCCCTATCAATTTTCTTTCAACCTTATTGAATTCACTTGGAATCAAATTTCTTTCAGAGGTATGCCTGCCTATTCGTTTAAATTCACCCAATGGTAAAGATCTTACCAAAGAATCACTGTGCATGCTAGATGCATGGAGAAAATTCTCAGCTGCAGTCTTTTTATAATGTGGTTTGTATTGTATTTTGTTATCTGGACATAAATAAATTTCTATATCCAAGTATTGGATACTTCTGCCCCCCACAATATAAGTGAAATCTAATTCCCAGGGTTTTTTTTTCATCTCCAAAAAGTACAGTTTTGTACCTACCATAAATGTAGATGTTCGAGGATCCACATTGCTGCAGTCCTAACTATTGGGGTGGGGTAGTCCGGCTGTCCAGTGCATCTCGAATATAGATATATGTGGCAGGATAGGAAAGGCGCATTAGACTGGCGTCTAATAATGCAAGTGACTAATGTACATTCTCAGTCTTTTCTCCTATCAGCCTTTTTTTGCTCCAGATGTCAAGAAAAGAAAAAGACAAAACCAAAAGTAAAACACCAAAAATACCTGCACCAAAATATGTACAATATATACAAAAAATACCACTCTACACACCTCAACACAAACACAGCCCCTAAACACAGAGGGGAGGGAGGGAATGAGTAATGTCTCTCAATGTGGATCTCTGTACTATGTCTCTTTATGGTAGGTACAAAACTTCATTAACTGGTTCATCACCCCTATTGCTGCAGTAGTGGTAAGGAGGTAGAATCCCAAAGCAGAGGAGGAGGCTACAACAACATGAGAGGCAAACATGCTCAACAGCAAAAAGGAAATAGCTCAGAGTAGAAAGAAGGTGATAACTTAGAGTAGAGATGCACTGGCTTAAGAAAGTATGCCTGAAAAATAAGTAGCTGCCTCACCCCTAAGAAATGCTGCCCACCCCTAAGAAATGCTTAGTGGAAGTAGTAGCCTAGCCCTAGAGGAATTTCTAATCCAGCTGGGGGAATCTTGCCAATGGGGGAAACAAAAAAGGCAATGCAAAAAAATCCACACTAGAAAAATAGTGTTTTTTGACAGGCTGCTTGCAAAGCAAAAAAAAACAAAAAAAAACAAACAACTGCTGAGACTGCCTAAAATCCTCCTGTAATAACGTTAAATAATAATGCCGGTTAAAGTCTAAAAAATGTTTCCCCTTTTTCCCCTTTATTTTGGGAAAAGTATACAAAGAGCAAAAAAGGGTTGCTCTGGTTTAAAGCCCACACCTTAAAGGACTTTAGGGCAAGATATCTCTGGTATCCTTGAATCATACAAAAAAACTATGACCAGCATAAAAAAAAGGGTAAAACGCCAACCCTCTTGCAACAGTCGAAACCAACAAGTCAGTAAATCCATTAAAAAGAATTCACTCCAGCAAAGGCCAAAGAATTCAAAGCAGTAGCCCCAGGAAAAAAAACAAAACCAGAGTAAGTTTCTCCAACACAAGGAGCTCCATTTGGGCAGGAGTTATGCTAATGCGGGGGAAGTGAAAACAATGGTGGGTCCAGAAATTGCTTGAACAAGGATGTAGAAAAACATGGAATCTTAATGGAAAAGAAAGACAAATGTTGCTGCAACACTCAGTAAGATGGAAGAGACAACACATCAAAATTTACAAATTCTTCTGGAGTGCCCCTGCACAAGAATAACAGATCGTCGATAAATCTCACATATTTTACTACCTTACTTTTGTAAAATTCAGAGGGATAAATATAACAATTTTCGAAATGGGCCATGAACAAGATAGCATATGAGGGCGCAAAAGCTGCCCCAATTGCTGTGCCCTCCTTCTGCAAAAAATGCTTCCCTTCAAAATCAAAACAATTGTGCATTAGGCAGAAGTCCAATAAACTTAAGATGAAAAATGTCCTAGGGTCCATCCCCCAACATTTTTTCTACTGCTTTTAAACCATGCTGTCTATTGATGCTGGTGTATAAGGACTTGACGTCCACACTAGCCCAATAGAAATCATCACCCCATACAATATTACTAACTTTCAAGCACACCTCGTCACTGTTCTTAACATGTGACTGTACCCTTGCCAAGTGACATTTCAATAAGGAATCAAGGAATATTCCTACATTTTGTAGATAGCCACCTTTGCCTGAGACTATGGGACGTCCTGGGGGATTCATAATGTCCTTATGTATTTTGGGAATGATGAAGAATCTAGCTGCCCTAGGATTTTTGATATGTAACTTCCTTACATCCACAGATGACAAAAAACCTAACCTTTCTCCTCTTTCCAGTAGTGCCATTAATAATGTGTTGTATTCTTTTAATGGATTTAGAGGTAATTCTGAATAAGTACTGGTATCCATCAATAGCTCCAGAGCCATGGAATTATATTTATCCCTGGAAAGAACTACCCAGTTCCCTCCCTTATCAGCTTGAGTGAATACATACTGGTCATTAACATCTTTTAAATCTAACAGAGCCTTCCACTCATCCCTATTTAAATTATATCTTTTCTCGACAAAACTTTTTATGTTCTTCTTCTACAGTTTTTAATAATGTTTTCTCAAAAACATTAATAACCAAATTTCTTCTAGGTGGCATAAACTCACTTTTATAGGGTACATTGGGAACTGTTAGCCTGCCATAACCCGTACTGAAGGCAAACCCCCCCCCCATCTTCACACACTTCCTCATGTGCATGGATATCCACAAACTCATTTTCATGTAGTGTTAAATTTAATAAAGAATCTTCAAAACATTCAACATTCTCTAAACCATCGAAAATTTCAACATTATTATCATTCCCTTCCTTGTTTCTATCATGAAACGAACAATTATGATCCCCAAAAAAATCTCTTAAGTACAACTTCCTGCAAAACTGCTTGATTTCCAAAGATAGATCCGCTAGAGAAGGAAAACTCACAGGCACAAATTTAGTACCCTTAAACAAGACTTGCATAGCACTCTCGGAAATATGTAAATCCGAGATATTTACAATGTTATAATTCTCACCTTCACAAATGTCCATACTGACACAAGAGCCTGGTACAACGTCTTGTAGCAAACCCTCTTCATTGACAAAGTCAGCATTTTCATGTAGCACATAGTCCTGCACAAAGTTCAGTCGTGACTCCCCTTCGCTGGCAAGAGCAACCTTCAGAAAAACATTTCCCTCCTCATCTGGTCTGGGTATGCTGTTATCTCCTCCTTCCCTTGGTTTGAAAACGACGCCCTCTTCCTTTTTGCTGCGCTGATGTCTGCTCTGAATCACCTACTGCTCCATTGGCCTCCGTAAAGGATTCATGCTCCGTGTTCAGACTCTCAAATGAAACGCTCTTTCTGCTAGTCGATTCATCCGCCGATGACGCTGAGGTCTCTCCTGCAGTTGATCTCGGGCCCCTTGTGACATCACGGGAAGCGCCTCGCTTCCTCTTAAAGCTGTACTGCCAAGAAAACAGCTTACCCGAATCGTGATCTCTGACATCACGAAGATATTTTCTTTTCTTGCGAGAGACAACCTCTGCTTCAATTTTTGAAACTCTATTTTTGATTTCCACCAGATTTTTATTAAAAATAGATGCTGAACTCTCATCGATTAATTTATCTTGCAGAAGCAAAATGGAAGAGCGAGTTTTCTGTAACACCCTTTCATTTCTTTTAGCTAGCACTCCAAGCCATCCCAGAGTGCATTTTATGGAAATGTCTCTCCATTCCAAGGATAAGTCCGACTCATCCTCGGAAAACTCAAAGGCTGGCAGACGTTCAACCCTCAGACCCCTCGGTGTAATATTAGTCCTAATATATTTCTCAAGCAGTTTCAGATCATAGTACGTTGTAACCTCTTTTATCAGGGCTCTTTCCAGTTCCACATACCTCTCGGAAAAATCTATAGCAGCACTCTCCCATGGGTCATTATTAGCCATTTTTTCTTCCCTCTCTCTCCATAAAAATGCCAGATTGACTGGTTGGACAGATGGTGCACCCGACGGGGTGACAGAAATGGTGTTCACCGACATGTCACAAAGAAAAACAACACCTCCACTCCTTCAGAAACTCCAAAAGTTTTGATATACAGAATGAGAACACCAACTGCTGTACGTTTGAAAAGTTTTTTAATTCTGGTACCTCGGCCTTCGCCTTCTCCTGGAATACAATTTGCATAACAAACACCACCCATTCGGGATCCAGTATCTGTCTGCCTGAGACGACATGATCGACAGACCACGATGCTTTGCCAGAGATGGTCTGCACCTGCTGCCCCTGGGATTCAGGTTACTGGCTAAGGCTCTTGCCACCCTATAGTGCCTTTTTTAGGCAAAGTTCAAAGGACAAAACCACCACCGTAACAGGTACAAGCATACAAAATCTGAAGGTAATGCTAGTCAATGCTAGAAATCTAAACCTTAAAATGCACTCTCTCAAGGCACTCCTAAAAATGGAGAACATCGATATCTGTGCAGTAACTGAGACCTGGCTCAAGGCTCCAGAGAGCACCCCTACAATACCAGGCTACAACTCTTACCACACTTTTCGGCTACCAAACCAGGATCGAAACACTAAAGGTGGAGGAGTGTCCATATTCACCAAGGATATTCACACCACCAGGTTAACTGTCCAACACAATGCGTCTGAAATTCTCCAGGTGCAACTGTCACTAGGTAAGACTGCAATCCAAACTGTAGCTTGCTACAGATCCCCCACCATGCCCCAAGATTCTCACTACACCTTTCTAAACATACTGGAAAATATTAATATACAACCAAACACCCTAATACTGGGTGATTTCAACTACCCTGCCATTAACTGGGAAAACTACTCATGCACCAACACCTTTGCCCAACGGTTCTTGGAATTTATAAATTCCAATGCCCTGGATCAACTAATCCATAGTCCCACCAGGGACTCCAATAGCCTAGACCTGGTCATTACCAACATGGGAAATCGATGCTCCACACCTATGGTCACGCCCCTTGTTGGTCAGGACAGACCATAAGCTAATCACCCTTAACATCCACATCCCTCCCCCAGTAAGGAAACCTCCATAAAAAACTTTTCCAAGGTCAACTTCATGCTACTCAAGTCAAAAGTTACTAACTTCCTGACACTCATGCAGACAGGAACTGAAAGTCCGACTGCTGAGTCCTACACTAAGGCACTGTACGAGCACATCCACTCATGCATGAATCGTGCCATCCCAAAAATAACCAAGATGCTCTCCTCCAAAAAAAGAAGCCAATCTGGTGGTCCCCTACCATAAACAAACTTTACAACAAAAGGAAAAAACTGCTGCAGAAAAGAGGAAAATCCCAGGATGCAAAAAACTCCCTTACCTGCCTCAGTAAGAAGCTGAGATCCCTCATAAAATCCTCCAGAGCTAGTTATGAAAATAAAATTGCCAAAGATTCCAAATACAACCACAAGGCATTCTATAACTATGTCAAGAATCTAAATGGCAATGCTCAGATCTGCTCTGAGCTACAACAGAATGGCATTAAATATACTGATCCCAAGGATATTGCCAATATCCTGGCAGATCGATTCAATGCCAACTTCACCCCCCTCTCACCTCCTAAATGGCCCATCTCAATACTGGAAGATTGCCAAATTCCAGTAATAAAGGCCACACAGGTAAAAAAAACTCACTCTCCAAAGCTTAGAATACAGCATCCATGGGACCAGATGACATCCCGGGCTGTGTACTACATGAACTACAAAATTAACTGGCACCTTAGTGTAATGATACCCTCACCTCAGGCTTCGTGCCCACTGAGTGGCAGACAGTTACAGTTATCACAATCTACAAGAGGGGATCCACCTTGGATCCTGGGAACTGCCCAGTCTGACGAGCCTGATCTGCAAGGCCATGGAACGTATTACCATGGAACTTCTAAACAAAGACATTGGCAACCTTAAACCACTGGACCCCACCCAGTTTGGGTTCGTGATGGGTCGATCTTGTCTCCTGAACCTTATTGACTTCTTCAAATCAGTCTCCAGAGCCGTGGACGAGGGTAAAGCAGTCCACATAGCCTATCTGGACCTCGCCAAGGCCTTTGACACCATCCCCCACTCTGGAATCATAAATAAACGTACTAAGCTGGGCATTAATCCCTACGTCACTCGATGGGTTCCCAACTGGCTTACTGACAGAACCCACACTGTAAAAGCAGCAGACTCCAAATCCAGCTCCAGACAAGTGACAAGTGGAGCACCTCAGGGGGTTCAGTCTTGGGACCTCTCCTGTTTGGCATCTACCTCTCTGAAGTACAGGCCAACACACTAAGGGACTCTGGCTAACAAAGTTCGCAGATGACTGCAAACTGGAAGCCATTATTGAATCCCCAAATGATGTGGATACTCTACAAAAGGGCCTTACAGAAACAGATGCTTGGTGCCAGAGCCATGGGCTCAAGCTCAATGCCAAGAAATGTACAGTTATCTCCTTTGGGAAAAATCATGTACCCGTGAATTATCACATAGGTGGCAGTACACTAAACACCAAAAGTGTGATAAGAGACTTAGGGACACAGGTGGACAGTGGTCTCACCTTCAATAACCACAATGCCACAACAGTCAGGAAATCCTTCTATGCGGCTCACCTCATCACTAAGGGCTTTTCATCCAGAAAAAAGGAGGTCATTGTCCCACTGTACTCATCCCTCATTAGACCCATTATAGAATACAATGCCCCATTTGGTATGTACCTCTCAAGACATCTGCAACAACTGAAAAGGCCGCAGAAATACCTCACTAAAAGAATCACAGGCCTAAAGCAGATGCCCTATGCTGACTACCTTAAAAAACTCCAGATTTACTTTGTCGCATATCGTCTACTCCGATGCGATCTCTGCTTAACATACAAGGCCATGTCAAACCCAGAGCTGTTGGACATGCTACACTTAAAGAAATCCCAAACCCTCAGAGCCACACGCTCCAGGGATCTAAATCTCGTCATCACAACAAACAAAACATGCTGGAGGGATAGGTTCCTGACCCAGAGACTCCCCAGACTCTGGAATAGACTGCCCATGCATGTCAAGCAGAGCGCCTCTTTGGCCCTCTTCAAAAGGAACCTTGATTGGATGGGAGAAAGGAAATTCACCCCTGGGATCACGTCAGTCGCCCTGCTAGACAGGGGTCCAGGGAAGTAAATAGTGTGGGAAGAAATAGCCAGGGAATTGTTATGGCTAGGCTTGTACAGGCCCTAGGGCCGATAGCCTCATACCAACCTATGAACCATTAGCTTTTTATACCAGAGAAAGAGGTTTGTTTTAGCCCTCTAATGGAGCATTTTATTACTGAAATTAGCATGGTGATTGTGGGAGATGCCACAGCTCTCCTCTAAACAAGATAGATGCTACAAGTGGAAGGCTTCTGAGGACATCCATTTTTAATAACGCACTTGTTAGTCAAATTTGGGGGGGGGGGTCATGGGCTTACCTTGTGTCAGAAAGCAAAATTGTCCTAGGCAAATATGTAAGTCAAAGGTATAATTGCCTGGAAACCAGCCCTTGAACATCAATTCTCTACAGAAACAGCATACTCTCATCTAGGATGGAAACAACAGAGGCCAATTCTGGCTTAAGCTTCCAGTGCTTCCTAGATTAGGCTTTCTGAAATGTCTTGGGGAGAACCCATGTTAACCAAACACAAACTCTTACAATTATCCAAAAGTGTAACTTCTATGCAAATGACAAAAAAGGGTTTCCAACTGGATACTTGCTGCTCCAGAAATCATTTGAAATCAACAAAACAACCTAAAAGCAACTGGCCCTTAGCTATAAAATGTGGATGGAGTGAACTGTTCTCTTAAGTCATGCATCACATGATGATTTGGGCTAGAGGAGAAAAAGTACAATTTTGTACCTACCATAAATGTAGATGTCCGAGAGGAATGCATCTGCAGTCTTTACAAATGGGTTGTCCTGTCATCAGGCAGCCCTTCGGTCGGCCGGATTCCAAAGTCTGGGTCTGGCTTCGGCTGGTGTCGCACTTCACCCAACGTCATTGCGGCAGTCATTCGGGTATAAAGGCATCAGCCTACGCCATTTTCCTCAGTGTTTCTTGCCCCAGATGCCAGATGCCCTCTTGGATGGCTAAATTTGGATAAATGCCAAAGTTTCCAAATAGTAGAGAGCAAACACACAAAATAAGCATGTATGTACATATATACAAACAAATACACCATAATAGATCCCCCCCAAGCTAGCTGAAGATTGGTAAGTACCCTAGGAGTACCTCAGAGGGGAAGGAGGGTGGGTAATCCTGACTGCAGATGCATTCCTCTCGGACATCTACATTTATGGTAGGTACAAAACTGTACTATGTCCTTCAAGGATGCATCTGCAGTCTTTACAAATGGGTAGAATACCATAGCTAGACTAGGGGAGGAGGAAATGAGAATAGATTATGGTGTAGTCAGCATCCCTTGCAAAACAGCAGTGGCAAAACCAGCACAGGATCTAGAGTATAGAGGTAAATTATAATGCTTGGCAAATGTATGCACGGAGGTCCAAGTAGCAGCCTCTATAATGTCCTTGGTAGCCACTCCTCGTAAGAAAGCTGTGGTAGTGGCTGTAGCCCTTGTGGAGTGAGGCCTGATGTTCTCTGGAGTTTTCTTTCCATGGTAGGAGTAACAAAATCTAATGCAATTTCCTATCCATTTGGAGATTGTCTGTTTAGAAATTGGTTTTCCTTCCTTTCCTGTTGCATATGCTACCAGAAGCTGGTCAGTTTTTCTATTGTTTTTTGTCCCGTCCAGGTAGTAGCGTAATTGTCTGTGTACATCCAAGGTATGCAAGAGCTTTTCTCCCCTGTTCTGTGGATTGGGGAAGAATGTAGGAAGGTGGATAGCCTGATTTAAAGAGACTCTGGATACCACCTTAGGCATAAATGTAGGATTTGTTCTCAAGGACACTCTATCTTGATTGAAGATCAGGAAGGGTTGTACTGCCATTAATGCCTGTAGTTCAGAGACCCTTCTTGCTGAAGTTATTGCCAGCAGGAAAGCAGTCTTCCAGGATAAGTATTGCAATTCTGCTGTAGCTGCTGGTTCGAAAGGAGGTAGAGTCAGTTTTTCTAGCACAAAGTTCAAGTCCCATGCTGGCAATGGAGGTTTCCTGGGAGGTTTTACATTTGTAATTCCTCTCAGAAACTGTCTGAGCAGAGGATGCGAGAAGACAGGAGGATCCAAGCTGTACTCTGCTGAAATAGCTGATGCATGTATCTTGATGGAGGAATAGGACAGGCCTGTATGAAAGAGCTCCGCCAAGTACTCCAGGATGTTGGCTATGTTCACCAGTGTCACATCTTGCCCCTTTGCAGCACTCCAGATGAGATATCTTTTCCATTTTGCTGCATAATTCTTTCTTGTTGAAGGTCTACGAGCCTCCAGGATTATGTCTTTAACCCTTTGGGATAAATTTGGGTTAATTGCTGTTATGTAATGTTCCAGGCAGTTAGCTGCAGAGTTTTTAGGTTTGGATGCAGGATGTTGTAGTTGTTCTGTGTCAGCAGTAATGGGATCAGGGGCAGTGTCCATATTTGTTCACGGGACATGCTCCTCAGCAGTGGATACCAATGTTGTCTTGGCCAGTCTGGGGCTATCAGAATGATCCTCGGACATTCCTCTTTGATCTTGAGAAGCACCTTGTGCATCAAAGGAAGTGGTGGGAATGCGTATGCTGTCAGGCTTTTCCAACTGAAGGATAGCGAGTCCACCTTCCAAGCAAGTGGGTGGTAAGTCCTTGTGCAGAATTTCTTCAACTGGTGATTGAATGGGGATGCAAACAAGTCTATTTGTGGTAATCCCCATTTTCTTGTGATGGTTTTGAAGATGTCCGGATGCAGCATCCATTCGTGGGCATCTGTTGTAGTTCTGCTTAATATGTCTGCTAGAATGTTTTCCTTCCTGGTACATAAATTGCCTGTAACTGAATGTTGTAGCTCAGAGCCACATCCCATAGGTCCAGTGCCAGCCGGCATAGAGGGTATGAGTGTGTGCCTCCCTGTTTGTTGATGTACCACATAACTGTGGTGTTGTCTGTCCTTATCATCAACTGGCCTTCTTGGAGAAAAGGTCTGAATGCCTGGATTGCCAATTTTACTGCCATCATTTATTTTAGATTTATGTGCAGATGCAGCTGGTCTTGAGTCCATAGGCCTTGAATGCACTTGTCCATCATGTGTGCCCCCCAACCGAGGTCTGAGGCATCTGTCGTGATGGTTTGTCTTGGTTGACGTTTGCAGAAGGGCAGTCCTGTGTTTGATTGACAGGCCTGAGCCCACCATAGGAACTCTTGCTTCAGGCATGGGATCATTGGAATTTTGGTTTCTAGGCTGTGCTTGTGCTGAGACCACAAATTCTTTAGGTACCACTGTAGCTTTCTCATATGCAGCCTGGCATGAGGGACCAGTATTATGCAGGATGCTAGAGCTTGTAGCACTTTTCTTGCAGTTAGATGGCTCTGCTTTGTTAATGCCAAGAAGTAGAGAGGAAGTTGCTCTTTCTTTTCTGCAGTTAGAAATGCCATTTGTTTTGATGTGTCCAATTCTGCACCCAGAAAGGTTATTCTTTGGGATGGAATCAGCCTTGACTTTTTTGTATTGACTGTATATCCCAGGGCTTGCAGCAGGTAGATGACTCTCTAAGTCTTCTGTTAGTTTGTTTTTGTTGTCCGCTTGTATCAGGCAGTCGTCCAGGTAGGGATAGATTTGAATTCCCTGAAGTCTGCAATGAGCGATTACTGATGCCAGGCATTTCGTGAACACTCTGGGCGCAGTAGATAAGCCAAAGGGCAATGCTGAGAATTGATAATGCTCTGATCCTGCAAGAAATCTGAGGTATCTTCTGCAAATTGGTCTTATGGGGACGTGCAGGTATGCCTCCTTGAGATCTAGAGTTACCAGCCAAGACTCCTTGCCCAGCATGGGAAGAAGCTGCTGTAGGGTCAGCATTTTGAATTTTGGAACAATGAGGAATGTGTTTAAAGTGGACAGGTCTAGAATAGGCCTCCATTTGTTTTCCTTTCTTGGTACCAGGAAGAGCCTGGAGTAAAATCCCTTTCCTTGCTCCGTAAATGGTACCTTTTCCACAGCTCTCATTCTTAATAATTGAGATATTTGTTTTAGAGCTTCTGCCCTTTGAGAAGGTGGTAGGTTTGGCATTCCTCTCTTTCCTGGTAGTGTATGGAAATGGAACCTGTAACCTTTGTCTATAGTCTGCAAAATCCATTTTTCTCTTGCAATGCAGTGCCAGTTTCTTGAAAATAATGTTAGTTTTCCGCCTAAGGGTGCTTCTAGTTGTTCCCTGGTAGGCGGTGCCACCGCCAAGTCACTGTGATTGAGTTGTTGTAGTGGTGGTGGCTGTATCCGTGCCTCGTTGGTTGTTACCCTGCCACTGGCGACCCCTGTAGGCACCCCTGGATTGGTTTCTGCCTCTAGAGCGCCTATTCCTGCCTCTTTGTGCCTTAGAGGAGTCCGGAAAGGACCAATTCTTGGAGGGCCAGTTCCTGCTAAACCTTGGAGGTTGAACTTGTAAGAAATCTTTCACTGTTTGCACAGATTTTGCTTTCTCTTCCATCTTTTTTAAGTACCTGCTGTGCGGGGGCACCAAATAAATTGACCTTGTTCATAGGTGCATCCAAAAGCTTAGATTTGACATGGTCTGGTAATGCCTGTTCTTTCAACCATGCATGTCTCCTGATAACTGTGCCAGTCATGGCTGATCTAAAGGAAGCCTCCAGTGCATCATAGCCACATTTTAAAGAATGGTTACTAACCTGCTGTATGTTATGTAACATTTCTTGAACATACTTTTTATCTAAAGATTCTTCAGAGGTCAGCTTTTTAGTCAACTGGTCAAGCATAAACTCTTGATATTGAATCATATGAAATTGGCAGTTCAAAGCTCTAGCTGACAAGGTAGCAGAGGTGTAAACTTTTTTACCCCATCTCTCTAAGGACCTGGATTCCCTTTCAGAGGGAGGGTTTTAGAAGAAGTAGCTGCTACAGCTTTAGGGCCCTGGGAGATAGTCTCTGGATCTGCAAAAGGAGCCTTATATAAGTGGTGATGAGTGTCCGGGACCCTGTAGTACCTATCGGGCTTAGCAGGAGCCGGAGGTAAAGTATCAGGAGCAGTGCAAGCATCATTAAATGCATCATCAACAACAGATAGAACTGGAGGTATAGCTAAAGGCCTATGCTGTGGCAAATGTAGAAAGGTCCTAAGCCTTTTTCTAGAGTCTGAGAAGTCTTGGCCCTGCCACTGAAATTGTTCTCTCATAGCATGCAAGGTTTCCCCAAAGTAAAATTCCTCAGGAGGAGAGGCTGAAGGGATGGATTCCTCAGCATCAGAGTCTTCGTAAGGAGAATAAGAAGCCTCAGGAGGGTCTGTATGTTCTGAGTCATCAGAGGAATCATCTGTGGCTACTGGCTCAGGGGGCTCTGCTCTAGGCCTCTTTTCTGGAGGAGGGAGAGAGGCCCTGTCTGGATGAGGCTGGGCTCCACGAATTAAAGAGATGAGATCCTCTGCCAAAGAAAGCATATGGGAGCTGGTGCTGAGCCTGTGAGAGGAGGGCTTGGCAGGCACAGGTTTTGATGCTTTGGCTGCTTTAGCCCTGGCAAAGGCCTTAATAGACATAGCTGGAGGAGGCCTAGCAGCTCCACGTGCAGGGGTAGAAATATCTAGGGGAATGGTGTCTGATAAATCCTGCGAAATCGCAACAGAAGGTTGGATTTCAGAAGCCGTTTCTACCAGGTTGGAAGAGGCCTCGGTAGAAAGCAAGTTATTGGCTGAAGAACGAACCGCTTGCTCGGTTTCGGCCGAAACAGAGACACTCGTGGTTTGCTTAACCGCAGTTTCGGCCGAAACCGCGGACCGCGAGTGTCGGTCCTTTTCTTTGCGTTTTTTGGTTATTTGCGTAGTCGGAGGATCCGACGGCATAATGTAGGCAAAATCAGAGCCGAAAATCTGTTCAGCAAAGTCCGAGCGACGTCTAAGCGTCCGTCGGTTAAAAGAAGCACAGGCTAGACAAGCTGCTACGTCGTGGTCTGGGCCTAAACAATGTATGCAATAGGAGTGGAAATCTTTATGAGGTATTTGTTTCCCACAAGATAAACAGTTATTAACTTTCTCTGACATCGGCTGAGGCAAGAAAGAGTCCCCAACGGGGTACTTAGCTTTATAGAAGTCTTCGAAGTAGTATTCGGTAGTAGTAATCTCTGGATCTGACCCACCGGCACTTGCGAACAGCTTCTGCTTCGGGCGCCACGTGGC
Organism: Protopterus annectens; assembly: GCF_019279795.1. Taxonomy (NCBI): domain Eukaryota; kingdom Metazoa; phylum Chordata; order Ceratodontiformes; family Protopteridae; genus Protopterus; species Protopterus annectens. Next base: position 657,951,295 of record NC_056744.1, read on the forward strand.
AAGAAAGACTGGGGAAAATGGCGTCGGCTGATGCCTTTATACCCGAATGACTGCCGCAATGACGCCGGGTGAAGTGCGACACCAGCCGAAGCCAGACCCAGACTTTGGAATCCGGCCGACCGAAGGGCTGCCTGACGACAGGACAACCCATTTGTAAAGACTGCAGATGCATCCTTGAAGGACATCTAACACTGTATTCGGGGACACCCAAAAAGCACAGGAAGGTGGACATCCACTTGTGGCTAATTCTCATAGATAAAGGATTACACCAGTAAACGTGCACATATTTAGTATCAGACTGAGCTAAAAAAAACAGGCACAGTCACAGAATTTTCTTTTGCACATGAAGTTACAATGCCACAGCTATGTAAAAGATGAACACAAAGGCATGCACACAAATACATTTGTTTAAACTCTTCACATCTTAGCTTTCTACCCACTGACACAGAGAGAGAGTGTGTGTCCCTCTCGCTCTCTCAAATATTTACAGGCAACACAGTATTGTGGATTGTTGTCCTGAGCATAAGCTCACATGCAATGACTTCAACAAAGGCATTATATAAAAGCATCAGGCCACAAAACAGCACAAAGAATTGAAGCATATATTACTACAAATTCAGAGGCCACCACCTCCATAAAATCAGGTGCAGAACCACCATCTCATCAGATGTTCACCCAATCCAAGAGGTTGGGCAGTTAAAGGAAGTGTTTTGCCCAATACTCCATCAGGACTAAGGCATCAAATCAATAGCAAGTCTGTATATGCACCAATTTGTCTCAAAGCAGAAGTTCTACACAGGCGAGCCCTGAAAACTCCTCTCAAGAAGAACCACAGCATATGGGCTCTTGCAGAATCTCTTCCCGACCAATCATTAGTGGCCACAGTTTACTCCCCTTTATCAAGCTTGCACTCGGATACGTAAAAGCAGCTAATTACTATGTCATCAGATAACTCTGAAAATGTACACCATTTTTTCAACCGCTCTGCCTTTTCAAAGACTCAAATTAAAGAAAACATGTCAAACTTTTATGAAAATATAAGAGTTATTCCAACTTACCCTGTTAACCAGATCCACAAGCCAACCACGGGGTTCCTAGTAATATTGAATAAATGAAAAAAATCATTTCACTCTTGTATCACAAAATATTAAAAGTAAACCACACAAAACTTCCCATTAGTATATACTCCAACATGACTGCTCAGTGCTATCAAGTATGATGGGAGTTTTCTTGAACAAAACAGTGTCCTCGCATTAACAATAACCATTACTTCATAAACAAGGAGCAGGCCAGACATTTGCAAACTTTACAAATAAAGTCAGGTTGTCTGGTACAAACTACTAAATACAAGATTTCTGTTAATTATCAAGACTGAGTCTGAGATTAATGGGGAAAGATGTGAGTTATCGTACCAACAAAGTGGGGGGGGGGGGAGCTTGTGAATAAACTAGTTTACATGTCAACACAGCAACCTGGATGTTACCTTTACATGTTTTGGAGCCTTACTTGTCTTTGGCTCACTCAATAATGATTTTCAAACTACAGTACCAAAAATAGGACATACGTTAATCAGTGGAGGACACAAACATCTTGCCCATTTTTTCTTAAAATAATGTACGTTTTATTAAATCACAAAATTTCTCAAAAAGATTAAGAAAGCAGTCAGCATATATTGACAGACAGTGTTAAGTAAAACCCCAACCATTCACTAATGGTTTAATGTCAATACAGTCAGTCATCTCTTCCTCATACACACTTACCAAAAATAAGACTAAAGAAAATCAATTCTATGTGACCCTCTCCTTATCAAAATAATGTTATGACAAACAGCCTCTATTTTACATGGATGCTTCCCATCTCAAGATATCAAAAAAGGTGAAAACACAGTGATTATGCAATAAGAATTACTTTGTATAAGCTAATGGCTTCTTCACATAATCAGCATGATGAAAACTAAACCTATTAAAGTTAATTTTCACATTTTCATCTAAATCACACAAAACCAGTCTAAGACTGCAAAGGGAGAAAAATCACATAGGATAGGAAGGTCCATTATCAGAAATCAATTAAATTTTGTGTGCATATACACTCTGCCATACTTCTGTGCCAATATAACTGTCTTCAAATGGTAGAGGGCAGATGACATCCCATTGTGGCAGCAAGACAAAGTCATTTTTCCAACATTTAATGTTTGCACTTTTACCCCAAACAGCCTGGCTGTTAATGGTAGTCAGCTGTCTTACCTACATATCAGTAGTTAAATGCTTTGATAAATTTCAGCTGGCAGCACTTTAACAAACACCATATTGTAGTCCTTTTTACAGAGCACAGCCAACAATTGTTAATTAAGGTCTTCACCTCTCATACACAAAGTTCAATCCTGACCTCCAGCCAATGTCTGTGCGGCGTTTGCATGTTCTCCTAGAGTCTCTCTGTGGTTCCTCCCAACTCTCAACACATGCTGTGCGTCTCTACCTGAAACCCACCCAGGAATGGAGCTGTGGGCAGCTGAGAAGATTCTATACTGTTCTTAATGGGATGCAGAGCTGTACAGATAAACCACTTTGTAAATCAACTGTAGTGAGCAGCATCTGCCTGATAGAACCTGGATCACAGACTGCACTCCATGTCAGTGTTAGTCACTCGGTGGTGTTAAAAAATGACTCAAGTGATTTGTTCACATCAACCAATGTCACAAAAAAGGTATAGGTATTAATCAGCGATATGTGGGTTTGAGAACATGGCCTACTCTGGCCCACATCACGCTAATGGTGGGAGCGATCTATGTGCCCCTAAAGGCTAGTGTGTGCCTCTCAAAAAGCCCAGCAGCCCCAAGTCAATAAGCTACTGGCCAGGTGATGTCCAGTTTGGTTTTACATCCAGCTTTCACTCAATATAGCTATCCCAGGTAACCTAATTAACCTGCAAAACATGAACTAAGGACTGCTACACTCAATACAGGTCAACTGAAAGGAAGTAGCATGGAAATAAAAAACATGATGGTAAGGGGAGGCCAGACATCTTCTGTATCCAGGAGACAAAATGGAAGGATAGTGCAGAAAAGCCACCTGGCTTGGGATCCAAAATGTACTACTCAGGGGGAGGACAGACCAGAAATAATGTAGGAAATGTTGTGAAGGAAATGCTTAAAAAGACAGTATGGAAGTCATCAGAATTACTGTCAGACTTGTAACAATAAGACTCCAGTGTAAGGACAGGGCACTATTCATAATCTCAGCCTATGCCCCACATCAGGTCTGTGACAGTGTCAAAAAGACTGCATTCAGGCAGCAATTGCAAGACCTACAATATAAACAGGGGATGGTTTTGATAACTAGGGACTAGAACCTACATATGGGACAGACAGAACAAGATACGAGGACTGCCCAAGTGTATATGGTTCACGTAAAGTACAGTTGTGTGCACTTACCATAAATGTAGATGTTCTGAGTGTATTCACTGTTGCAGTCATTATATTTGGGGTAATCTGCTGGCAGGTTGCCCTCAGTCGGCCTGATTAACAAAGTCTTGGGCCTTTCATCAGTTGCTGTCCCTTCTTCCATGACGTCAGGGGTATAAAAAATGCAGCCAACACCATTACATCAGTTTTTCTTGCCCCAGATGTCAGGTGTCCCCCAAATGGGGAGCAAATAAAATTAAAAACACAAGGAAATACACCTCCAATCCCAAAAGCAAATACACCAAAAGGGCTTTTAAGCATAGTGAAAGAAAGTAGAGGTATAGCCAGAGAAAAACAGGGGGCGGGAGGGTAACCAGGACTGCAACAGTGCATACACTCGAACATCTACATTTATGGTAAGTGCACAAGACTGTACTATGTTCTTCGTGTTTCACTGTTGCAGTCATTTCATTTGGGTAGATTCCCAAAGCTATGGTTGGGTGGGGGGAATTATACAGCATTAGGACCAGCTATAATGCCCTGCAGGACAGCAGTGGCAAAGCCAGCTCTGGGTTTAGAGAAAAGTGGTAAATGGTAATGTTTGGTTTACGTATGAACTGGGCTCCAGGTAGCAGCTTCTAGAATGTCCCTGGTAGGAACACTTCTGAGAAAGGCTGTAGAAGTAGATGCAGCCCTGGTGGAATGGGATCTGATCCCTTGGGGATAGTGTTTCCATGGTGCTTACAGCACAAATGAATACAATGGCTTATCCATTTGGAAATGGTTTGCTTTGAAATGGCCTTTCCCTCTGCCCCTGCAGCAAATGCCACCGGCAGTTCAGATTTTCTTTGAGACTTTGTCCTGTTTAAGTAAAATCGAAGTTGTCTGTGTACATCCAATGAATGCAGAATCCGCTCCCCCTTGTTCTGTGGATTGGGAAAGAAAGTTGGCAAATGAATTGTCTGATTAAGAGCCACAGTGGATACCACCTTAGGCATGAAGGATGGATTGGTCCTGAGAGATACTCTGTCCGCATGAAAAATTATGAAAGGTGTCACTGCCATAAGAGCCTGTAATTTGGAAATCCTTCTAGCTGAACTGACTGCTAAAAGGAAAGCTGTTTTTCAGGAGAGAAATTTTAAGTCTCCTGGGTGGTCTTAGGTTTTTGGCCCCTCTGAGATACTGCTTTAGCAGAGGATGAGAGAAGAGGGGAGGTTCTGTGTTGTAATGAGCTGAAATGGCTGAGGCATGGATTTTTATGGAAGAAAAGGTCAGGCCCTTGTGAAGGATCTCAGTGAAGTATTGTAAAATCTGAGCAATGTTGGGCACTGCTGTAATTATCCCTTGAGATTGATTCCAGGCACAGAATCTTTTCCATTTGTCAGCATAAGATTTTCTAGTACTAGGCCTTCTCGCCTCCAAAATGACATCCATCACAGGTTTGCTGAGGGATGCTAAGGGTGAATTTAGGTGATTAGCCACGCTGCAAGATTCAAAGTTTGGAGCAGTGTGTGCAGAGTTTGGTTGTTCTGCTGAGACAGTAAGGTGCCACGGTGGAAGGTGTGACACATTGCGCAGGAGTAAGTACCAGGGTTGGCGAGGCCAGTCTGGAGCAATCAAAATCATTTTTGGTTTGTCTTGTTTGACTTTTAGTAGAACTTTGGAGAGCAGAAGCAGAGGGAGAAAGGCATAGATTGATAGTTTTTTCCAGCTGAAGGATAGAGCACAGCCACTTTCCAGGCTTTTTTGTGATAAGTTCTTCTGCAAAATTTGTCCAAATGATAGTTCTGGGGTGAGGCAAAAAGATCTATATGTCTGGGCTCCCCCATTTGCGTGTCAACATGTTGAAAATCTGTGCTTCCAGTTTCTATTCGTGTGGGTCCATGAGATTTCTGCTTAGTTCGTCTGCCAGAGTATTCAGCTTTCCTGGCAGGAATTGAGCTTGTAGTTGTACTTGATAGGTCAAGGCAATGTTCCACAATGCCATGGCTAGTCTGCAAAGGGGATAGGGGTGCGTACCCCCTTGCTTGTTTATGTGCCAAATAACCGTGGTGTTGTCTGTCTTTATCATTAATTGTCCTGGACGAAGGTAGTCTTTGAAGGCTGTCAGTGCATTCTGTACAGCTAGCATTTCTTTTTGATTGATATGAAGGTGCATTTGATTTGGGCTCCATTTGCCTTGAATGCACTTCCCTGCCAGAAGTGCCCGCCCAAGCATAGTCTCATGCGTCTGTAGTTAGGGTTTGGGTGGCAGGGGGGGGTGGTGTGAATGGCAGTCCCTTGTTTTGCTGGCAGGCCTCTGCCCACCATAGGAACTCTAGTTGCAAGCTAAGTATGATAGGAATCATTGTTTTCCAGGCTGTGACAATGCAGACTCCACAGACTTTTTAAGTACCACTGAAGTTTCCTCATATGCAGTCTTGCATATGGAATTAGAAGAATGCATGAGGCCATGAACCCCAAGGTTTGCAGTATTTGCCTTGCAGAAAGCAGTGCTTTTGTGGCCACCTGTTTGAAGTATATCACCAAATGAATTTGCTTCTCTGGCGTAAGGAAAGCCATTTTGGCAGATATATTCAAGTTTGCACCCAGGAATGTAATTTTTTGAGAGGGTACCAGTTGTGATTTCTTTTCGTTTATAGTGTACCCTAGACAAGTTACAACCCTTTTTACAAACGTCAGATGGTTTAGAAGAAGAGTGCCCTTGTTTTCTGCCTGAATTAGACAATCATCCAGGTATGGATCTATTTGAATATTTCTTTGCCTGCAAAATGCAATTACTGGAGTCAGGCACTTTGTAAAGACCCTGGGCGCAGTAGATAAGCCAAAGGGAAGTGGAGAGAACTGGTAATGCAAATAACGTGCTTTGAAGTGGAGGTTATCTTCTGCAAGATTCCCTGACTGGGATATGCAGGTAAGGTTCTTTTAAATCTAGAGTTGCCAACCAGGCATCTTTGCTTAGCATAGGAAGTAACTGGTGAAGAGTCAGCATCTTGAATTTTGGAATGTCCAGAAAGGTGTTTAGAGTAGGTAAGTCCAGAATTGGACGCCATGATTTGTCTTTTCTGGGTACCAGGAAAAGTCTTGAATAGAAACCTTTGTCCCTTTTCCTCTTCTGGTACTGGATGAATAGCCCCCATGCTCATGAGGGAAAGTACTTGTTTCTGGGCCTCTGCCCACTGATTTGCGGGCAGGTCTGGCCATCCGTTTGGAATTGGCAACATATGTAAATGAAATATGTATCCCTGGGATACTATATTTAAAACCGATTTGTCCTGGGTTATAAGTTGCCAGTTTCTTGCATGAAGAGCCAGTTTTCCCCCCAAAGGGGTGGCTAAAAGGTAAGTGCTTGGTAAGTGTAAAGGGAAGTCATTGAGATTGCTTACCATAGGGAGGTGTCTTGTTGTTTCTAGATTTGGAAGAGGAGGCACCCCATTGTTTTGTTCTGAAAGTCCCTTGTGACTGAAACCTGATGCCTTTGGAATGTCTGGGTTTGACTTGAGTGGCTCTCGAAGGAAAGTACAGTTTTGTACCTACCATAAATGTAGATGTTCGAGTGCTAATACAGCTGCAGTAATCACAGATGGGTTTTCTGCCGTCAGGCGGTCCCTCGGTCGGCCGAATTCCAAAGTCTTGGTCCGGCGTTGGTTGTCGTCGCTTTCTCTTCTGACGTCAGTGAGGCCAGAGTATATAAGACACAGCCGACGCCATGTTCTTCAGTCTTTCTTGCCCCAGATGTCAGGTGCCCCCCGAAAGAAGGCAATACATAAATTATGCTTATATGCTTATACATGTAATGCAATATAATCCAAAAACAGTGGTTGCAAGCAAATAAACCTTAGAAGGATAACCCAGTCAGGCTGTATGAAGAGGTTGTTAGGCCCCATGCCTTTACCAAGTGGGGAAGGAGGGAGGGAAACCTGTACTGCAGCTGTATTAGCACTCGAACATCTACATTTATGGTAGGTACAAAACTGTACTATGTTCATCGTGCATACAGCTGCAGTAATTACAGATGGGTAGAATCCCAAAGCTACGCACAGGGTGGTAGGTACTAGGAGGAACTGGGTTGAGCCAGAATGCCCTGCAAAACAGCAGTGGCAAAGCCTGCTCTTGTTCTGGAATATAAAGGCAGGTGGTAGTGTTTTATGAAGGTATGTACAGAACTCCAAGTGGCTGCCTCCAGAATATCTTTGGTAGGAACTCCTCTGAGGAAGGCTGTAGAGGTAGCTGTGGCCCTGGTGGAGTGTGATCTGATACCTGTAGGAACAGATTTCCCATGATAGGAATAACAAAACCGTATGCAGTGGCCTATCCACTTTGAAACAGTCTGCTTGGAAACTGGCTTCCCTTGAGCCCCTACAGGATAGGACACAAAGAGTTGTTCTCATTTCCTGAAGGACTTTGTTCTGTCCAAATAGTAACGTAGCTGCCTATGGATGTCTAAGGAATGTAGCAGCCTTTCCCCTTTGTTTTGAGGATTGGGGTAAAAGGTAGGAAGGTGTATGGCTTGATTTAAAGCTACCCTAGATACCACTTTAGGCATAAATGATGGGTTGGTGCGAAGGGAGACCCTGTCCTGATGGAAAATGAGAAAGGGCTGCACCGCCATGAGGGCCTGTAATTCCGAAACTCTACGAGCTGAAGTGATAGCCAGAAGGAAGGCAGTTTTCCAGGACAAATATTGCAAATCTGTTGAGGCAGCTGGTTCAAAAGGAGGCAATGTTAATTTTTCTAGTATGTAATTAAGATCCCAGGCTGGTATTGGTTGTTTCCTTGGTGGTCTAATATTCTTAGCCCCTCTGAGGAACTGTCGTAAGAGTGGGTGAGAAAATAAAGGGGGATCCGTGTTGTATTCTGCAGAAATGGCTGAGGCATGGATTTTTATGGAAGAAAATGAAAGTCCACTGTTCAGCAGCTCAGCTAGATACTGTAATACCTGAGGCAAGTTCAGTTTTCTAGGGTCCTGGCCTTTTTTCGCATTCCAAGAACAAAACCGCTTCCATTTTGCGGAGTAAGCTTTTCTAGTAGATGGTCTTCTGGCCTCCAAAATGACATCCTGCACCTCCTTGGAGAGTAGGGTCTGTTGTGGTGTTAAGGAATTTTCCATGCAGCGAGATTGAGTGCTTACAGCTGACTGTGGAGAGTTTTGTAACTGTGCTGAGTCAGCAGAAGTGGCATTAGAGGCAGGGACCAGGGAGGAGTATGTGTTAGGCTCCTCAGCAATGGGTACCAGTGCTGCCTTGGCCAATCTGGAGCAATCAGTATCATCTTTGGTCTGTCTGCTCTTGCTTTCAAAAGTACCTTGGGCAGAAGAGGCAGAGGTGGGAATGCGTAAACTCTCCATGCTGTCCAACTGAATGAAAGGGCATCCACTTTCCAGGCCTTTGGATGAAAGGTCCTCGAACAAAACTTTTCCAATTGATGATTCCTGTGGGAGGCAAAAAGATCTATGTCTGGCCTCCCCCACACTTGGGTTATTTCTGCAAACACCTGCGGATGTAACTTCCATTCGTGTGGATCTGTCATATTTCTGCTTAATTTGTCTGCTAGTGTGTTTTCCAATCCTGGCAGGTACTGTGCTTGAAGTTCGATTTGCCATTCCGGAGCCAAATTCCAAAGGGTCATGGCTAGTCTGCACAAGGGGTATGAATGTGTTCCTACTTGTTTGTTTATGTACCACATTACTGTGGTGTTGTCTGTTCTTATGAGTAATTGTCCTGGATGCAGGAAGTCCTTGAAAGCTGTAATTGCATTTATTACTGCTAGCATTTCTTTTTGATTGATGTGGAGGTGCTTTTCTTTTTGAGACCATTTGCCCTGGATGCACCTGTCCGTCATGTGCGCCCCCCAAGCGTAATCCGAGGCGTCTGTTGTGATAGTTTGCTCTGTTTGAGGCTTGCAGAATGGGAGGCCTGTGTTTGTTTGACATGCTTGGGCCCACCATAGAAATTCCTTTTGCAAAAATGGGATTACTGGTAGTATTGTTTCCAAACTGTGACTGTGTTGAGACCATAGGTTTTTTAGGTACCAATGAAGTTTCCTCATATGCAGCTTTGCACATGGGATTAAAAGAATGCAAGATGCCATGAATCCCAGAGCCTGCAGGATTTTCCTTGCAGTAAGCCTGGTACTTTTTGCTAGTATTTTGAAGTACTGAGATAGTTGCCCTTGTTTTTCTGGCATAAGATAGGCCATCTGGGTGTTTGTGTCCAAGTTGGCACCCAGGAAGGTTATTTTCTGAGATGGTGTTAGCCTGGATTTCTCTTTGTTGATTGTGTATCCCAGAGCATGCAATAGCCATGTCACATATGTCAGATGTTCCAGAAGTATGTGCTTGCTGTCCGCTTGGATCAGGCAGTCGTCCAAATAAGGGTAAATTTGTATCCCTTGAAGTCTGCAGTAGGCAATCACTGATGCCAGGCACTTTGTGAATACTCTGGGCGCAGTAGATAAGCCAAAGGGCAATGCAGAGAATTGATAGTGGATTGAACCTGCAAGAAATCCGAGGTATCTTCTGCAGCTTTGTCTGATTGGGACATGCAGGTATGCCTCCTTGAGGTCCAATGTTACCAGCCAAAACTCCTTGCCCAGCATGGGAAGAAGTTGCTGTAATGTGAGCATCTTGAATTTTGGTACGAGTAGAAATGTGTTTAGGATGGAGAAGTCCAAAATGGGTCTCCAGTCGGTTCCTTTCCTTGGTACCAGAAAAAGCCTTGAATAAAAACCTTGACCTTGTTCGTGAGAAGGTACCTCTTGAATAGCTCTCATGCTTAAGAGCTTTGAAATTTGTAGTTGTGCCTCTGCCCTTTGATTCTGTGGAAGGTTTGGCATGCCTTTCATTTTTGGAAGAGTGTGGAAATGAAATTTGTAGCCTCTGTTTATAATGTCCAGGATCCATTTGTCTGTTGTGACAATATGCCAATTGTTTGCAAATAATGCTAGCTTTCCTCCCAAAGGTGCTGCCAGCCGAGACGTGCTTGGCATGGAAATGAGGGAGTCATTGGGTTTGCTTCCTGTATTGTTGTGCACTGTCCTCGCCACCTCTTGGTGCTGGAGTTTGCCATTGTCGTCCTCTATATGATCCTTGTGATTGCCCTCTGCCCCTTGTGCATCTGTATCTACCTCTTTGGGGCTTGTCAGTGGCTGGAAAGGACCAGTTCTTTGAAGGCCAATTTCTGCTAAAACGTGGTGGCTGGACCTGGAAAAAAGTTTTGACAGTTTGCATGGATTTGGCCTTTTCTTCCATTTTCTGTAATATCTCCTCAGCATTAGTACCAAACAGCACATCATTTTGTAAAGGAGCATCTAGAAGTTTAGCTTTCACATGATCAGGCAAGTTTTGTTCTCTAAGCCAAGCATGTCTGCGAATGACTGAACCCGTAGCAGCCGCTCTACTTGAAGCCTCTAGGGCATCATAACCACATTGTAAAGTGTGTTTACCCACTTGCTCTGCACTATGAATCATATCCTGTAACTCCTTTAAATCTGGTTGTTCAGGTTGAGACATTTTGTTCCTTAATTGTGCTAACAGGAACTGTTGATATTTAAGCATATGAAACTGACAATTTAAGTCCCTCATGGCTAGGGTGGCAGAGGTATATACCTTTTTACCCCACCTTTATAAAGATCTTGATTCCCTTTCTGCAGGAAGTGGATTCTTGGCAGTGGAGGCCTTCAATCCCTTGGGGCCTTATGAAATGGTTTCAGGGTCAGCATGATGGCTTTTGAAGAGAAATTGGTGAGAGCTGTGTACTCTGTAATACCTATCAGGTTTGACTGGTGCAGGAGGCAGAGAATCCGGGTTAAGGCAAGCCTCCGAATAGACATCATCCAGTATGTCCAAAACAGGGGGTATAGCCAGAGGTCTGTGTTGAGGTAACAAAAGAAATTCCCCAAGTCTTTTCTTGGAATCTGAAAAGTCTTGGCCTTCCCAATGGAAGTGTTCCCTCAAGGTGTGCAAGGTTTCCCCAAAGGAAAAATCCTCAGGAGGGGATACAGAAGGGATGGACTGTTCTGCATCCGAATCCTCAAAAGGAGAGTAAGAGTGTTCCTCTGCATCAGAATGTTCTGATAAAAAGGATCCTTGATCAGAAGAGGGGGAATCTTCCTCCACTCTGGGTCTCTTGTCTGGAGGGGGTTGAGAACCTCTGATAAGAGTAATTAAATCCTCAGCCATTTTAAGCATCTGTTTTTTAGGCATGGGACCTGGAGATGGGCCCTGTGCAACAGGCCTCGTGGGATGCCTGGCTGCTTTGGATTTAGTAAAGGCCTTAATTGAAAAAGAAGATGAGGGCCTAAATACACCATGGGTGGAGGTGGACCTGTCCACATTAGTAGGCTCAACATTAGCAAAGGCTTCGGTTGTAGTCTGGGAAAGGGCCGAGGTCCCAGCGGTCTCGGGTACAGAGGACACCGTCAAAGGAGTGTCGTCAGTAGTCAGGGACTGCAAAGGCGTCTCGCTGAGAACCGGACCATGTGTAGCCTGTTTTGGCATGGTGTCGGCGGAGACCGCGGGCCTCGCATGTCGGTCCTTTTCCTTGCGTTTTTTGGACAAAACGGTAGTCGGAGTGTCCGACGACATTTTATAATCAAAAGCTTTACCAAAGTAGTGTTGGGTGAACTCCGCCCGACGCTTAATAGTGCGTTTATTGAAGGTAGCGCAAAAGCGACAGCCCGAGACGTCGTGGTCTGGGCCCAAACAAGGTATGCAGAGGGAATGGAAATCCTTATGCGGTATTTGCTTCCCACAAGAAATACAATTATTAACTTTTTCAGACATCGGTCTGAGGCAAGAAAAGTTTCCCCAACGGGGTACTTAGCTTTAATGAAGACTTCGGTTTCCAAAATTTTCGTAATTCAGGAGCTGGCCGACCGGCACTTGCGAACTGCTTCTGCTTCGGGCACCGCGTGGCAAAAAAGACTGAAGAACATGGCGTCGGCTGTGTCTTATATACACTGGCCTCACTGACGTCAGAAGAGAAAGCGACGACAACCGACGCCGGACCAAGACTTTGGAATTTGGCCGACCGAGGGACCGCCTGACGGCAGAAAACCCATCTGTGATTACTGCAGCTGTATGCACGATGAACATCTGGAAAGGACGAGTTCTTAGTAGGCCAGTGCCTACTAAATCTTGGAGGTTGCACTTGTAAGAAATCTTTTACAGTTTACATAGATTTAGCTTTATCTTCCATCTTTTTTAAAACTTCTTCAGCCTTATTACCAAAGAGACTGACCTGTTGTAAAGGAGCATCCAACAATTTTGCTTTAACATGATCAGGCAGATTTTGCTCTTTGAACCAAGCATGCCTTCTTAGCACAGACCCAGTTACAGCAGCCCTGCAAGAGGCCTCCAAAGAATCAAAACCACATTGCAAAGTATGTTTTCCAACTTGTTCAGCTGAATGCAATAAATCCTGTAAATCTTTGTTTTTCCACACAGTCAGAAATTAACATAATTTTCTGTTTAAGCAGTCCCATGATATGCTGTTGATATTTTAGCATATGAAATTGACAGTTTAAAGCCCTGATTGCCAAGGTTGCAGAAGTGTAAACCTTCTTACCCCATCTATCCAGCGCTCTGGAATCTCTATCAGAAGGGGTAGGATTTTTAGCAGTAGAAGCCTTAATGCCCTTGGGACCCTGAGAAATGGTTTCAGGATCTGCAACAGGATGTTTGAAAAGGAATTTGTTGGAGTCAGGAACCCTGTAGTATCTGTCTGGCTTACAAGAAGCCGGAGGTAGAGAATCAGAAGCCATACTAGATTCTGAAAAAAAACATCAACAATGTCTAGAACAGGAGGTATAGCCAAAGGCCTATGCTGAGGGAGAAGAAAATCCCTAAGTCTCTTTTTACATTCAGAGAAATCCTGACACTCCCAGTGGAAATGTTCTCTTAAGGTATGTAAAGTTTCCCCAAAAGAAAAATCCTCAGGGGGAGAAGCAGAAGGAATGGAATCTTCTGCATCAGAGTCCTCATAAGTACGTATAGACAATTCCTGTTCATTAGAAGAGACAGAAGAAATAGAATCTTGTTCAGAAGATTCATAATCAATGTCTTGCCTAGGCATCTTAGAAGGGGGGGGGGGGGTTGGCTACCCCTGATCAGAGTAATTAAATCTTCAGCCATTTTGATCGTTTGTGTTTTAGGCATAGGGTCCTGCACATGTGGCCCAGGCATCGGTTTTTTAGGCATAGGTCAAGATTTTGGCCTTAGTTTAGAAGATGGCGTCGGTCTAATATACAAATCTGTAGGCCTGAAAACACCCTCAGAAGCTGGTGCCTGCACAGTGGCTCCGGACCCATCTAAAGTAGAGACATCCGCTGGTTCCATAATTGAAGCATCTCGTGGCATACTGGACTCTGAATGGGTCTCAGTAGAGGCCTGCGAATCAGAAGTAGCAGGTATCAGGGGCTGCGAAAGTGCCTCATTTGAGTACCGGTGAACTGGCGACTGGCTTAGGAGAAGCGCCGTCGGCAGTTTTGGACCTCAACGGCCTGTCTTTTTCTTTGCGTTTTTTTAGGTATTCCAGTAGTCGGATTGCTAACCGATGACATTTCTGGATAATTAAAGCGTGAGCCAAAATATTTAGAAGCAAAAATGTACTGACGTTTGATTAAATAAAGCACAAAACCGACAGCAAGGTACGTTGTGGTCAGGGCCTAGGCAAGGAATACAGTACAAATGAAAATCCTTATGAGGTATTTGCTTCCCACAAGTAATGCAATTATTAACTTTTACTGACATCGATAAGGAGCAAGAAAAAGTTTCCCCAACTGGGTACTTAGCTTTTTAGTTGAAGACTTCGGATCTGAAACTCGAAAACGAAAATTTCAGGAGTAGGCCGATCGGCACTTGCAAACTGCTTCTGCTTCAGGCACCGCGTGGCAAGAAAGACTGATGTAATTACGTCGGCTGCATGTTTTATACCCCTGATGTCATGGAAGAAGGGACAGCTACTGAAGCAGGACCCAAGACTTTGTTAATCGGGCCGACTAAGGGCAACATCAGGAATAAAGGAGGACAAGCCATTTAGATTTCTGTCTGGCAAATGGCATGATGGTAACCAATATATGGTTGAGTAAAACAGACCATCACAAGATCTCACACACACACACACACACACACACACACACACACACACACACACACACACACACACACACACACACACACACACACACAACATGCAACTTAGGTATGCTTCCCTCCTAGTAAGGAAAGGAAACTGGCATACAATCAGTGATTTTAAAAGTCATTCCTAGTGAAACAGTCAGCCCACAGCATAAACTGATTACCACAAAAAGCTGCCAGCAGTGATCAGAGAATGCTCCAAGGTCAACTGAGACTAGGCTGAAGACCTGAGACAGAGCATAAGAATTC